>NC_135330.1:199507213-199818694 GCF_023851605.1 Tamandua tetradactyla | reverse complement strand
GCTCTAGCTTCCGATTCACCAATTCTTCCTTAAGCTTTATCTAATCTCTTTTAACATTTATATGGAGCTTTTTATTTCAATGACTACTTTTTCATTTCTAGATGTAGTTTTTATTTTTAAAAATACTACATGGGGCGGGCCACCATTCTCACCTGCCATGCTGGAGACCCAAGTCTGATTCCTGTTGCCTGTCCATTCCAAAAAAAAAAAAAAGAAAGAAAAAGGAAAAACACTGCATAGTTTCTTTTAATATTACCTTGTTTCTTTAGTTTTCAGTTTCTTTTATTTTGCCTGCTTTTCATTTTTGGCACCTGCAAATTTTCCTTGCTTTTTTCATATGTTCAGGTATGTATTTAAATAGGATATGTGTCATATTTTATCCAATATTCCTATATTTTTAGTTGCAGGAAGTATATAGGACATGTGAATCACTTGATCTAAAATTTTTCTCTTCAAAAAATATCATTAGTCATATGTTAAGTGCCCTAGACTATTTTCTAAAGCTTTATCTTTTCTCTCACTTTATATTTCAGTCCATGCTCTAAGATCTTTCAGTTCAGTAATGTGAATGAAATGGGGGAAAAAATCATGAGCTAAAGGCAAAATATCACTTTTTATATTTTACTTAGATCTCAAATGCTATTAATAAAATAAAACTTGAAGGTTCAACTATATCTTCCACCACTAGTTCTATTTTTTTGGATGCTCAGTTTGATGATTTGGTCATATTTTCTCTCTCTGGCTGCTAAGTTCCTTTTGATGGGCTGTTATTTTTCATTATTCATACAGCTGAGCCCAGATCTCATTGCTGTTTATTTTAAATGAGAGCATTCCTATAGGTGTTATGAATAAACCATTATCTAAACATACTGAGCTGTAGCATAAAACCCAGCAAACTCTAAGTCGTTTATGCTGACCCCTCAAGCAAGTCTCTAGCATACCAATGACCCTGATTCCCACACATTTAGGCACAAGGAGATTCAGACCACCAGCTCAGGGGCCTGCTGGCCTTCTGGGATGCACATGGATGGAAGGCGATGCCTGTGTTCCTCCACAGGGGATGTCTCAAGATCTGCTGCTGTCCAGCCTTTATCCTGGGGCTTTAACACACTTCTCCAACTGCTTATCTGTACTAGGGGTGAGAAATTCCCTGACTAGTTCTCTTTTCTCTACTGGTACCCCAACAGAATGTCAAGACTTGTTATACTTAGGTACACACATGAACTAATATTTCACTAATGAGATCCAAATAGCTTGGATTCACAGTAGAGGGGAAGGAAGATTCCATTGCACTGCCACACTTCTACAACCCACATCACTACTTTTTGTTAAAGGACAATTGGCTCTGCCAGAAAAACTGGACTAATTCCAATTATTCCCCAAAAGAAATGAATCATTACGGTAAACATCTGACAACAGATAACAGGCATCTGACTAACAACTACAGGAGTAAGTCTGAACTTCCACTGCCAACAGCATCACTGTATAATAGGGTTGTCTTGAACACTTCACCCAGAGGTTACACTGTTTGAAGTTATGACAGTAGACAAACAAGTGTAGTTGAGAATTTTTATTTCCAGAGTGGACAAGTGATAATACCTGCTTAAACATTTTTATAAGTGAAAACTGTGATAGTTTATTATTGTACAGCGTTGAAGTGTTCTGATCATTTATCTGAATTGCTCGCTAGAAGATGACCGAGAATTCTGTTCTGAGGATAACTTAACCAGCAAACTCCTGCAGGGACAGCTTGGCTCTCAATTTTATATAATTTATTATATTGGAGAAATGTCAGATTTACAGAAAAGCTGAAAAGACATTTCAGAGGGTTCTGTGGAAGGAACTGAGGCCCCCAGTCCCCAGCCCTAGGTGGGGATCCAGTCAACAGCTCATAGCTCCCTGCCAGCCATGCAGGGAACTGCCTGGAGAGGGCACCTCCAGGGACCCCACTCAGCCACCCCAGCTGGCAGCCCATGCCCCGGGTAAACGGTGTATGAGTAAGTACTGCTGCTTCATCACGAAGCTTCAGGGTGCCCTGAGACAGATCAAGACCTGGCAGATCAATCACAGGTGACCAGGACACTATGTGAGAGGGACTTTACTAATTCTTCCTATATTCCTTATAGTCAACACCAGCTTCTCTGGCATCTGTCTTGGCAACATTTCATTTCTGTCTTCTATATGTGCTTCTTTCATTGTATACAACATCAACAAACGAGGTAAGCCCTGAGACATACAGATATGCCCTGAGAAAACTTTTCTATTGAGACTTAAACTGCTCTTTGCTGGCTGAGTAGGGGAGGAAAAAAAGACATTAGACCAATGAACCTTGACTTATCTTTAGGCCACACCAATTTTTCACTTCTGCCTTTCTTTTCTTTTTTATTTACCTACAAATATGGACTTTCCTCTAAGCCCTTCTTTAGCTGTATCTCATCAAAAAACAAAAAAATTTTTTAATGCTATATGGTGGGGTTACATTTCATTATTTTTCCATGTGAGTATTCCATTATTGCAGCACCATTTTGTGGAATTTTTCTTTGTGTTTTGTTTGTTTGGCTTGTTTGTTTAGTTTTGGGGGAAGTGCACGAACTGGGAACTGAACCCAGGTCTCCTACATGGCAGGTGAGAATAATTTGTATCTCAAAGAATTGTTTGTTTGTTTGTTTATTCATTCATTCATTTAGTTTGCATGGGCAGGCACCAAGAATCGAACCCAGATCTCTGGCACTCATCAAAATTTAAAAGTTGTTTTCTGAAATACTAAAACTTCAGTGTATATTTTCTCTTTCACCCAAAATTTGCTTAATAAACTTTAAATTTCTAGGTAGAAGATACTTTTGTTTTCTGAATTTTCTATTTTCTAATTTAATGTCTGTTAATGAGAAAACCTTTTCAAAATATTTTCTTCTATTTTTTTTTGGAATTTTCCTTTTATGTGTATCATACCATGTCAAATTTTCATAAATGTTTTCCTGGATACCTGAAGTTATATTCTCTATTCACACGGTAGAACCAATGTAAATTTTAACCAATATCAATCAGTTTTATCTTACTGTTTAGATTACTTTTCCCCTTGACATTATGCGGATTTGGACAGGTAGAATTGCAAATTATTCGAGGTTGTCGATTTCTTGTGAAATTTGTTTTACAAATGTTTTACTCTTTAATATAATAAAGTATCTTTTTTTGTACTGATTGCTTTTTGACCTAAATTCCAATTTGACCTGCTTTCTTTTCATGTATATGTGTGATTGGTATACCTTTACTGATCCTTTTATTTGTAGTCTTTCTAAATCAGTTTGTTTCTGGTATGTTTCTTGCAAACAGAGCTGGGTTTTATTACTCTGATCAATTCTGATTCTTAACATCAGATCTGCAGGATATAGTCAAGTCATTTTAATTTTAGCTTTCTGAATTTTATACTTTTTTTTTAAGACATCCATTTTGTGGAATGCTCTTTGTTTTATTCAGAGAGTTCTTTGACATTTCAAAGGCTTTATAACTTTGAGTGGATTATCTTCAGAGTGGTAAAGGGAGAAGTGGTCCTCTATGTCTATAGAGAATGTTGTTTCCAACTACCATCAGTGGCAAAAACAGCATGTTAATCCTTAATTTTTCCATCCTTCTCCACCACCAAAGCTTAGTGAACAGGCCTCTATTCCTAATATTGCACTTGTTAGCATACTGACATTCTTTACTCCTTGGACATAATCTACCTTCCTTCCTGCCTCAGTCTTCTTTTAGCTTATTGTAACTGGGTCACTTCAACATGATTAAGGGATATCAAAATTCCAACCTGGCCTGTCACCCTAATTCAAACGCGTGCGTAGTCTCTGATTAACTGAGGCATGCATTCAGGGCTCCCCTGCAGCCCTTTGGATGCAGCTCTTAATTGGCTGAATGTTGTTCCCCTGCAACTGGGTCAAGAACTGTTCAGAAAAACAACTAGGCATGTTGTTAAAAACAGTCTGGCAGCACCCTTTCTACCTGAAGGACAGTCTGTCTCCCACTTTCTTCGGTATCTAGGGCTGCGGTTCTACTGTTCCCTGTACTGAGGGCTGCTGTTGGCCAAAGTCAAATACTTTTTCCTTATTTGTGCACTGCGGCAGAAAGGATACTTTACTTCAATTTAAAATCCAATAATACACCTTTATATTGATCATTCAGGGATGGTTTTCCTGGGCACACAGTATGTCCTCCTAATATGGTCAATAAAATGTGATTTCATTGATTTATAGTTTTATAGACCTGTTTAGTTCCATTGTTTTGCTTTTCTTATTGTGAAACCATTTATGCCATTGTGGGAACTTCTTTGCCTAATAGAATCAATTGTTTTCTCTCTAATCCTTCTATACCCTTATATTTTCATTCAATTATGTTATCAGTCTTGTTTTCATTTTTATCTTCTGCTAATCTTACTACACTAACCATAGAGTTTATCTTCCTTTAATCATATCCCAATTTTATTTTCATTTGTTTTTCCTTCCAATTTATTTTGAAAGTTTGTTACCTGAGGAGTCAACTTCTTCAATGCTATCCTACCATTTGTTTCAGATAGGATTGTTTCAGATTACCTTTTTAAATTTCTCTTTAATGGTTACCTTTCAGGAGAAGGAAATTACTTCTTCCTTTTTCCTTTAATTTATGGTAAAAATTGTAATCACAGTTGCCATATGTGCTATGGGCACATTTCCCAGGGAGTGCTTGTCCCCTGGTAACTGTACCTCTCTCTACACGAGGCTTCTAATACATGGGCACCCAGGAACTGAAGCTGCACTAAGTCTTTCTTTTTTTTTCTTAAATTTTTAATTTTTATTAATAAAACCAACCAACATACAAACACAAGCATTCTTAAAGTATGAACATTCCATACTTGGTGTGCAGTTAGTGGCTCACGATATCATCACGTATACTCATCACCATGATCATTTCTCAGAATATCTGCATCACTCCAGAAAAAGAAATAAAAAGAAAAAACTCATACATACCATACCCTTTACCCCTCCCTCTCACTGACCACTAGTATTTCCCCCTATCCAATTTAACATTTGTTCCCCCCCATTATTTATTTTTAATCCATATTTTTTACTCATCTGTCCAGACCATAGATAAACGGAGCATGAGAACAAGGTTTCCACAGTCACACAGTCACACTGTGAAAGCTGTATCATTATACAATCACCTTCAAGAAGCATGGCTACTGGAACACAGCTCTACAGTTTCGGGCAGTTCCTTCTAGCCTCTCTAACACCTTAAATTAAAAAGGTGGTATCTATATGATGCATAAGAATAACCACTTGACTCTGTTTGAAGTCTCTCAGCCACTGACACTTTATTTTGTCTCACTTCTCTCCTTCCCTTTTCAGTCGAGAAGTTTCTCTCAATTCCTTGATGCTGAATCCCAGTTCAGTCTAAGATTTCTGTCCCACGTTGCCAGGGAGAAAGTCTTTCTAATATAAGTAGACTTTTCCTGAACTAACCACTGTCAGAGATTTCCACATGTGTGTCCAGGCAGGGGTGAGGGTAGCCACGCTGGTGTCATAGCCCAAAGACTCTTTCAGACAAAGAATGGACTGCTCCCTACGAATACGGCTCCTAGGCATAATTCCTTATTCCCTTGCTTCTGCTTTTCTGAGACTAATTCAATCTAAAGAGGAGTCTGCCATCAGTCATTCTGTATCCACACATATTATTTCAAACAAAAGATCTGCTTTTGGATGGTTAGGTAAGTCTTTCATTTTCAGAAAGTCTTCTTTCACAGATGCTTTGTGGGATTTGCTATCACTGATTCTTCTCAGCCCCTCTTCTTTTTTTCTTCCCTTTATCCTTCACAAGTTTTACCCAAACTTTGTAGGGTTAAACAGCTGTTATTCATATTTTGAAGTAATGGGCTGTTTTAGTTTGCAAAAGCTGCAAATATGATATACCAGAAATGGAATGGCTTTTAAAAGGGGATTTATTAAGTTGCAAGCTTACAGTTAAAAGGCCGTGAAAATATCCAAATCAAGGCTATAAAAATGCCCAAACTAAGCCATCCAGGGAAAACCTTAGTTCAAGAAGGTTTGAAAAAAGAAAAGACTCATACATATCATACCCTTTACCCCTCCCTCTCATTGACCACTAGTATTTCCCCTTATCCAATTTAACATTTGTTCAAGAAGGCCAAGGACATTTGGGGTTTCTCTCTCAGCTAGAAAGGCACATAGCAACGCCTGCTACCTTTCTCTCCAGGCTTCTTCAACAGCTTCCTCAGGGGTGTTTTCTTTATGCATCTCCAAGTGTCTCTGGCTGTATGGGCGCCATTGTTTCTAAAGTTTTTTCCAAAATGGTCCATCTTAAAGGACTCCAGTAAGTAACCCCACCATGAATGGGTGGAGACACATCTCCATGGAAGCAATCAAAAAGATCCTTTCAGCAATAATGAATGAGGATTAAAAGAATTGGCTTTTCTGGGGTACATGATAGCTTCAATCTAGCATGTTCCACCCTTTGGACCCCAAAAAGACAGGTGCTTTCCAAATGCAAAATACATTCATTCTATAACAATATCAGAAAGCCTTAAACCATTACAGCAATGATAAAAACATAATACAAAGCCAGAAACAGTACAAAATCTCATCAAAATCAGCTACAGGCATGGTCTGCTCTAAGGCAAAAATTCTCCTATGAATCTGGACCTGTGAAACTCAGAACAAGTTATCTTCTGCCAATACGCAAAGGAGGGACAGTCAAAGGACTCATGCTCCCACCAAACAAATAGGGAGAAACAGAAAGGAAAACAAGGGTCATCAGACACAAACAATTCCGAACCTGCAGAGCAAACTCGATTATATTTCAAAGTCCGAGAGTCATTTATCCTCAGGGCTTTAGAAAGCATCAGTCCCACCCTTTCCAAGGACCTATGCAACGGCCCAGCTCTCTCCATAAATAACCTCAGGGGACACTGGTGAGACCACCTTTTCCTTGGCTCCACCCTCTCTTCAAGCATCAGGGCTGTACCCGGGCTGTCTGCCGTCTCCAAGGCACATGCTCAACCCTTCCAGAACAACGGGGTGGAGCCAGGCTCCCCTCAATTCCTGGTTTATGTGCTCCACCCTCTCCAAAGCCTAAGGTGGCAAAAGTCTGTGCACAGTGAGGTGGAAGCCCCGCTCTGCCTTCAGGGCAAACTCACTCTCACCAAGTGCATGGGTGGGTCCACTCTCCTAAGGTTTCTTTGTTTCAGGCCTTAGCTTCACGGTTCTGCCTTTGAAGTTATTTTTCCTTCATTTTTCTGTCCCTTTATGTCCAGACTGGCAGTGGTTACGTTTTTACAGATCCCACAGCACTCTTGCTGGTTTTCTATGTAGTGTGCAGGGATCATGACCATCAGACAGTAGAACTTTTCACAAATCCTTCCTGGATAACTCCATCTCTACTCCTGGCTTTTTCTGAAACACTTGACAGGTTCCATGTTTGGTAAAATCCTCACATGGGGCACTATTCTCTGGGGTCTCCTTTTCTGGAAGCCCCAGCATTTTCCAGACCATCAATTTCTGGTTTCTCTGTGAACAAGAGTTCAGTTCTGAGCTTATCTCTTTCCTGTCGCATTTCATTAAAAGGGGCAAGGAGAAACCAGGCCACACTTTCTATATTTAATTTAGAAATCTCTTCTGCTAAATATCCAAGTTTGTGGCTTTTAAAACCTGCCTTCCATTTAAAACCAGCAATCAACTTTGCCAGTTTCTTTGCCACTTTAAAATAAGGGCTGCCTTCCTACCAGTTTGTAATAACACATGCATCATTTTTGTGTAAGGCCTTCTTAAAGATATCTTTAGAGTCCACATTTCTACCAACAGTCTCTTCAAAGCACTCTAGGCCTTCTCTATCAATCACCTTGCAACTCTTCCAGAATCTTCCCCTTATCCATTTAAAAAGCCATTAAAACTTGTTAGGTATTTGCAAACTGCAGCAGCACCCCAATTCTCAGGAACCAAAATCTGTTTTAGTTTGTAAGCTGCCAGACTGCGATATACCAGAACTGGAATGTCTTTTGAAAAGGGGGATTTAAAAAGTTACAAGTTCACAGGTCTAAGCCTATAAAAATGTCCAAACTAAGGCATCCAGATAAAGATACCTTAATTTAAGGTGGGTCGACAGGTCATGAACACCTCTGTCAGCTGGGAAATCACATGGCTGGCACTGCTGGTCCCTTGCTCCTGGGCTCTGTTGCTTTCAGCCTCTGTTCCTGCGAGGGTTTCTCACTTTGCTTCTCCAGTGCTGGCTTTCCTCTCTTGACTTTCCTTGGCTCTCTCTAGGTTCTAGTTTGCTTAACTTCTCATGGCAACGTCTGCTGGTCTCCACGCAACTCCAAACATCTGTATCTCTGTTCTCCAAATGTCAGTATCTGGGTCAGCTCTGCTCTGAAGTTTCCATCAGTTCTGTTCTGTCAGCTCTGTCATTTCTGGCTCTCTTGAAAATGTTTCCTCTTTTAAAGGACTTCAGTCTCCATCCAATCAAACAGTCATAGCCATACTTGGCCATGCCACATCTCAGTACAGATAATCTAATCAAAATTTCCAACCTGCAGTGTAGAATCAGGATTAAAAGAAACGGCTGCTCACACAAGATTGGATCAGGTCTAAAACATGGATTTCAGGGATACTTAATACTTCCAAACCGGCACATGGATTGTAGCTATCTTCTAATTTTGCTAACAATTCTATTTGTAGAAGATATTATTTAATACTCTTTGTTGTTTCATTTTATGAATTTTACAGGAGAAGAGCAAAGAGGATGACTAACATAATCATATTTATGCAGGAAATTGCCTGTTTGTTATTATAAATTATGTGTAAGTTCTGAATTTTCTCCTTTTTCTATACTTTTACATGTATTTTGTTGATATCTTTTAAGAGGGTGCATCTAGAGCTACCTATCTTTACTTTCTCCCAATTAACTTCCTGTTCATAACCAAAGTTAAATGAGTGTTGCCTTACCCCTTCACATGCTGAGCAATGCTCAGTGATCTTACAGTTCACACATGCGTACAGCAACTCACACTCACACACCCTTTTTCACAAGCGTGCCTTTGTTTAAACTATTCTCTCTACCTAAGAAGGCGCAGTTCTTCTTTACATGACTTGATTTGGTGCCAAAATGAAAAAAAAAAAAATCTTCTGGACTGACTGCAAATTAGGGATGTCTCATCCTGGATGGTGAGCAGTTTTCATCAGTGTAACCAACAAATGCTTTATAATTTAAACACAGAAAGAACAGGCAACAGGGAAGTTCTGGAAGGAAGCCCAATCTAGCAACAATTAAATGACTTGAGCCCAACTATAAAGGAAATGGATTTAAACAAGAATATTCATGCAGCGGACAACAGAGTACAAAGTACAATCATTATATCGGCATTTGTGGCTTATGAGGAAAGTATTTAAACCTTCTAAGTATGGACTTGCGGGAAGATAAGAGGTATTCTAGCATCTTCAAATTACAAAAGCAATCAACAAGCATCATTGATAGAAATGATTATCAAAAACAAAAAAGTAAAATACTGACTCAGCATGTCAGCAAAAGATTAGCTCTTAGAAAACCTCATTACATATGTGTCAAAGAAAGCTTTTATAAAAATCCATGTTTATGTGAACTTTATTGTATTTTGACAAAATATATTACTATACCGTATAAATGAAAATATTTTGTTTCCAGGAAGCAAGTAGGATAAATTATATCACTTAAACTGTGACTTTATTCCATATTATACTAATAATAAAATATTCTATTATAAATCATTATACTTTTTAACACAAGGAGTTATTATTTTACACTGTTAGTATCCAGTCCAATCTATGTTAAATTAGATATAAAACTAATAAACACATAATTTCAGTAAATAATTCTAAAATTTGGTATAAAAATATTAACTTACTTGTGACCTAAATGCTTCAGAAAGTATCCCAGAACCTTCAGAGCCTGAACCCAAATACTTTCACTTTTAGAAGCCAATAATTTGTAGATCACCCTAAAATATACAGGCATATGTATTAATAATTTTTAAGCATTTACTAATTAAAAAAAAACATTATACACTTTTCAAATAAAGCATAATATGCAGTGTCTCTGAATATTATTACAATTAGTCATAAATTAAAACCAAAATGCTTTATTAACTTTTCCTTAAACTTGGTCTTCAACTACACATTCAAAAGGTCAATATGATTTGCTGTTGATAAACACTGGCTTCCAGTATACTGAAAAAAATGTTCAATTTTCAGACACATGCTTAGGCCACATTCCCTCGTCTTTGAAAACTGTCTGCGACTTTTGCATATAATGATCTTTTTCTCTTGTTTATGGGTGACTGGGCCTGTCCACGCATTTCTGGTGCGAGAACCAGAGGCTATTCTTCATTGGCTCATGCTCAGGAAGGGACGCCAACACTAACAGCCACACTTTCTTCATGCCCGGGGGGCTAAGAGAGCTGCCCCCCCATAAAGGAAGAGGTAGGATACAACCATCAGAAAGCAGCAAAACACCCATTTCCTGATGGCTTTCCAATTCGCAACTGCTATGTTAAAGAAACTTTTATAACAAACATACTATTTCATTTTCATTTAACTGAGTTTCAGGGCTTATTTGTTACTTCAAACAAAAATAAGCTCTAATAACACATAACCTAATCAACAATCACTTCAAATACTGTGTGCAGAGCCACATTCACCCCAATTCTCTGACCTGACCTGGGACCAGGAGTCCCATAGAACCTCGATTTTTTAAGTGTAACTTTGAGTTGGAGGAGAAAATTCGTAAGTTTCCTCTATGGGGAAACAGGAACTACAATTAATATTTATAATATGAATACGTCTGGGGCAATCATCTACGCACTACTTGGGATTTTTTTCACCATAAGGCAAGTGTTTCTTACAAAATAGTACACAGACACAGGAATGGGATGCAATATCAAATCAATTTACTGGGAAATCTGTTCATGATGCTGGTCTGCAATATATAAAAATGTTAGATGAGCCATAGTTCATGGCTCCAGCTCACCACGGTCAACCAGAAAATGGTCTACTGTCTAAAACAGGGAGTTTTCTCTATCTGGACATAAAAACATCAAATTTCTTTAGTTAATCTGTTGAGAGTTACATCACTACAAAGGGCTTCCTTAAGTCCAGTTAAAATGTCATCAGAATTAAATTGGGATCATTCTCTTCATATACTGTTGTTATACTTTAGTTTCTATTTTCTAGGAGACAAACTTTTAAGTCATTTAATAATTCCCCTTTTTTCTTTGTTTTTACATCTACTTAAGCCATTTTTTTTTTACATCTTTCAAACCATTCTTCACCTACTTTCTCACCTTTTGAGGTAGAAAGGTGAGGTAGCAGAGAACGCCCCCTGCACCTCTGCTCCTGTGTGCAGCACACAGCCAGCACTCCAGCTTGCTCAGCTCATGTGGCCCATTCCTGCGTTCATTGTACCTAGCTTAAAATGCTATTTGAACTCTATAGATCATATTTAAAAGGTCTTAAAATAACCTACAATTATATTTATGCATTTCATAATGTTAACCCAAGTTTTTACCTTTCATAATAGTGATGAGAATATTTCCATTGATTTAATTGATCAATTGCTATAATGCACAAAATGTAATGCACAAAGCAATTACTACGATCTGAGGTCAAAAACAGAAAGTATTCAATCTAAACACAATTTCAGAATTAGTGCATTTCTATTCTATTCTGAGGCTTAAATCATATTAAATTGTCACTATATGGCCAAATCAGTTAAATACCAGCAATTTAATATAGTTCAACCTAACAGTAAGAAGTTATGTATAGTCCTCTTCTTCAAGCAGATTAGTAACTCTATTATTGCTTACTCAGAGTTAATGATCAGATCTCAAATTAGATATTCATGTAGAAATGAAGTGACTGCCTCCCAGATTTGCAAAGGACTCCTAAAAAAGTTATTATTTGCTGATAATAAATAACCAAGTAAAGGAAGCAGCAACAAAATCTCTTGACAGCTATGGATGTATTGTTTCCAAACTTTTTATAGCCATGGAAGTTTATGCAGTTATAAATGATATAACCTACCCTTACTGCTCATTTCACTAACTCAGACTCCAAAAAATTAAAAAGGGAGAATCCAAAGAACAGTAAGGGACTAGGTACACTTTGCACCTATTTACACTAAAGACTTAATCATCACAAAAACTAAAGCAGCCTTTCAAATCCCTTTCTTTGTGGACTCTGATTACAAATGAATTTTCATCTTCATTACTCACATTCCATTGTCACTTCCTGAGTCTGTCACAAACAAACCGAAATCTCTCTTAGCATAGATGTGTATCTCCCACAGTGGCCACCGTCTCTCTCCCAGGCCTAAACACCTATCATTGTCTTGAGCTCCCTTTCACTGAAGCATACCATGCTCTCTCTTGGCTTCTCGCAAAAACAAAGCAAAACAAAACAAAAAAGCTCTTCCTTCTACCTGCAAAGTCCTTACTATAGTAACAACAATTCAATTACTTCTTGGTTCTCAAGACTTATTTTCTACAGACTTCATCAGCTTCCTTGAGTCTCAGAGGATTAACAGCAGGTATTATCTTTTACATATCAACGTATTATCTTGTTATATATAAGATTTTGCAGCATTTATTCAAAAGTTCACAAAAAGGAGATGCTGAAAATGGCACAACTGTGCTAATTCAAGTCTAATAATACCAACCCTACAGTCATACCTGATTCCATTTCTCTGATCAAATGCCGGTATCATTGAGGCTGGATGCTCTGACATCAGAGCCACTAGTAATTGTAAAACATCATGAATATTTTCATCCTGCATAATAAGGATCAGCAATATTGCTTTAGTTAAAATTTCATTCTAAAGCTTGGAATAAAATAATTAAAACAGAAGGCTCAGAACATGTCCTACCTCATGCATTGTAAGGAGGTAATTTAATATACTCTGAAGTTCATCTTCTTTGACCCCTCGATCCTAATTTTAAAAAGATATTTTATTACTTTATTAATTCGAATCTAAAATTAAACCTTTACTTCAAGAAAGGGATAAAAACAATTATTTTAAAAGAAAATAAATACACTTAAAAGCAGTGATGATTTAAGTCCCCACTCGTCTGCATTTTCACAGGCTGAAATATTCTAAGTTAAATAAGAAAAAACTTAGAAAATTGCATTTAAAAAAAAAATTACCAGTATTTGATTGACATTCACCATTGTAAAGTTAGTATATTATCACCATATAACTGTATTCCTAACTATTCTATAATCATTCTCTTTCCTTAAAATTATAAGACTTTACTATATCAATTTTTGTGTATTTTCTCAATTTTATTTTCTTTGCCTTGATCTCAATCTTAAAAATTCTACTGCAATAAAATACATTATGTAAGCCTTCTCAAACTGAAATGCAAGTTTTTTCCAGAATACAATTTTTATGCTCAATGCATATACTTATGTTCTCTGTCCATTTTTGCTATATGCTTTATATTAAGGATCTCAAATAGCATTTAACCAAAAGTTCATTCAATAAAAAGTAATGATAAGATTTATAAAATGTTGAAAACAATTCATGAATTAAAGGTAGTTACTGCTAACTTAATCATAATTTTAAACTATGCTAAAAATGTCTTTTCACATAATATATTACAATCTGAATTACAAAAAAATTATTTTACCTTCAGAATGAGCTGTTTTAGAAAAAGTAGCATAAATGCCCGTAGTGATATAATTTCTTTTTGTGATGGCCGAGGACCATCTAGAATAAAACAGAAAGAAAAAAAAAGAGGAAAACAAATACCCAACAATATTAAATAAACTTAATGCAAATTATTTGGGGATATTATGGAATTCTTAAAATAATTTATATTTTTATGTTATAAAATATAAATATTTTATAAATATTTATTGTTGTTAATGCTATACAACTTCAATCATATCAGAGAATCCAAACGTTAATTACAGAGTTTCAGCAATTTCAAATTATTCACTGCATATCAGACTGAGAAGGGTGAATGAACCTTTTGTAAAAATTACAATATATTACTACTCATTGGTAAATGTGTCATCGTCAGGAATTTACATGAATACTTTTTCCTATTTTTACTAACTTAATAGGTTATCTTTTCCTTTCAAACCCAAGTTTTGCCAGTATTCCTTGATTTTTTTCCATCATCAAACTACTCTTAATTTAAAGATTGTCTCCATTTTTACCCCACACATTATATGACAAATTATACGGAAAGTGACCCTGTATCTTAATGTAATTATTTGTTTTGCAGCCTTCTCTTCCACAGATTTTGGATTCTTCAAAATAAAAGCAAGGATTAGTGTCAACTGTGTATATTAAATGCTATAATGGGAGACAATCAATGTTTACTGAGTGAATAAATGAAAATGAATGCAATAGGTTAAAATGTATACATTAACTCCACGATAATACACAAATTTCATAATAATTAATAGCAAAATATCTAATTACTAATAAAAATGAGAATATAAAATGATTACATAATATATAATAAACAACAGTTTATCTATATGTTTAAGAAATGTAGCTAGACCCAAGGAAACTTTTTAACATCAAGCCTTTCTTAAAGCAAGGAGGACTGTACAGCCGATGTTTTTGAAGCACAGTCTCTTTATGTATATTTATACCATGCTCATTCACTCAACAAATATTTACATGTAAATTATTACATGTGCAAAAGAAATATTATCACCCCAACAACCCATCCACCCACCTACAAGAAAGGAATCTTCCCCACTGCCCAGACTGCCCTCCACATTTCTTGGCCCACTTTTCCCTTTTCTTCCTTACCAGCACTCTGTATTACTTTTTTCTGAACTCTTTGCATTGTAAAATGTGATGATACACGCAGAGAAAACACACACATGCGGCCTGTGAACTGTTCCAACAGGAGCCCTGTGGAGCCACACCTCTGGCCAAGAGTCTGAAAGCTGACTGCGGCGGGCTGCCCAGGACAGCTGCCTGGTAAATCAACTGGGGGCAAAGGGAACCACCCCATATTGCAGGAATATTGTGGATTCTGATTTGCATTGTATACTCCCACCCCGTCTCAAGTGAAACCTCTCAATGGTTTAATAAGCAGTTCAAAATTGCTGAACTTGAACAACTGGCTCCCCAGCTAATGCCTCAGCCCACCCTACTCCCAGGTCTGTCCTGCCTTCCCTTTGATCACAGCCCCCATTCCAGCCCCATCAATACCATTTTAATGGTATTTTCCTCACTTTTATTTAAATTGTTGCTACCACTTAATGAAGTTGGACAAATTTTATATCTGTGGCTCAACTTTTTAACTTTAGGTTGAGAAAAATAATATTACTAGTGCCACAGGATTTTAATAAAGCTTAAATGAATCAGCATAGGTAAAGAGAAATGAAGAATAATCACAAGCACTAAGTAAAGGTAAGCTGTAATTACCACTATAGAGCAATCCAAAGAGCAGGTTACAGAGAAATACATACATATGTGCAAACACAAAATGAATTCATTTTTTGCAAAATAAGATACAAATAGATTTATATCATGAATATAAAATTGTGTGAAAAAAAAACTAAAGAATACATCATGAATTCTATTTATGTAAAATACAGAAGCTAAGCACATAAACAACAAGCTCCCAAATGAGAAAAAGTACAACAGGTACAACGCTGAGGACAGCGTCACCTGAGGCTGGGAACGGATGTGCCCGAGGCTGGATGCACAGGGGCTCACTGACTGAGTTCTCTTCTTAAGCCTGGTGATGCTCATGGGAGCTGCATTATACTTTCTTTTATATCATTATACCACTCTGTGTTTAAGACGTATTCAAAACAAACCTCTGAAGCAGCTGTGATTTGAGACAGCGTGCGTATGCGTGCGTGTGTTTAAGTGTCTCCAGCAGAAGAGAAAAGGGGGCAGAGGGAGAAGCAGCAGGTGACACGGGTTACACGGGGGGTGGGAAAGGCAGTCGGGGGGTGGCAGGGGAGAGAATTGACTTCACCCTCATAAACCTTTATATCATTTCACTCTTTCTAACAACACGCATTACTGTGATAATTTAGTACATTAAACTGCTTTTACAGCAAATATGTAAGAGACAAGACAAAAACTGTAAGAGACGAAAGCACTGAGGGCAAAGTCCAGTACAAAGCCCCTCCTCGCTGCTCCTCACGGTGAGACCACACAAGGATGGGTTCTATGAGATGCCAACGGAGCGCCAATTAACTTTAGTGTCTTCAGAAAAAGTATTATAGTTCAAAATGGCACTAAAAAAGCTATCATTTTAAAAACCATATACTGCAAGTCAGAATTTCACATCAAATTAAACAGAAAAATTTATTTCAGATGAATTACAAAGTTAAAGGTTAAAGGTAAAATAAATCATTCAATTACTAAGAAAAAAAAGTGCTTTCTCACTCCCTGTGCCTTTTCTTTAAATACATGTACTTTCTCTTCCCTCCCTCTCTGAGCAGTGCTGGGGCCAGTGGGATGGGAGGCCAGGCCAGGGGACAGGGGTGCGGCCAGGGCCAGGTGGCAACACGGAAGGTGGTAAGCGCCGAAACCCAGCCAGAGCCACGAGGCCGCGAGGCCCACGGGGATGGAGCCAAGAAGACGGCCAGTGGCAGAGCTGAGACGGCGATGGGGACGCACAAGCCACAACACTGGTTTCATGAAGCGGAAGGAGCCAACAGACAAGCATCTTAAAGAAAACAGGAGCAGACATCTCTCTACTGCAGAGGAAAGCTGCAAACCCAAGAAGTCTGAAGGCTAGACAGAAGCACGCGCTGCTGGGCTGGGGCTGAGTGTGCTGGTGTGACTCATGGCCACGGACGTAGACCGAAGCGTTCATACGCATGTGGGCACGTGTGTACATGTGTGTGCGTGTGCGTACACATAAACCCGTATTTCCCAGATGTGTCCGCCAAGTGGGCCTGGAGCAAGGACTCGACACCTAAACCCTGAACTTGGTTTCTCGAAAGCATATCCACAAAAACAAATCAAGGCTCCTTGGAGAAAAGGCTGAATTCTGGGCTGAGACAGAAAATATTAGATGAACAAAGAACAACTTGTGCCAGAAAGTAACAAGGGTTAAAAAATGGTGAATATTTGTCAAAAGGACGGAAGAACCTCAGTTGCTACTGGCCTACCCCACCACTGCAGCCAGGCTGAAATGAATAGGTGTGGCTCGTTCCAGTGAAACTGCAAAAACAGGTGACCTGATGATGTGATTCAAAGGTTAAATGTAGTCTCTCTGCCCCTGGGTTGCATCATTGTTTATTTTGATGCACACGTTGTCCCATTTGGCCAGCAAAGGCCCCTTCTCAAGGGTTCTTCCGTCCTTTTGACAAATATCCATCATTTTTGTACCCTTGTTACTTTCTGGCACAAGTTGTTCTTTGTTCATCTAATATTTTCTGTCTCAGCCCAGAATTCAGCCTTTTCTCCAAGGAGCCTTGATTTGTTTTTGTGGATATGCTTTCGAGAAACCAAGTTCCGGGTTTAGGTGTCGAGTCCTTGCTCCAGGCCCGCTTGGTGGACACATCTGGGAAATACGGGTTTATGTGTACACACACGCACACACATGTACACACGTGCCCACGTGCGTATGAACGCTTCGGTCTACGTCCGCAACCATGAGTCACACCAGCACACTCAGCCCCAGCCCAGCAGCGCGTGCTTCTGTCTAGAAATCTGAAATACTTGCTGTCAGGCCTTTACAGGACCAACTATGGACATAATGCATTAAATAAAACAGAAATAAAAAAAAAACAACAAAACTGATATTTAAAAATACACAAATAAATAAATGGGGGTGGGTACAATTTCTTCCTTATAATAGGACACAAATAAATGTCTTAGAAAAATCACCATCTGGCAGTCATCATAGTAGTAAAGTTTGGCAAGCGTTGCCCATGAATTATAGCAAAGAGGTGAAATTGTGTTGAAGAACAGGATATTTACGTCTTCTCAAAGGATCTCTCCAACAAATACTTTTTAGTTACAATGGGAGCGGTAGCAATTCTACCATGAAGAAAGCTGGCAGCTACAAATGGTCACAGTTAACCTCACGGGTACAGGGTCAGCACGACACGGCATGCCTCCCCTGACAAGGTACAATGAGGCAGATACAGCACAACCTCTTTTATTCTTTCCAAAAATGAAAACCCTGAAGCATTCTGAACAAACGTGAAAGGAATCCAAAATGAGAAGCATTCTACAAAATAACGGGCCTATATTCTTAAAAAATGCCAATGCCATAACAGGCAAGGAAGAACTAAACTATTCTACATTGAAGAATATTAAAGCAACAAGATTACTAAACACAATGTATGATCCTCGACTGGGGTTCTGGGCAAAGACAATGATTTTTTTTTTTTCCTAAAACAGACACTGAGATAACTGGGGAAATCAGTATGGGGTCTTTGGGTTAGGTTAAGTGACAGTATTGCATTAATGCTAATTTCCAGATTTTAATGGCTGCCCAGTAGTTATCTAAGAGCATGTCTTAATCTTTTAGGAAATACTCAATGAAAACATCAATGTAATAAGGGCATCACATCTACAATTTACTCTTAAATTTAGAACTTATATAAATAAACTGAAGCAATGATGGCATGATAAATGTGGCAAAATGCAATACAGAAGGAAATCTGGTGAAGGGTATATGGGAAGTCTTTACACAATTCTGGCAATTTTTCTATAAAGTTAAAATTAAATTGTTTAGGAGAATTAATATGTTGAATATTTGATTTGTCTAGAAAAGAGAACGCTCCACTTGTACTGGTTAAGAACAAAGGCTCTGAGTTCAATATGATGAAAATGTCAGCCCTGTTTCACTGTTCCAAATTTGGTTTCCTAATCTGTAAAATGGGTATGATATTAACAGCAGGCCTACCTACGTGCTGATTCAGTCCTGTATATGTATAAATACTGTGCATACATGTACAGCACACACAGGTGATTAGCAAACTGGCTCGCAGACTGCTTTGCACAGTACATACCTTATGTGAATATTTAATGAATTTCAGGCAAGATAAGGTTTCACAGAAATGGAAGAAGTATAAAAGGACAAAATGATAGAACTGAATGTGAAAGCACAATTTTTAAAGCCCCAGCAATAAAATTAAGACATAAATGTAAGTAAAAAGTGACTATTAATATAGTGAAATGCTTACTCTCAAGAATATTTTTATACAAATATGCTATTAAAGGTTATTATAAGAATGCTGAGAAAAGCACTCTAATACTCCTGGAGAAACTGTAAGCTGGCACATTTTTGAGAAAAAAAATGACAATCTTCTTCACAAGTCCCCTTCTCAGTAACTCACACATCTCAGCAATGGAGGCCTAAGTGACCTCACAGAATTAAAACTTAGGAAATAACATACATGCTACATCCTCTTAGATTATTATGTAGAGCTGAGAGGAAAAAATATCAAGAAAATCTCACTCTGTAAAAAAGTTTAAATATTTCTACATACCTAGGCAATGAACTAAGATTTGAGTTAGGAATAACTTTTTTTCTTCTACATTATATTATTATGTATAATGAGCATGATCAGGAACAAATGACAATTTTTTAAAACAATAAAGAAAATGCAGTGAAGACTGAGCTGATCTTCTACTCTGTTCTGAACAAAGGGTGAAGTTTACAGTAAAAATATTTAAAGGTTAACAACTGAACGCTGGACTAGAGCACACTTCCCATGACAAGTATCCCCCATCTGCTTCAGAAATTACAATTAGATCTTCCTGCAACAAGAACCAACAAGTGGGCCAATATGTGTAATACTGTTTATTTTTACCTGTCTTTATTTAAAAAATAATTGAATAGTGCAGAGCTAGGAATTACTTCCTTACCAAAACAATTCTGGGGTACCAGTTTAATATACCAGAACGACACATGGTTCGGTGGCGGCCGTGCACCCCTGGAGGCCTAGAGCTGTACACTCCTGGAGCTCTAGAGCAATATACCCCTGCACCCCTGGAGTCCTGGAGTCCTGGAGTCCTACACCCCCGCACCTTCAGGGCCCTAGAGCCCTACACCCTGGAGTCCTGTACCCCTGGAGCCCTGCACCTTATACCCATGTACCCCTGAAGTCCTGCACCCCTATACCCCTGGATCCCTGAAGCCCTTCACCCCTATAACCCCTGAGGCCCTGAAGCCCTGCACCCCTATACCCCTGAAGCCTTGCACCCCTATACCCCTGGATCCCTGGAGCCTTGCACCCCCTATACCCCTGAAGCCCTGAAGTCCTGCACCCCTATACACCTGAAGTCCTGCACCCCTATACCCCTGAAGCCTTGCACCCCTATACCCCTGGATCCCTGGAGCCGTGCACCCCTATACCCCTGAGGCCCTGAAGCCCTTCACCCCTATACCCCTGGATCCCTGGAGCCTTGCACCCCTATACTCCTGGAGTCCCAGACTGCTGCAGTCCTGGAGCCGGCACACCTGCGCTTGGGACAGGAGAAGTAGCGCGTGGTGCAGAGAGAGCGGTGACGCTGGACCCACCTAGCCCTCTGGGAGTGATGCCGCTGCTGTCGGCAGGGTTGAGGACCCAGTAGTAGTACTTGAGTGTGTGCATGAGCTGCAGCACGGTCCCGACCCTGCGGATGGTGGTGTAGATGGTGGCAGTGCCGATGAACTCCGCAGACAGGTAGGTGTAAAGGGAGAGCTGGACCTAGCAGGGGAAGAGCCACAGAGCATGGAAATAAAGTTAAAATTCCTCAGATGTTTACACTAAATGACGCATGCTCTTCTATTTTCACTGCAAATTAGTAAAGGCCAAGGAATGACTATCCAATTACTGTAAAGCTGAAATTAAACTTTCCTTAAATTTCAGATTTATATTTTTAAAAGAAAATAATCTGCAACTATTTATTTAATGTCTATATTTAAAAAAAATACTACTTTCATAGCATGGTATAAATTCTATATTAAAAATGAAATCAATTTTCCAGTCAGTCAAAGTGACCAGTTATCTCTTAGTATTCAGCATTTCAAATTCTCTTCCTTGGAAATGCACAAATAATATCTAATGACTAAAAAATGCAGGATTACTCCAAGCTTAATTTTCAATTGTAGTTTCATTTATGTTCATATTTAGACATCAAATATTCTGTTTTTTCACTATTCCAAAGAACAAATCTTGGTTCCCAATATATGTTGTGAGACACACGCATCTAGAGTGAAAATGCTACAGACGAACATAATCCTCTTCCCTTAAAGGAGTTCCATCATATTTAGAAGCAGTAATTTTTTGAGTTTACAAGGCTCTACCATAACGTAACTTTATCATCCAAACAAAACAGGTGCCGTTATTTAAATATTCCGTCAAATGTGAGGATACATAACCACAAGAAAGTATGCCTTGCCCCTTATGTGGAAAGGTGTTCTCTCCGGATCGCATGTTAACAGCCCTGTCTGAGCCCAGCCTAAGGGACCTAGATAGAACAGCACTACTTCCTAAAACAATGGCCTCGTATTAACTTCCTAAGATAAATGGAAACCTCCAAACCCTGTCTGCAGGAAGCTGCGGGCCCCACGTCTGCGCTGCCCGCACTGCCCGCGCTGCCCGGGCATCCATACCTTCGCAGGGGTGTGGATCCAGATGGCCGGGTTGAACAGAATGTGGTCGCAGAGCTGCTTCAGCAGAGGTGCTCCGTGAGATAAGCCGTCGAGGTATTTTGCGAAGGATAAAAACTGCTCCAGAACAGCTCTAGTTATATGAACTCTCGATGACTAAAGAAAGAAAAAAGAACTCTAAGAGAAAGATAACCAGAATATAAAATTGAATAATTGCTAACTTAGCATGAATACTATGAATTTTTCACATGGTGTCCCTAATGGGTTAAATAAAACACACATACTGCTATATTTTCTTTGCTATTCAAAATTTAAATTAACAAAGAAAACAAGAATTTTAGTATATTTCTCTGTTTGACAGTTTTCTGGCTATCTGAAGGCCTTTCCAGGACAACTGTAAATTAAATAATGCCACTCTTAGCTCCATCTAAAGAAATAAAATGAGTGATAAACACGAACAGATTGATAAACAAGAAGGGATCATCTTGGAGCATGTTAAAATGGAGTAAAATGAGTATAGGGATTACAGGGGGAAAGAGAAGTTCTTCTACTCAACCTCCTCCGGACCAGGAGCGCCCCTGCCCCTCACTCCACCGACGTCCCTCTCCCTGCCGACCACCCAGCCCCTGAAAACACTGGCCACCCTCCAACAGCCCCTGCTCACAAGGGGCAAACTGCCCCTCCCCTGGCCTTGGGAACACACTGTGGTGTGGCATGAGGCTTCTGCACCTTGGGGAGCCCCATCCAGGACGTGTACGGCCATCAGCGTGTATGTTCTCCCTCCAGGGACACTACGAAAAGTGCCAGGGCCTCCAAAATGAAAGCCAAGCCTGGAAGTGGCCATGTCCCGTGCAGTGGCGACAAGCCAGGTGTGGCTGCTGAGCACTGGATACAGAGCTACTCCAAAGTTAGCTGCACTGCGAATACAAAATGCTTGCTGGCTTTTAAGGCTCAGAATGAAAAAAGAATGCTAAATATAGTGTTTTCTATATTGAGTACACATTAAAATGACAGTATTGTGGATACACTGGGTTAAATGAAGTACATTATTAAACTGCTTTTACCTGCTGTTTACCTTTTTAATGTGGTTACTGGAAAATTTTAAATGATATGACTTGTAGAATATAATACTTCAATTGGACAATGCTACCCTGGAAAATAATCTCAGATGAAAATGTCATTAAGATGGAAAATATTCTCTTCATACAAGCGTGAATGTCCGAGACATCTGCAGTGCCAGCCTCTCCCCAGGGAGGCGCGGAGTCGGCCCGGCGCCACCTCCTGCACGGGCCACGTAGCTGCCGGACCACAACCCACAGCTTATATGATAATCAAAGTCGAAAAGGAGCAGAAATCGGATTATCAAAGCAAAGACTTGAGCTTCAACGAAAAGAATACAGCATCTTCAATTCTAAATATTTTATATGTTGGTACAAAAAAGTTAAAAACAGAGATTAACGGTTATTCAAGTCTCCCTGGTCCTCACTCGCCATATTCAGTGGTAGTGACCACACGACCACTACCCGATACACTCTACTTCTATGCTGAACGGCCTGAAATAAAACACAGTCTGCTCCCGTACAAGTCGTCTGTCATGTGCTTACAGAGGATGAAAACAGCCATATAAAATTTAGTTGCCAGGGCGGGCCACAGAGGCTCAGCAGGCAGAGTTCTCGCCTGCCATGCCAGAGACCCGGGTTTGATTTCTGGTGCCTGCCCATGCAAAAAAAAAAAAAAATCGGGTTGCCCATTAAAAGACATTCACCTGAGGAATGAATTCATCCTCCAGAAGCAAGTTCCTCAGAGGGAAAACCTCCATATTCACAAAGAGGAGCCAGGGGTCTCCTCACGCAAGTCCACGCTGCTGAGTGCTAGTCTTTAATCCTGAAATCAATCTTCACAGACCTTTCCAAAAGTGTGTCTTTTTGTCAGCCACCTAAAAATCTTACTAGATGTGAGGGGAAAGCACATTTCCTCTCCCACAGCAAGTGCCCAGACCTATTGGCAGCACCACCCTCACATGCTCTCGCACGGCCCACCGACGGCATGTGCCTGAGGCTCACCAGAACCGCTCAGGAATCGCGCCGCTGATTTCAGGCCCTGTGCTAAAACACAAGGAACGTGTCCATACACAGTGACCTCACCAGGAGTCAGCTGGGGAAAAAATTCGTTTCAAAATGACAACTTAAAGAATCAAGTACCAAGTAATGAAGTTAACTAGGGAAGTAAAGGACTTGCACACAGAGAACTACATAACACTGCTAAAAATAAATAGCCAGAAAGACATTCCCTGCTCATGGATAGGAAGGTTAAATGTAGTCAAGATGCCAATTCTACCCACACTGATGTACGGATTCAACGCAGCACAAATAAAAACTCCAACAACCTACTTTGAGGACTTGGAAAAGGTAATTATCAAATTCACTTGGAAGGGAAGGGGACCCCGAATACCTAAAAGCATCCTATAAAAAGAACAACAAAGTGAGAAGATTAACACTTCTTAATTTTAAAACTTATTATAAAACCACAGTGGTCAAAACAGCATGGTACTGTCATAAAGATAGAAAAACTGCCCAATGGAATTGAATCGAGAGAGCAAACCTATGGTCAACTGTTCTTCAACAAGGTCCCCAAATCCACAGAACTGGGACAAAGTAGTCCTTTCAATGAATGAGCATGGGAAAAGTGGGTATCAATAGCCAAAAGAATGAAAAAGTACCACTACCTTACACCCTATACAAAAGTTAACTCAAAGTGGCTCAAACACCTAAATTTAAAAAATAGCTTCATACAGCTTTTAGAAGAAAGCATAGGGAAACATTTTCAAGACCCAGTAATAGGAGGTAGCTTCCTAAACTTGATACCCAAAGCACAAACAACAAAAGAAAAAGTAGGTAAATGGGAACTCCTCAAAATCAAATGCTTCTGCACCTCAAAAGACTTTACCAAAAGGTGAACAGGTAGCCAACTCAATGGGAGAAAATATCTGGAAATCACATATTGGACAAAAGTTTGATATCCTGTATACACAAACAAATCATACAACTCAACAACAACAGAACAAGCAACCCAATTATAAAATGGGCTAAAGATATGAACAGGCATTTTTCTGAAGAGCAAATACAGATGGATCAAAAAGCACATGAAGAAATGTTCATTTTCACTGACTATCATGGAAATGCAGATCAAAACTACAATGAGATACCACCTCACACCTATAAGAAAGGCTACTATTAAACAAACAGTAAACTACAAATGTCGGAGAGGATGTGGAGAAACTGGGACACTTATGCACTCTGGTGGGAATGTATAATGGTACAGTTGCTAGGGAAGACAGTTTGGCAGTTACCTAGGAAACTAAATATCAAGTTGCCCTATGACCCAGCAATAGCACTACTTAGTATACACCCAGAAGAACTGAGAGCAATGACAAAGACATTTGCACACCAATATTCATAGTATCACAATCACCAAAAGATGGAAACAATCCAACTGCCCATCAACAGATGTGTGGATTAGCAAAACGTGGTATATACAAAGAAAAGTATGACGTTCTGAAGAACAGGAAAAAACAGTTAAGCCTTGAGGACATAAGGCTAAATCAAATAAGACACAAAAGGATAGTTATTGTATGATTCCACATTTATGACCATCGTAAAGGTAAAATCAGAAGCTTATAATACAGAATGTAGAGTACCTATGTAGACATACACAGAAGCTAGAGACAGGTGAATGGTTATTTTATGAGGTCGAAGTTAAATTTAAACGTAGAAGAATAGATAGAAGTGAAGGCGGTCCACTAGTGGGACTACAGGTAATATCATATTGAAGATGAACATGTTAAAAAGGGTTATACAGGCTCAGGCATCCCATTGATTAACAGTATAAATAGAAATAAGTTCTTGCATGAACTACTTCAAAGGTAGGAATCTTATACAAAGAGTATATAAATTCAGGATACAAGGGGAAAACTGTTATTGCATGCTATGGGCTATGTTTAACAGGAAAATATCAACAGCACCACAGCAATGCCAGGGGTAAATAATGGGGGGAGGGACAAGAATTAAGGGGAGGTTTAGATTTTTCATTTGTTGAAGGTGTGTTTATTGGTTTTCTTTCTCTCAGGAACAATGCAATTATCTAAAATTGAGAGTGTTAATGGACTGCTGCCTTTGGATGTTAAACAAACGAGGCCCAGTAGATGGAGGTGGCTGAAGGATGTACTATCTGAAAAGCAGAATGGCAAACAATGGTGTCTACATATGACTGATATTGTGCTGCTACAAAAAGGAAAGAAGTCATGAGGCATGCAACAAAGTGAATGAACCTGTGGGACACTTGGTGAAGCAAAACAAGCCAGAAGCAAAAGAGCAAATATTGCATGGTCTCATTTACAAAACATTTAAAATAAAACAGAGGCCTAGACTGTAAGCTCTTATATCAGTTACATTTACTACAGAGTGGTGATTGTTATTTCCAGATTCTGAAAGGCAGTTTTATAATTGTATAGCCTGGTGCATTTTGAGATAAGAACGAACCCGACGGGTCAGGATTCAAGTACTTCAGAACAAGGGTAAGTGACCTGGGGGGGGGGTCTCTACAGCACATAGGCAGGCCCTGTTTACAAAAGCTGAAGAACTGAGACCTAGAGAACCAGAGACCGTCCAGCTGGTGTAAAAGGTCTAGAATGCCCCTTTCCAGACAGAAGAGGGGAGCCCTCAGGAGAGACCGGGACTGGGAACGCTCTACCTCTGCGTCCCGCATGCCACACCCTGCTCCTGCGCCCCAAGGTCTGACTGAGCTGCACCCCAGACCCACGGGCCCCACGCTTCATCCTCAGAACCCCACGATGCGCACCGCACACTCAAAGGCACCAGCACAGCGCCCCCACCTGCACCCACCCTGCGCTGCAGTGCGTCACCGCACGGCTGTGCCCGCCCTGCGCACCGCAACCTGCCCCACACCCATCCCGCAAACACAAAGCTTCCGACTACCGAAGGAAACCAACTTCCAAAGTAAGCCAGTCAAGACACTAGGTGCCACTAAGACAACAGACGATCACTAAGCGTATCAAGACGCAGAAACATACAGCCCAGCCTAATGACCAAATTACAACACCAGAGGACACACAGACTTTAAGACAACTAATCAAAAAGGTTCATATAGCTCTACTAAATAAAATAAATGGTATGGCTAATAACATAGAGGAGATCAAGAAGACACTAGAAGAACATAAAGAAGAATTTGAAAGAATAAATAGAAAAATAGGTATCACAAAGATTGAAGATGTCGTAGACCAAAGAAAAAATATATTCAAGACACACAAGAGCAGATTTGAAGAGACAGAAGAAACAGTACATGAACTATAGGATAGAAAAACTGATTTCAAACAGGAAATGGCTAAAAGATGGAAAAATCTGAATTCAATCTGAAGGAAACGATGGACAAAACAAAGCATACAAATATAGGAATCATCGGGTTCCCAGAAGGAGGAGAGAGGAGTAAAGGGCTAGGAAAATTAGTGGAGGATACAATGGGAGAAAATGTCCCAACCCTTATAAATGACATAAATTGGCAAGTCAAAGAAGTCCAAGGAATTCCAAATAGAATAAATCAAATAGGCCTTCCCCAAAGCATACACAAATAAGTCTCTCAAATGCTGAAGAAAAGGAGAAAATCCTGAAAGCAGCAAGAGAAAATCTACTACATACAAGGGAAACCACATAAGGCAGAGTTCAGACTACTCAACTGGCACTATGGAGGCAAGAAGGCAGTGGTATGAGATATCTAAGATCCTGAAAGAGAAAGACTTCCAGCCCGGAATTCTGTACCCAACCAAATTATCCTTCAAAACTGAGGGAGAGATTAAAATATGCACAGACAGACAAATCCTGAGAGAATATCACCAAGAGACTGGCCCTAAAAGAAATGTCAGTTGAAAAAAAAAGAAAAGAAAGGAGAGGGAGGTCTGTAAGAAGGCACAGAATTGAAAAGTACCAGAAGGGTAACTTAAAGGATAAAAAGAGATAAGGGAAAAGAATACATAGATCTGACAAACAAAATTCAAAGGATAAGAAAAGGTGGATTCAAGAAATGCCTTTTCAGTAATACCTTTGACTGCTAATGGAATAAACTCACCAATTAAAAAGATATAGATTGGCAGAATGGATTAAGAAATAAAATCTACCAATAGGCTGCTTACAAGAGAATCATCTTAGACACAAGGATGCAAATAGATTGAAAGTGAAAGGCTGGAAAAAGATGTTCCATACAAGTTGTAACTAAAAGAAAGTTGGAGTAGCTATACTAATATTAGACAAAATAGATTTTAAATATAAAGACACCATAAGAGACAAAGAAGGACACTATATATTAATAAAAAGGACAATACACCAAGAAGATATGACAATCATAAATGCTTATGTTCCCAATCAAGGAGCTCCAAAGTACATGAGACAGACACTGGCAAAACTGAAGGGAGAAAGAGACATGTCAACAATAATAGTAGGAGACTTGAACACACCATTCTCCTCCATAGATAGAACCAACAGACAGAGGATCAACAAGGAAACAGAGAAGTAAAATAACATGATAAAAGAATTAGACTTAATAGACATACATGGGTCATTACCCCTCAAAACACAAGGATATACATTCTTCTCTAGCGCTCATGGAATATTCTCCAAGATAGGTCATATGCTGGGGCACAAAACAGATCTTTATAAATTTAAAAACATCGAAATTATTCAAAGCACCTTCTCTGATCACAATGGAATGAGTGGATATCAAGAACCACCAAAGAATGAGACCATTCGCAAATATATGGAGATTAAATAACACACTCTTAAACAACCAATGGGTCAAAGAAGAAACTGCTAAAGAAATCAGTAGATATCTGGAGATGAATGAAAATGAGAATAGAACATATCAGAACTGATGGGATGCAGCAAAGGCTGTGCTGAGAGGGAAATTTATTGCCTTACATGTCTATATTAAAAAACAAACAGCAAAAATCAAGGGTTTAACTACTCATCTAGAAGAACTTGAGAAAGAACAGCAAACACCCAAAAGCAAATAGAAGAGAAATTGCAACGATTAAAGCACTGTTAAGTGAACGGGAGAACAAAAGAACAATAGACAGAATCAATAAAACCAAAAGTTGGTTATAGCTCACTTAAATAATCAAAACACCGGAGCCCAGAATAAAAAATGAGGGCCCTCAATTCTGGATAGCTTAATGTAATGCCTGGATATATCATAGAATATGTTAAACAGATAATCAAAAAGTACTGCCAAAGTCCCTTGAGGGATGGGAGAAAAAATATGGAACTCGAAATCCCTGATACTATCAGACGTTAGGGACACCCAAATCAATAGGCCAAGCCCTTGATCTTGATAAAAGAATTAGACCTAATAAACATACATGTGTCATTGCCCCCCAAAACACAAGGATATACATTCTTCTCTAGTGCTCATGGAATGTTCTCCAAGATACGTCATAAGCTTCTTGTGAAGCTTATGTAGGTAGCGGAAAAGCTTAGCTTACCTATAGGTATGCTTAAGAGTCACCTCCAGAGGACCTCTTCTGTTGCTCGATATGGCCTCACTCTCTAAGCCCAACTTTGCAAGCGAAATCATTGCCCCCACCCCCACCCCCACATGGGACATAACACCCAGGGGTGAAAGTCTCCCTGGTGGCATGGGAGATGACTCCCAGGGATCAGTCGGGCTCTGGAACCATAGGCTCAACAATGCCATCCTGACCAAAAGGGAGAAAAGACATGTAACAAATAAGGTATCAGTAGCTGAGAGAGTTCAAATAGAGTCAAGAGGCTGCTCTGGACGTTGATCTTATGCAAACCTCAGATAGACATTGCTACCTATCATAACTTGACATTCCTGCCGATCCTAAAGACCACCTAGGGCATACATAAGATTCTACAAAGGTTCCATGCACTTGGGTAACTTTCCAGAAACCTAAAGCCTCCAGATGGGTCCCTAGACCAGATAAGTCCTGAAACCTAGAGGGCCCAGCCTCTCCAGAACATCAGCCAGTTCCATCTCCCTACCCCTAATTACTGACAGCCCTTCCAACATGTAAAAGGCACAATGCGAATAGCCCAAATACCCCCCTAAGGAGTATGAGAAAGATCAAAGGTGATGGTGGAATTAAACAGAGAAGACATTAACAAACGACTATGATTGTTGAATCACGATCCTGATATTTCTTTTAGACTTCCATATCTTCGAGCAGCTAGGAGTAACAATCTAATGTGGAATTGTAACCAATCCATAACTCTGAAATCTATTCTACAACTGTTGTGCTGTGCTTTGAAATTTATTGCTTTTTTCTTCGTTATTTTTCACAAAAAAAGGGAACAAAAGTGAGGATAACAAATATTTATATTCCTTCTAGCCTCCAATGTTCTGGAGTAGCTAGAAGGAAAAATCTGGTATGATGGAATGGTAGCCCATGACAAACTCTGGGCTCTGTGGTGCAACTATTTGAACAGTGCTTTGAAAATAATTGCTTTTTTCTTTCTTTGCTTTGTATATATGTTATATTACACAATTTAAAAAAAAGCTAAAAAAAAAAAATACAGGGGTCAAGAAGACACTGTCTGCATTTTAGAAGCTCACCTACTCTTTGAAACCCAAGGGAGAAATGTTTCTTTTGTCAGCACCTGGGCTTTCTGTAGCACATAATCTAATTCAACCTGTCTGGATAAATCACTTAATCCAAACACAGGGCGACCCCAGAATAAAAATAAGGGCCTTTAATCCTGTATAGTTTAATGTAATGCCTGGATACATCCCAGAATACATTAAGTAGATAAAAATTATTGGCACAGACGTGCCTTGGCCACCATAATCTATATGAAGAACATTCCTTTTCTTCCACAAAGAATACATACCACACTCCCATGCCACCTACCTGTTCAAATTTTCTTTTGGCATGATGCCTTTTTACAGTCAGTGGAAGCATATAGCAATGTTACTGTTGACTACAGACTCTTGCTTGAATTGACTGTACATTTTTATTATATCATTAATGTTCAACACCTTGCAATGCTGACATTCATTTCTTCTCCCTCATGCAAAAACGCTTTTTATTTGTACATTTAATCCCCACCAATGTACATGCTAGGCATTCTTAAATTATTACCATCTCAGTCTTTATCCTCTGTATTCCTTCTGGTTTCATGTGTGCCCCCAGCCTCACTCTTTCGACCATACTCACATTCGGCCTCATTCAGTACTTGTATTATTGCGCTTCAATCAGGTAGTATGGTGCTATCCATTTCCAAATTTTTACAATCAATCCTATTGCACAATCTGTATTTCTTCAGCAGTAATTACCCAATCTCAACCCTATTTCTATCTACTGATAAACTCTGTTCTTAACTGAAATTCTCCAAGTTCACTCAATGTTAGTTCATATCAGTGAGACCATACAGTATTGCCCTTTTGTTTCTGGGCACTACTCACTCACTCAGCATTAAGTCCTCAAGGTCCATCCATGTTGTTACATGCTTCATGACTTTATTCTGTTTTACAGCTGTATAATATCCCATTGTATGTATATACTACAGCTTATTCAGCCACTCATCCATGGATGGACTCTTGGGCTGTTCCCATCTCTTGGCAATCATAAGTAATGCTGCTATAAACACTGGTATGGAAATGTCCATTAGTGTCCTTGTCTTCAGGTCCTCTGACTATATACCTAGTAACGGGATTACTGGATCATACGGTAATTCTATACTTAACTTCCTGAGAAACCACCAAACTGCCTTCCACAGCAGCTGTACTATTTTACATTCCCACCAAAAACAGGTAAGTGTGCCTCTTTATCTGCATCCTCTTCCAGTTTTCATTTTCTGTTTTTTTGATATTGGCCATTCTAGTGGGTATCAGATATCTCCTTGTGGCTATGATTTGCATTTCCCTAATAGCCAGTGAAATTGAACATCTTTTCATGTGCCTTTTAGCCATTTGTATTTCCTCTTCTAAGGAGTGTCTGTTTATATCTTTTGCCCATTTCTTAACTGGGTTGTTTGTTTCTTTGTTGTTGAGTTGAAGAATCCCTTTATATATTCTGGATACTAAACCCTTATTGGGTATATAGTTTCCAAATACTGTCTCCCATTGCGTAGGCTGCCTTTTTTACTTTCTTAATTATGGTGGCGATCTCATTTATCTATTTCTTTTTTTGAAACTCGTGTTCTGGGTGTAAGATCTAGGAAACCGCCTGCTATTACAAGATTTATAAGATTTATTTTCTTGTATTTTCTTCTAAAGTTCTTTGGTCTTAGTTCTAATGTTTCGGCCTTTGATCCATCTTGAGTTAATTTTTGTACAGGGTGTGAGATATGAATCTCTTTTCATTTTTTTGCTTGTGGATATCCAGTTCTCTAAGCACCATTTATTGAAGAGGCTGCTCTATCCCAGGTGGGTTTGTTTCACCACCTAATCAAAGATCAATTGTCCAACAGATGAGAGGTTTTATTTCTAAACACTCTATTAGAGTCCATTGGTCAGTATATCTGTCTTTAAGCCAGTAGCATTGTTTTGACCATTGTAGTTTCGTGACACACTTTAAAGTTAGGTAGTATGAGACTTCCCACTTCATCTTTCTTTCTCAAGATATTTTTAGCTATTTGGGGCACCCCTCCCTTCCAAATAAATTTGGTTATTGGTTTTACTATTTCTGCAAATAAAGTTTTCAGGACTTTGACACTGCATTGAATCTACAAATCAATTTGGGGTAGAAATGACATTTTAACTATATTTAGTCTTTCAATCCATGAAAACTGAATGCCTTTTCATTTGTTTAAGTCTTCTATGATTTCTTTTAGCAATTTCTTGTGGTTTCTGGGTATAGGTCTTTTGTATTCTTAGTTAATCTTATTCCTTAAATGTGATTCTTTTTGTTGCTCTTGTAAATGGAAATTATTTCTTGATTCCCTCCTCACATTGTTCATTATTACCGTATAGAAACATTAGTGGTTTGGGGTGTTGATCTGGTACCCTGCTTCTTTGCTATACTCATTATCTCTAGTAGCTTTGCTGTAGATTTTTGGGGTGTTTTGACATATAGTATCAGGTCATCTGCGAACAGTGAGAGTTTTTCTTTTTCCTTTCCAATTTGGATGCCTTTTATTTCTTTTTTTTTGGTTTCACTGCTCTGGCTACAACTTCCAGCATAATATTGAATTACATTAGTGACAGTGGGCATCCCTGCTTTATTCCTGATCTTGGAAAGAAAGCATTCAGTCTTTCCCCATTGAGGATGATGTTAGCCGTGGGTTTTTCATATATTCCCTTTATCATGTTGAAGAATTTCCCTACTATTCCTATCCTTTCAAGTGTTTTCATGAAGAAAGGATATTGACTTTTGTCAAATGCCTTTTCTGCATCAATCGGGATGATCATGTGGTTTGTTTGCTTTGATTTGTTGATATGGTATATTACATTAATTGATTTTCTTATGTTGAACCATCCTTGAATACCTGGACTAAATCCCATTTGGGCATGGTGTATAATTCTTTCAATGTGCTGCCAGATTCAATTCGCAAGTATTTGTGTCCAATGCTCCTTTTATCCAGGGTATGGACAGATGAGTAAGAAGAATGTGGATAAAAGAATCAATAAATAATAGAAGTGACAAAGGAGAAATAAATTGCGTAGATGGTTATACTAGCGTTCAGTGAGAGGGAGGGGTAAGGAGCATGGGATGTATGAGTTTTTTCTTTGTCCTTTTTATTTCTGTTCTTAAGTGATGCAAATGTTCTAAAAACTGATCATGGTGGTGAATACACAACAAAGTGATGATACTGTGAGCCACTGATTGTACACCGCTTATGGCCTATATGTGTGTGTCAATTTATCAATAATGATATATATTTTTTAAAGGTACTGGCAAAGTCCCTTGAAGGATGGGAGAAAAAATATGGAATTATTAAGCTTTAACAACAGAGAAACCCCTGATATTGTGTCAAACATTAGGGACACCCGAATCAATAGGCCAAGGCCTCAAATCTTGAGGCTTGCTCTTGTGAAGCTTATGTACCTTCTTGTGAAGCTTATGAAGCAGAAAAGCCTAGCCTACCTATAAATATTCCTAAAAGACACCTCCAGAGGACCTCTTTTGTTGCTCAGATAGCATCTTTCTCTCTCTAAGCCCAACTCTGCAAGTGAAATCATTGCCCACCCCCACCCCACACACACAATGGGACATGACATCCAGGGGAAAAGTCTCACTGGTGGCGTGGGTGATGACTCCCAGGAATAAGCCTGGCCTGGCACCATGAGATTAACAATGTCATCCTGAACATAAGTGGGAAAAGAAGGGTGACAAATAAGTTATCAGCGGCTATGCAAGTTCAAATAGAGTCAAGAGGCTACTCTGGAGGTCACTCTTATGCAAGCTTCAGTTAGACTTTGCTACCTATCATAACTTGCCAAACCCCAACCAAAACCATTCCTGCCAATCCTAAAGAATACCTTGGGCATGGTGTAAGATTCTACAAAGGTTCCAGGCACTAGGGAAACTTGAGAAACCTACAACCGCCAGATGGGTCCCTGGACAAGATAACTCCTGAAATACTGAGGGCCCAGCTTCTCCAGAACATCAACCAGTTCCATTCCCCTGCCCCATATTACTGACAGCCCCTTCCCACATGAAAAAGATAGAATGAGCAAAGTCCAAACACCCCTAATGAGTAGGAGAAAGATCAAAGGTAATGGTGGAGTTTGTAGAGTAAGTAGGTTTTAATAAATGAGTGCTGAATGATTATATTGGTATTTCTTTTAGGTTCCAGTATCTTGGAACAGCTTCAAAGAAAAACTTAAAATTGGGGAATTATAACTCTGGTATCTGTTTTACAATGAATTGTTGCAGTGTGCTTTGAAATTTATTGTTTTTTTTTCACAAAAAAGGAAGAAAAGTCGATTGTGATGATAAAAAATAAAGATGGGCAGAGGGAATATATAATGAAAATTAAAAAACACATGCTCTTGATAGAAATGTAAATCTGGACAGTCACTTTGGAAAACAGTTAACAGTTCCTCAAACATTTCAATACAGAGTTACCGTATGATTCACCACTCCTTCTCCTAGGTATAGTTACCCATGAGAGAAAAATACATGTTATTTTAGCTTGCTAAGGTTACCAAATGCAATCAGTACACCAAGAAAGGACTGGCTTTTCTAAAGGGGATTTATCTGGTTGTAAATGCGCACTGCTCGCTTCCCTCTGGGCTTCTGGGTTAAAATGGCATTTCCCAGGGTGGTTTCTTTCGGCATCTCTAAAGTTCTGTGTCTGAGTAGGTCTGAGTTGTGCTGAACTGTTTCTCTCTCGTCTGACCTCTCCTTTTAAGCCTCACTCACTGCAGAAGGCACTCCCCTTAGCTGATTTAATCAGCTGTAGATGAATTTAGCATGCTGATGATTTAAGTCTACAGCAACAGAACAACTGGGCACCATCACCTGGCCAAGTGACAGCTGAACCACACTACTACAGAGTCCGACCACTGTCAACCATACACATCACCCTAGACTACTGTGCCAGTATGAAAGGACTTATGTACCCTAGAAAAGTCATGTTTTGGTCCTAATTCAATTACGTGGGAGCAACTGTTTCTCTTAAACCCTATTTAGCACCTTTTGCTGAAAACTTGACTATAGATTATTGCCATTGAAATGTGTCTCCACCCATTCCAGGTGACTCTTAACTGGTTTTACTGGAATCCTTCAAAAGAAGAAGGACTTTAGATAAAGCTAGAGAACAATAAGAGAGAAAGCCACGAGATTCAGAGAGAGCAGAGAAGGATGACAGAATGCTGCAGAATCATGGGGCAGAGTCCACCAGCCAGTGACCTTTGGAGATGAAGAAGGAAAACATCCCCCAGGGAGCTTCATGAAACAGAAAGCCAGAAGAGAAAGCCAGCAGACTTCACTAAGTGCCCTTCCAGTTGAGAGAAATCCTGAACATTATCGGTCTTCTTAAACGAGGGTATCTCTTTAATTTGGGCATTTTTATAGACTTGCTTTAACTGGAACATTTTCTCGGCCTTAGAACTGTAAACTAGCAACTTGTTAAATTCCCTTTTTAAAAATCTCTTCCATTTCTGGCATGTTGCATTCCATCAGCTAGCAAACTAGAACAACCAAATTTAATTTCTAAACCGAAAACAGTCAAAGATATATTTTCTTCCTGCCTACCAACACTCATCTGTCCTGCATACAATGCACTAAATCTTTCCAGGTGATGGTACCTAGTTCTTTTGCTGTAGATTTGAATTATTAGGATGTGAAACTCAGTCAGCTAAGGGGAGTGCCTTCCACAATGACTGATGTTTAGTTTAATTAGCTGGAGTCTTAAAAGAGTGAGGTCAGAAGCGAGTCCAAGGCAGCACAGCCCCAGAAACCCACCACACCTCATCTCAGCACTCACAACTCAGCCCAGACATTTGGAGATGCAGAAAGGAGTCACCCTGGGAAAAGACACTGGAACCCAGAAGCCAGGAGAGAAGCCAGCAGACATCGCCCTGTGCCTTCCCATCTAACAGTGAACCGCAGATGAAAGCTAGCTGCCTTTCTTCTGAAGAACTATAAATTTTTAACTAAATAAATCCCCTTTTATTAAAAGCCAATCCATCTCTGATGAGCTGCATTCTGGCAGTTCTGGCAGACTAAAACAGCGACCTGAAGTGTATCAACTAAGGAATGGAAGGGCAAACTGTGGCCTATACAGACAATGGACTTTTGAGTGGCTGCAAAAAATAATTAAGTTGTGAGCTGCTTAATTCACGACTAGGTGAATGGACCTTAAAGACAATCTGTTGAGTGAAATAAGCCAAAAATGAAAAGAAACAATATGATGCCTCACTAATATGGACTAACTATAATGTACAAACTCTGAGAACTAAGCCCAAAATCATATCAGGTTGGGGCCTTTTGTAAAGGTTCCAGGACTGTTAAGCTCTTGCAGCAGTCATATCTATTCCAGAGTGTAAGGGTTATTTCTAAACTCTGAGATGCTATTCTCTCTGTAGACGGTCTGGTAATTCTCTAGAATTTGGGGTATCTGTGTGACATCTGAGACTGAGAGTTAGAGGTTAAGAGTTCTGCAGCCATGAAAGTCAGCATTACCCATACAGCAACTGTTAAAGAAGCTGAACTCGAGATCAGACTTCAATTAGATAAATGAAAGAAGCAGATTTGGTTATGATTGAGGGAAATCACAATAAAGGGTCAAGGATGATACTGACTGTATTTTAAAATTTCAATTTGTGTGTGAGACCAAAGGAAGAGAGGTTTATTTGATGCAAAATTTATATTTTCTGTAGCAAACCATCTAATTTAACTTTTTGGTCAGCTTATTCAAACACCGTAACTTCATGGAACCTTGAATAGAGCGTGAGATCTTATTGGTTTGTACACGTTAGTGTGATGCCCTGAGACATCCCAGAGTAATCTGGGCAGAGAATAAAAAAGTATTTGCAAAGCCCCTTTTGGGGAATGGGGGGAGAGGAGGAAATATTAAACTTTCCCACCTGGGACATTCCAGATGTTCTCATAATTATTAAGGAAAAAGCACTGTTTGTTTTTAAATAAAGATAGGTTACAAGGATCTCAAACAAAGAAAAAAACAGCCAATGAAGCAAAAACTACCTTGAAAGGTCTACTCAATTTTCCTTGCTGGAGGGTGGGGGTGGTGTTACAGTTCTTAATTGAGATTTCCTATCTATTATTTCTAACAGAGGTCCATTTTCAGAGCAGCTGTATATTAGACAATTAACTGATAAAAAAGACTTGAGAGAGCTAATGAGGCCGATACACAAATTTATTTTTAAAAGTGCTTTCTTTCATGAAATCCCATTTTAATTTGTAAAGGAAACCACGTGATACAACCACACTCTGAGTCCATAATCGGAATATCAGTACTCATTACCTTAATAGTACAAGTGTGACTAAAGCTCAGGAGGTTATAAGAAGAAATAGTTCATAAATGGCAGAAAACGAGAAAAAATAAATCCATATAATTTCTACTGTTCATAATTAATACTGATTATAGAAATGCTACTTTGAAAATTCAAATATATTAAAAGTAGGGGGCAAACAGCACAAAAAATCAGAATTTTGAGTTTATAGCTGTAAAACAAAGCAAAAACTAAATGTAAAACCATTTAAACAAATAAAATTGATATAATTTCTAAGAAAATTGGAGACAAAGACAGCAAAGAAACAACTGGAAAGGAATCTGCTAAGAGTAGCAATACCTGTTACTATGAATAAAAGACTTCTTCTGAAGCTTCTACTTTTATTCAGAATTTCCTAATTATTTACAATCAAGCCAGTTCCGTACCTATGCCTATGGCCAAGCACACCATATGAGAACGTTTGCGAATTAAAGTGGCCTCTGCACAGTCAATGGAATAGGAAATCATAAAAAAGTATCATTAGTGATTGCCAGCAGCCCATCTCAGAGAGCTACACAGCAAAACCATCAAAGCACATCACTCACCTTCTCAAGTAAGTAGCCAATGACTAAAAAGCCTTTTCCACCGAGCATCTGCTCTTGCATGGCTACTGAACTCTTCAGTAGCTCAACCAGGAACGCCAACAGAGTCGCGCTGCATGTAAAGAGAGAGGGATTCATTGCGCGGTCCGCGAAAAGGGGCTGCACACATATTTCCGGAGACAGTGCATCAGCATGCAGCAAGAGAAAACCACACTCCAGTCCAATCTCTGTTTTGCTGACAGGATGTTAGACCCTATGTTATAAAAGATGACATTTTCTCGAAAGTATGAGAAAACAAAATCTCTTTAAAATTATGCATCACAAATTAAATTATAGCTGTCTAATAATCTCTTCACATTATACAAGTAAAATGTGTACAGTATTCCTTTGGAATTGTTTTCTTTTTAAAAACAACTTACAATTGTTAAAAAATTTTTCAAAGAAACATGTGACAGGCATTTCTCTCATGTCCAACTCCAACTATGCTCTCAAGAAAGCTCATGAGAACAGAGAAAATAAATGATTCATGTAACACCAAAATGAAAAGTGGCAATTAAATGCGTAACTCATGCATAAACATATAACAAACAGTACCCAAAGATTATGTTTGTGCCAGATGAAGATTAAACAACAGATACATCTGCTGAATGAATGAAGAAACAAAAGAAAGATGAATGGTTGCATTCAATTCAACTTTGATAATTTCACAAAGTTACACAGAACAATTCCCAGCCGGCACCAATGATGCATGAAAACACTGTTTGTAATTATGAAAAAATTTACTTCTTTACTTTATAATCTCACTTTAGGTTAAATCAGTAAACGGCTATAATTCAGACTTCATCAATAATAAAAATATATCTTTTTTTACAGTATTATACAATGTACCATAAATTGCCTATTGATATTCACAACAAATAGTAAAACTACAAATCTCTACATATATTATAAACGTAGAAGTATTCATTCTTACAAGAAATTAAGAAAATTTGGTAACGAGAAAAACTTGAAAATTATTAAAACCTAAAAGGAATCTGAATTTATTCTACTCTTTTCTCATTCCTTAAAGAGGTCTTCTGGTTTCAGTAAAACTAACAAATAGCACATTTCTCTAATAATGCAACTATTCTTGTACAAATTAGAAATAAGGAGAACTTTTAACAAATTATCGATATTATTAATCAAAATCGATAGTTTTGATGGACAAAACTAGACCAGAAATAAATGACTTTGTTAACAGGAAATTACAATTCAGTTACCTTAACTGGCTTTATAACCCTAAACCACAAATAAAAAGTAATCTAACAGACTATTTTACAAATCAAAGATACCCTCTTGCTTTGTCCTTAAGTAAAAGTTAGATAAAAACAACAACAGAACATAACCCCACACGACTGCCACCAAGGAGCCCCTAGGGAGTTTTAACCGTCTCGTAAAGAAGCGAGCTAACGAGCAGTCTAAGTGATCGAGTCCATGTGGAAGGTGTTGAGTCCGCAGACCAGGTCATTCACAGGGAAGACTCAAGTCCTGGTGCCCGCAAGGCTCTGCCCGAGTGGCTGACCGTGGCACTGGGTCTCCTCGCCGGTGTGGCTCAGGGAGGCAACCAGCTTCCCCAAACATGAGCACTGCCCAAAGCCTACAAGTGCCTCCGTCCAGGGCCACAGTCCAGGACAGAATGCCAAAAGACACTTTTAATAATCTATCAGCCACCTACGCAGAATCATATACGATTTCAAGGATGCCATGAGGTTTCTCATTCTTTTTTTGTTAAAAGGACACTTTCTCAACCATCTAATGAATTAACGTGGACTCCTAAACACGCTGGAGTATATTATGAAAAGAGATATTAATTTATTGTGACTCAAACATCTTAACACATGACTGTGCTATCCACATGATGTTCATTTCACTTCAGTATCAATCATGACAACAAATGAAGTCAAATGCATTCACTAACAAAAGTATTTTAAATTTAGACCTAAAAATCAGTTCATTAGCAATACCAAATCTTTTCAAAGAATCGTTAAAATAAATTATATTTGACATGGTCAAAGAAATTAGATGGCCATCTTCGAAGAGGTACATTTTCAAACATAATTTAACAAACTTACCAGTAACTAAAATGCATCGGACTGCTGCAGGGCTCACAATAAACTTGCAAAATTCTGTGTATTGCCATACAAAATTTCTCTCCATTCTTGCCTATTTCCAACTTCCCTAGATACAAAGGCAAATATAAAGGATACTTCAGCCCATTCCTATATCTCCTACATACTGCTTCCTGTCTAGAACACAACAGCTCACCTGTATCTCAGCACATGAAATAAACCAAAAAGCAAGTATCTATGTCAGCCACAGCAAACGTGCACAAGATAGAGCATTCTCTCAAAAAGTACAGCAATCCTTAGGAAAGATTTTCAGAGAAATATTCTCCTTGACAGACAAAAAACATACTGATTTTTATCTCATGATATAAAATTGCTAAACTTTTCAATAGACAGTTCTATTATCACACCTTATTTGGTAAGTTCTACAAATCGTGATTCTACTTTAGAAACGGTTAGCATTTTTCACCCTGAATCCTTTTAAGGATAATCCAAAGGATATTTTCCTTAAAAAAAAATACCTACCCTCATCAATTCTTAATCAGCTTCCACTAAATTAGGAAATACCATTTATTTCATTTCTCATACTTGGAAAGGGCTAAGCTAAACCTTAGGGCAAACCAGTGGCAAGGCTGGCGATGAGACTGCCAAGCAGACTTGGCTACAACACCGGGGATAGTCAGTAACTGTGCACGACCCACCTTCTGATGAAAATACACACTACATTTAGGTTCTAGTAAAGTGTATTTAATACAGATTTGGATCTAATGATAAAATAACTTTATCCGTTTCAATGTGTTTATTATTTAATTAGTTTAAAATAATGAATGTAAATAACTAGTGTGATATGATCGAAAAAGTTTTAACATCTTTGAAGTATTTTTATTTATTTGAAGATGCAGTATCATAAAAATGCACCTAGTTTATAGGTGAAATGATTAAAAACGAATATAGCACCTAAGTTCAGTTCAAGGGCAGCTCTTGGGAAATAGACACTAACTGATGAATAAGCTTCATACTGAAACAAGCAAAGTATCCCAACTAAACAGGCTTTTTATAAAGATGAATGGAATTAACTCATGTAAAAATTAAAGCTCCCCATCCCCTAACAGGGTGTTTTTAATCTTTTAAGACACACTGGGGACAAAGCAATTGTCAGAACAAATTCAAAAGTAAAAGTTCCAAATAAGATCTAAGGTACTAGTAAAGGGGGAATCCCTTGGCTTTAGCAGAAAGTTTCATTTCTTAGGAAACCTACTTTGGTGTTGAGATACACTGACATCCTACAACAGACAATTAAAATGATATAAAATAACTCATACCATCTTTTCCATGCTATTTCACTCACTACAAAACTCTTCCTGGAGGAGAGTGATCATTAATAGGAACAAAATTTTTAAAGAATTCAGTTCAATTTCACACCCAAGATAATTTCACCCGATACTTTTAATTTTCAGTGACGTGAAAACTCTCACTCTAAGTTAGACGGTGAAACTCCTTCAGGCACGGAACGCAGACCGTCCCCACTAGAGGTTCCTAACCCGACACGGCATGCGGCCGCTCTCAGGCAAGGCGCTCCTGAGGCCAATGCACGCAGAGGCGTGCACAGAAATGACGGGGTAAGGAAGAGAGCGAAGTGAAACCTGGGGACAGGTGAAGATGGTGGGATCCTGCAAGGCATGACGCCCCTCTACTGGGCCGAGGGCCAGGCAGCCCACCCGCTGGGCCCCCCCCACTGACCTGGCGCTCTAAGGGATTCTTTAGTTAGAAAAATCTAGAATGAGCTCCAATTCACAAAGATGTTAGTAGTGATATAAACTCATTTTCATTAATAAAGTCTGAAATCTGTGATAAAAAATTAGTCAGGCTACTACTATACATTCATAACTTGCTTTGACTTTTAACAGAATTTAATTTTATGCTTCATCAGCCTGTATTATCTCTGAGAAAACACAAACAAAAAAATCAAAGTTCATAAAACTGTGATTGAAATATGTCAAAATTTGTCTTATGAAGGGCACGAAATTTAATAATTCCCCCATGTGAAGGAATTCATTCTAACCATCGACAACATACTGCTGTATATGAGTTTGTCGTATCTAGTAGAAATTCCATAGTGTGAGAACCAAAGAGCCTCTTGGTCAGCCAAAGGCCTGGCGAAAATGGACCCGACGCTCCCTGCCAACCGATCCCTTCACTCCCAATTCCCGCCACAGACCACCTGACCCCTGGATTAAACCCCAAACTATTTCACAACCCCCTCACTTCCACATCTGATCTCTCTTTGCACATGGACTAACTCTACAGTAAAGACTCTGGTAGCACCTGCCCCTACACGCGTGAAGTTCAGCCCGAGGGCCTGCCGTGCACGCTCCTCGGAGCCAGGGTCCCCCTGTCTCGTCAGCGCGTAGGTGTTGTCTACACAAATGAAGCCTTTGCTCACGATTTTAGACAATTAGGGAAACAAGACTGCCCTGCTTCTACTGGAATAACAATCTCAACTGGCCTGTTATTCTGATGCTATTTATATCTTTTACAACTTCCCTCTATTGTAACTGTTTCAAAGTCCCCTGCTGATGCCAACTGCCCACTCCCCAGCCAAACAGCAGTCGTGAGCCCTCCGAACCCACCCCTTTGACTCTGCACTCATTAGCCACCTCGAGCAGTACGCCCTAACATCCCCATATGCAAGGCCAAGCACCAACTCGGGGGAAAATATTTTTTTAAATAAATACTTAACTTTAAAAAATACTTTTGCAGAAAGATTACCCTTTGAGACTTCATGGACTGCTGCTAGGTGATATGAAAAAAAAAAATCTCCTTTACTTTGTCTATGTGTTGACCCAAGGAGAAAAGAAGACTTGATGTAAAGAGACAAACATTACTGATAAACACCAAATTTTTTCTCAAATGGCTCTAATATACTTTCCCTCCTGCCTACTTGCTAAATGCACAGAAGAGGCAAACATGTTAAATGAGAAAGGCAGCTTGCCCATCATCCCAAGACCCATTAATTTTACCTGGTGCTGTAAGTCAAATTTCATTTTGTCAAGGCAGTCCTTTTACACGCACAAGGGAGCATGTCAATTTACTTGGGCGACCACTGCAGGATTTGTGGAATTTGATGGTACTGGGTCCTCATCCAATCCCACTGAGGCCTGCTGCAGGGCCCAGCCCCAGCCCCACTCACTGCTGCCAGGACACCAAAGGCACCCAGTCCTGTGCCTTGCTTGCCACCAAAGAAATGTGGTGGCCTCCAAGCTTAAATGCGTCTTATACTGACTTCCACCTTCTTTTCACAGGAACACATCAATGGTGAACCTGTGACCCTTGGTTTCCTTATATCCCTACCAGCCCCTCAGAAGTCCTCGCATTCCCACGGGTACTTCCTGTGTCCACCCTCCCATCTTTGCACTGCAGATGTACTTGGCATTAGGAGTCACAGGAGGGACACACCCACTAACTACATGCAAACTGCCCAGTCAGCTGTACCCTCAAGCCACCCTTCTCTCCTCACTAGAATAAGTTTCTTCTTCCATTCAAGGCTTATCACCATCTACTCTCCAAATTCACGTCTTTCTCATGACCAAATTTCAGCTCCAGCTATCCTGTTCACATTCTCCGAAGATTGCAATGCAAAGGCAGAGTGACTCTGCTGGTAGCCCTTCTGAGAAGGGCTCAAACATCTTCTCCTATCAGAGAAATAAGACCCTGCTCAAGCTCCTCACTGCTGTCCCAACGAACATCGATGTGACACTGAAGGCTTGAGGTGTCTCGAAACACCGGATATGCTCTGTGAACGTACAGCCACCTTCGCAGACGCCCAAGGACACCACCTGAAGCTGGACGAGGGGCGGCTCCATGCAAGGGACAAAGGGGACCTGCAGGTCCAGGGCACTGAACCAACTTTCAAAGACTTTATATAGTATGTGGCCCCTAAACTTTCTTGATAAAATAATCTGGAGGTACCTCCTCTATAACAGTCAACCACTGAACACAGGGTATTGTGCTGTTCTGAAAACTGCCCAGCATGAATAGGAACAAGTGCGTTATTTTGTTTCCGTGAATAAAAACAAGGAGGGTGGACCATGGTGGCTCAGCAGGCAGAGTTCTCGCCTGCCATGCCAGAGACCTGGGTTCAATTCCTGGTGCCTGCCCGTGCAAAAAATAAACAAGTATCCATATCTTAAGCTGCATTCTCAAAACATCATTTCAATGGTGAGTAGATAAACAAAATGTGGTATATCACAAAAGGGAGTGTTACTCAGCCACAAAGAGGAATGGAGTTCTGCTACGTGAGACAACAAGCAGGAATGCCTCAGACACCATGCTGAGTGAAACAAGCCAGGTACAAAAGGGCAGACATTGTATGGTCTCCTTGACATGAAATATAAGTAAATTCATAGAATCACAAACTGGAATATAATTTGCAAGAGGCCAAGGTGGGGGGTAGGGGAGGAGAATTAACGCTTAATTGGTACAGTTTCTTTTGGGGTGATGGTAGAATTACGGTGATAACGGGAGCATAACTATGTGAACGTAATTAACAGCTCTAAAATAGGTATATCTGAATGTGGTTAAAAGTGGATGTTTCAGGTTAAATATATGCTACTAGAATAAAAATAATTTTGAAAATCCATAACTGTATAAAACCATAGACCACAGCTAATAGTACAACTATAAAATGTTCTTTCATCAATTGCAACAATCATGCCACACTAATACAAAGTATTCCTAAAAGGGTGGTATATGAGAATTCTATTGTATGCATGATTTTCCTGTAAGCCTACAACTTTTGTAAGAAAAAATAAATTTAAAACCTTCAGAAAAAAATCACTTAAACTTCCCCAAAAAGGATCAGTACAACTGATGCTATACAAAATATATTACTCTAGCTGTGTAGCATGCCTTAACTCTCACTACAGGAAAAGTATAAGATAACTATGACTAAGTGAAAGCAAATGGTGGTCGTGGACCCCCAACTCACAAAAGAAGTTAACATTTTAGGGGACGCTGCAGAATAGGTTAGTAATGACTCAACCTACTTTCTAGATAAAATACAACAAAAATGATGATAACCTTATATTATGTCTGTGTGGTTTAACTAAAATAATTTATTTTAGTAAGCAGATGAGGAATATGTGATGTCTTAAAAAAAATAACTCCTCGAACATTAGATACAAGGACAGAACATGTATGGGTTCAGTATTTAAAAGCTGCAAAAAAAAAAAAAAAGTCAAAAACTGAAATTCATATTCATCACTTTGTTTTAAATAAGACCTTTTCTTTGTAAAGTTCATATATTTGGATCTTGTTTCTTCAGCAAATGTAAATCTTTGTCTTTTAATAGCGCTGTTAGAACTATTTTATTTGGACTTTCATTATCTTGTTTTATACTTGCAGTTCTATTTCCATGCCTTTGTTTTTACCTGCTCTGGTAAATCCAAGAGAAGGCATATATACTGTTTCTAATTCAACTTAGTATTTCCTAAAAGATCTAGAAAAGTTTTCTTTTGTGTCATTTCCCACTGATTGTACACCCAAGTCATCTAAAATGCTGGTCAAAACTACTGTTTTTGCCATCACTTCAAGAGAGTCATAATATTGTTTCAATGTCAGCCTTATGGCATTCTGTTCTACTTCATAAAGAATAATTTTTCCCTATGTTTTTCTGAAATTTTCTTAAGATTTTTAGAAGCCTGCTTACCCAAAGTCACCAGAATATGGGTTTGTTTCTTGTGTACTGAAATGAATTTTATGGGTCCTACCAAGGACTGCATTACTGTCCCTAACTCCTGGCTGTTCCCATCTCAGCAAGGTTATACATCTCTGTCCACTGCAGAGGGACTTGCATTTTACTCCACTTTCGTGGGGGTGCTCCCTGTCTGTCCCCGACCCCACCCCAACTGGAGGGGGCTAAGGCAGCCCTTTCTGTCAACAGAGAGTGAGTAAGCACAACAGCCTCCCTCGTGGGCCAGAGGCTTGGAGCCCCCTTGGCCCCAAGAACATTCCAGATCAGGGCTGCTCCTTCATCTTTGGCCCTCAAGGAGAAAACACATGGAGCAGAGTCTCAGCCAACTGTGGGCAGGAAATGGCCTTTTGTTGTTTTATGAGCCACGTGATCGTGAGGCTGTTTGTTCCTGCAGTAATGACTAAGAAATGCTGGAGAAGGCAGGTTCTGTGCCCGCTCACCCTTCAGCGAGATCCGCACAACAGGGCACTGAACACGTGGCGGGCTGCTGGGTGCACGGCACTACCTTCTGCTCTGCAGCTGCCCCCTCCTCAAACAACCTCACTCAGCAGATCCCCTCCCTCATACCGGGCTGCAGGACAACTACACCCCAGCCCAGGCGCGGCTGCAGCTTTTCCTTTCCCTGGCACCTTTTATTTACAGAGTTACAACACCCAGGATATGTTGCTGCTGGCATTTTCAACGCTGTGACCTTGTTTGCTAGCATTTGCACTTTTGCACATGTAGATTCAGGTTTGGGAAGACATTCAAGAAATAATATTGGCTAGCCATGTTTCTTGAAGATGATTGTATAATGATACAGGTTTCGCAACATGACTGTGTGATTGTGAAAACCTTGTGTCTGATGTTCCTTTTACCTACAGTATGGACAGATGAGTAAAACATATGGATTAAAATAAATAATAGGGGGAACAAATATTAAAATTAAAAAATGCATATATTGAATAGATGGAAATATTAGTGGTCAATGAGAGGGAAGGGTAAGGAGTATGGTATGTATGAGTTTTTTCTTTTTATTTCTTTTTCTGGAGTGGTGCAAATGTTCTAAAAAACAATCATGGTGATGAATACACAACTATGTGATGAGACTGTGAGCCAAAGGTTGTATACCACATGTGGAATGCCTGCATGTTAAGAGTTTATGTGCTTGTACATTGTTTTATCGATATAAATTTTTTTTTTAAATTTACATTTTGACCCATAGTAAAAAAAGAAATACTGGAGCAGATATGTCACATGGCCGGATCATTAATTGTCTTAAAACATAAAGAAAAACACATTAAATGGACTGCAGGAAAACAGCAAACTTGATAACTCAAATCATATGCCGTAACTCTGGGAAAAAAATAAGTGGCCTTTCCTACCAACATTTAACAAACTCAGTAAATTGGTACATGTTCTATGAAGACTCCAGAGAGTAAAAAAGGGGTCATCTGACAAAGTAGAGAAGACTGAACATTACATTATAATTTGTTTCCGACAGAATACTTACCATAGTTTATTGTTTACTCCTTACAAATTAATCTGCACAGTAAAGAAGAATTCCATTTTCCCTAGTTAAAGCTCACTAAACGACATTGTTCTTCTCCTCTCACAGTAGGTATATGGGCATCAGATGGGCTTCCTGCTTGTTTCATTTCAAAAATGTTTTCCTTAGCAATTTAGTAAACTTAAAAAAAAAAAGGCAAACTAGCAAATACGAATACTAAGGGTCAAAGGTACGTTCTATAAAATATAAAGAAAATAAAAGAAATATAACAGGATAACCTGATTCCTGATAAGACATTTAACACACCTCTGTAAAACAAACTGATAATTACATCCTACACTTAAGCCACCAGGTCCAGAGGGCTCCAAATAGGTAGGTACTGCTTTTACTTCTCTGGTCTCCTGAAAACAGCATCTCTCTCTTTTTTAAGTAAATTGGATTAAAATCATATAATAACATTTTAGCCTTATGTATTTAACAGGCTTTCTTCTGTACTAAAAACCAGGAATCATAGTCAGACAAAGGATTTTTATGTCACTTCAAAGTGTCTATCTAGTTTAGAAAGTTAGACATTACAACACTGACAGCTTACAAATAACAGCAGTGCTAGACAGGACTTTACCATGAAACCTCTAACTATTAAGGAAGCTGCTTAACTGACAAACTCATTAACATAACGTAATAAAAGTAATATAAGGAATTTAAAAGCCTAGTGAATTACTGGAGTAATTAGCAAAATGGTTTTACGAAAAAGATAAGACACTTAAAATCCATTATAAAACTTAAAGAATGTTAAATATTCATATTACAAGAGGATTCTTAATGTAACTGTTGACATAAACGTTATATGGATGCTCCAACTTTTTTATTTCTTTATTCCATCAATTAGTCTATCAACACTCTGCAGTCTATCATATTTTTTTTAAAAAGACTACTTTTCCTAGAAAGATAGTTATGCACTTTTTAGAATTTATTCAAATTATGGTTGGAAATTGATTTTTAGAATATAAAAGTCATAGTTTAGAATGGCATTGAAAATCAATTTTTGTAATAAAAAATGACACCCAACAAACAGTCTATCTAGTACACACTGCAGGACGTGTAAAATAAACTCATTAGCTCTCTAGTACATATCGGACACCCTGAGCAAAACTTTGTCAACATCTAAACTGTCTTACCCGCATGACAATCAGAAACACAGGCGTTTCTGAAACAAGTCTGCAGCGGGTGAAAGTGGCTCCCAGAGGCGCCCCCGCAGACGGCAGACGGCCGTGTGGCCAGGCTCCTGGGATGACGTCGGGGTTCTGCCGGTCACTGAATCTCCCGCGGTGCTGGACAAAGGCTCTCAGCCTTTCTGCCTCACAGCGACAAGGGGGACGACCGCAGAGCCGCAGTCATCGGGCAGGAGGACCACATAAGATAACACACAGGGAAGCCCCTGGCTGGAGAGCAAAGGCTCAGCAGACACTGCAGCCGGCACACCCCACCCCGAGGGCGGGTGGCCCACGGCAGAACAGGTGTGAGCGGCATGGCTGACGTGACAGCAGCACCGCCATTGCCTCCCGCTGCTCCTAGAGAGAACTACCAGCCTTGTGAATTGTGTGACATGCAAACATCTATTGGTACCTCTGCCAGAAAACACACGTGTGGCAAAGAAAAGTAATTTTAAGCCACGTAATAAGGAAAGTTTGTTTTCTATCACTTACAGAATTTAGCCATATACATTCTTTAAAAAAAAAAAATTTTCGAAGGACGTCATTTGCAGTCACTGTAGATGATCACTCAATTCAAAGCGAAATTACGTTTCCATTTAATTTTTGAGTCATCCAAGACCCAAAATAAAACAGACATGATGTCACTTCAGGACGGACTTATCTTCCTTCATTGTATTTCCTTATTAATCATTTGTTCCTTCTTTTATTCATGAAATAAATAGTATTTATCTAATTTCTAATTAAAGGCATATTGTTTAGTTGTCACTCCTAAAATATACTGGACAGAGTGGGATTCACCAGTCCAATATAAAATAATATGAGTGCTCAAGGAATGACAAAGCATCCAAATTCCTTGAAAGCTTGTTACACAATGTGATTGAGATGCCTGAGAATCAGTCAACAGGATTAAATCACAACTTGACTCACCTACCCGAAGCAGATCACCTCAAACACACTGTACGAATTTTGATTCAGCTCAATAACATTTACCTGTTATATTCAATTTTTCATGCCATCATAAAGGTTATCACGTGTTAAAAGAAAAGGCAATGGAAAGTGTTAACCGTGGAGACTTGAATACTAAGGACCAGTCAGGAAAAATCCCCAAAATCCAAAATTCATAAATCTAACAGGATTTCCATGACTTGGTGTTGGTTTCCACGTGTGAAAAGGCACAAACTTCACTTTTTAGGTATTTACTGTACCTACAGAACACATAAATAGTTCAAAATCAGTTTTCATCACCACAACCATACATCTTACTTAATCATTTAAACAACTAATTCTTGATTGTAAATAACATCATTGGTAGAAAGAAGTTCAAATATAAAGTAATGCAAACCCTATTATAATGAAGTCATGTCTTTAATACTGACAGCATAAAATAATTTCTGAATATAAAATTGTTGCATTAAACTCATAAGATCACTGAGCCCAACTGTCAAAATAACCAAAACTGGAATTTATTGAGGGTTAACTGTATGTAATTTACAAAGCTAAGCACTTTCTGCATTTTACTGCATTTAATCAAAACAATTTTGTGAGATAATTATCATTCCAATTTTAACAGTGGAAACTAAGGCGCAAAGAAGTTAATAATACACCCAAAGTCGCACCAATAAAAGTAAACTAAGGGTCCACGGTAGCTCAGTGGCAGGGTTCTCACATGCCATGAGACCCAGGTTTGGGTCCTGGTGCCTGTCCATGCAAAAGTAAACTAAGGCTTTGAACCCCAAGTCTGTCTAACTGGATGTACACAATGTAATGTAAAATTTATTATATAAACATGGACATATATATATATATCCTTCATGATACATATATAAGAACCACAGAAATTCTTCCATATGTAAAAAGTTCTGTCCTATTTTTAAGAGACCCAATGTTCCAGGCGAGAGACCAAAGAAAACACCAGGTACAGACTGAGACATGAACATTTATTACAAAGATTGACTTATACGAGTGAAGAAAAAAATTACACTAAGAGTCAAGTTGCTCTGATGGCAGTAGACATAATGTGTTCTGCACTGATGGGGGGGAGTAGAGTTTTCTGGGGTTTTCTGGCATGGGCAGGCACTAAGAATTGAACCCAGATCTCCAGCATGGCAGGTGAGAATTTTGCCTGCTGAGCCACCACGGTCTGCCCGGGAAAAGGGTTTTATAATGACAGAAACAAAGAGGGCACAGAGCCAAGAGGGGCACACACGTGCTGCTAACAAAGTAAACTGTTTCTTACTGTTCATCTCTCTGGGCACAGGTGTACACAGAGTTAACCTTGAGGAGAGATAATGAAGGCCAGAACTGAGAGGGTGCATGCACGAATGTGCATAACTGCCCACAAACTTGGAACTGCTGGGCCATACTGAAAGATGCAAAAAATACTGTTATGTTATTTCCAAAAAATAAGAATATCCCTCCAATAGATTACTGTATTGGTAATTGACAACATCAAGTCCAAATTCGTCAAGGCTTCCAAGAGTGGTTGGTCCTCTAGCACTTTGGCCAGTGAAGCCACAAAGCTAAGGCTTATAGGGGCAGTAAAGAGCTACTTAAAGGATGGCATCATAGATCAATGTACATGGAAGCTAAAATGCTGTGGCTTGACACGCAAAAGGGAGAGAAAAAACTAATTATAGCTCACCGCTCATTTCAAAGTCACTAAGAGTTACACAATATTGTAATTTTGTCATGTATTTACTATGCAGACAGATTTTCAAACACAACACAATTTTCTCTGGAAGATATTAAAAATTCAAATTTATTATTTTTCATCTCAAACAATTTAATACTGAGTAAAAACAAGATGTCATGTTTGATTTCAAGATGACATAAATAATCCTTTTCATCTACATAAACTGATATACCCTAAAATAAGAAGTGCTATCAGTCCTCCTTCCCTATAGCTAATGCTCTTCCACTAGAGAATTCAATTTAACAATTTTCCTTTATCACTTTAAGAAACAAAAGACCAAATGCACAACTGCCCATAATGGGCCTCTATCAAGAACCTCCCCAAAATGAAAAGTCCATGGCCAGCTGGTTTCCTGTGTGAACTACCCCTAGCATTCAAGAAAGGATTACCATCAATCCTGCTCAATCTCAAGAGCGCTACCAAACTCACCCTATGAAATAAACACCACCAGAAAACCAAAGCCAAACAAAGGCACTCTAAGGAAGGAAAATTACTGACCAATTTATTTAGAGTATGGGTGCAAAGGTACTCACAAAGAGAATCCAGCAGCACATTGAAAGAAGTACACACCATGACCAAGTGGGATGTATTCGAGGTATGAAAAACTAGTTTAACTAAAGAAACTCAATTATTATAAGACAGCACATCAACAAATCAAAGTAGAAAAACCACATGACCATCGTGATTAATGCAGAAAAGGCACTTGATAATTCAACATCTTTTCTTTAAGAAAACACCTCAAAGGACAGCAATAAAAGGGAACATCCTCAACATGATAAAAGGAATATATGAAAAACCCATAACTAACAACACACTCAATGGAGAAAGACTGCAAGCTTTCCCACAAAAATCAGGAACAAGACAAGGGTACCCACAGTCACCTCTGTTATTTTACATTGTGCTGGAAGTACAGCTAGGGCAATTGGACAAGAAAAAGAAAAACAAAATGCAGCAAAACAGATACAAATTGGAAAATAAGAAGTCAAATGTTCACTGTTTTGCAGGTGACAAGACTACAATATGTCGAAAATCCCGAAAAATCGAAAACAAAGTTACTAGAGCTAATAAATGAATATAGCAAAGTGGCAGGGGGTACAAGATCAACATCCAAAAATCAGTAGTGTTTCTATACACTAGTAATGAGTAATCTGAGGAGGAAGACAAGAGAAAAAATTATATTTAGAAATATTAAACATTCAGGAATAAATTTAACCAAGGCCACAAAAGATCTTTACACACAAAACTACAAGAAATTGCTAAAAGAAATCAAAGAAGACCTAAATAAACGTAAGGACATACCACATTCAAGGATTGGAGGAGTAATATAGTTATGACCTCACGTCTACTGAAATCCATAAATTTAATGCAATACCAATTAAAATCCCAACAACTTATTTTGCAGAAATAGAAAAACCAATAACCAAATCTATTTGGAAGGGCAGGGTGTGCCAAAGCTAAAAATATTTTGAGACAGAGGACTGAAGTGGGAGCTCTCACACTATTAATACACAATACAAAGCAACAGTGGTTAAAACAGCATGAAACTGGCATAAAGATAGATAACAGACCAGTGGGATCAAATTGAGTCTTCAGAAACAGACCCTCATCTATGGACAACTGAACTTCGATAAGGCAGTCACGTCAACTCCACTCGGACAGAGCAACCTACTCAACAAATGACGGTTGGAGAACTGGATATTCATATCCAAAAGAATGAAAGAGAACCCATATTTTACACCTACACCTTATGCAAAAAAAAATAATTCAAAATGTACCGAAGACCTAACATTAGCCAAGAACATAAAACTTTTAGAAGAAAATGTAGGGAAATATCTTGTAAATCTTATGATAGGAGATGGTTTCCTAGACTTTACACCCAAAGTGGAAGCGATGAAAAAGAAACAGATGAATTGGATCTTCTGAAAATTAAACATTTTTGTGCATCAAAAGACACTGTCAGGAAAGAAAAAAGGCAACCCTATGCAATGAAAGACAATATTTGGAAACCACATATCAAGTAACAGCTTAATATTCAGAATATATAAAGAGATTCTGTAATTCAACAAAAAACAGACAAGCAACCCAATTAGAAAATAGGCAAAAGATATAGGCAAACGTTTTTCCAGAACAGGAAGTACAAATAGCTCAAAAACCTAGGAGACGTTGAAGGCGAACAAGATTGAAAGGGTTGTACAGATCTACATTCCCACTGATGAACACTAGAGACATAAATAAGTTCTCGCAAGAACTCCTTCAAAGGTATGATTCCTGTACAAAGACTGCTTAAGTCCAAGGTACATGGGAAAACTGCTATTGCATGCATGAGCTATGTTCAAAAGGAAACCATCAGCTACCACAGCAACAGCAGAGGCAAATAATGGGGGGAGGGACAAGAGTTAAGAGGAGATTTAGATTTACTATTTGGTAAGGGTGTGTTTATTGGTTATCTTTCTCTTGGGAACAATGAAATTATCTAAAACTGAGACTGCTGACGGGCTGCTGACTTTGGACATTATACATGAGGCCTAATGAATGCAGGAAGCTGAAGGATGCACTGACTGAGAAGCAGATTGGCAAAAGACGGTGTATACATGTAATTGAATGTTGTGCTGCTACAAGAAGGAATGAAGTTGGGAGGCATGCAATGATGTGAATGAACCTGGGAGACATTTGGTGAGGAGAAACAAATGAACAATCATTGTATGGTCTACTTTAGAAAATACTTGTAAGAAAACAGGGGCCTACATTGTAAGAATGTATAGCACACATATTTAGTCCGGAGTGGTAATTACTATTTCTGGATTTTGAGAGGCTGTTTTATATATGTATAACCTGGTATCCAGAGATAAGAACAAAACCAATCAGGTGAGGATTAAATAATTCAGAACACAGAGTTATGGAAGACATTGTCTATATTTTAGAACCACACCTACTCTTTGAGACCAAAGGAAGAAAAGTTTATTTTGTCTGGAACCTAAATTTTCTGTGGCACATAATCTAACTCAACCTGTCTGGATAGATCATTTGAATAACTGAAACACAAGGAGCCGAGAATAAGAACGAGGGCCTTTAACCATGTATTGTTTAAAGTAACGCCTGGATACGTCCTAGAATATAGTAAGCAGATAATGAAAAACTATCGGCAAGAAGATAGACTTAACAAATGAATATGATTGCGGAATCATTAAATTGATATCTCTTTTAGTCTCTAGTATCTTAGAGCAGCTAGAAGTAAAAACCTAAAATTGTGAAATTGCAACCCATGTCAAACTCTGAAATATGTTCTACAGTTAATTGTGGTGCTGTGCTTTGAAATTTATAACTTTTTTGTATATATTATTTTTCACACAAAAATAGAAGAAAAACGTTGATTGTGATTTTATATGTGTGTATATATATATATATGCCCTCTAGCCTCCTATATTCTGGAGCAGCTAGAAGGAAAAATATGAGAGGATCATATGGTAGCCCATGACAAACTCTGGGATCTGTCCTGTAACTACTTGTTGAAGAGTACTTTGAAAAGCACTGCTTTTTTATTTCTTTGCTTTGTATATATGTTATACTATACAATAACGAAATGTTAAAAAAAAAAAAGATATTCCTTTTTTGTACTATTTTTTTATGCCTCTAAGAGCAAAATCTTTAAATCAGTTTCCACTTGTGGCAAGTTTGAAATGAAATCATCTTGTACTTGTAATAATGTCATTGAGAAGACGTTTTAATGATGCCTTAATTGGATATCTGTCCTCTTTCTTACAGCTGGAAAATAACTGCACTGGGACAATACTTAAAGGCTTTGGAGGTAACACATCATGGATGCTTTGTTTATTAAGAGTCTTCATCTTTCATCTCTCAAGGTATTTAGAAGCCAATGAAATTAGAATAAAATGCTCTCCCTTTATTTGAAAAAAAAAAAAGTAACACTTACAATGTGACACTGTGATTGTGAGAACCTTGTGTCTGATGCTCCTTATCTCCAGAGTATGGATGGATGAGTAGAAAATATAGATAAAAATAAATAAATAATGGGGGGGCAAAGGGTAAAATAAATTGGGTAGATGGAAACACTAGTGGTCAAAGAGAGAGAAGGGTGAGGGGTATGGTATGTAGGAGTTTTTCTTCTCTTTTTCTTTTGAAGTGGTGCAAATGTTCAAAAAATGAACATGGTGATGAATATACAACTATGTGATGACATTTTGAGCCACCGATTGTACACCATGAACGGAATGTTTTTATGTCAAGAGGATATGTTTGTATGTTATGTTTTTACAATTAAAAAAAAAGTATTGGCAAAGTCCCTTGAGGGATGGGAGAAAAAATGTGGAACAGGGAATCCCCTGATACTGTGTCAAACATTAGGGGCATCCAAATCAACAGGTCAAGCCCTTGATCTTAACGCTTGCTCTTGTGAAGCTTATGTATATTGTGGAGAAGTTTAGAGTACCCTATAGCTATGCTTAAGAGTTACCTTTGGAGGATCTCGTTTGTTGCTCAGATTTGGCCTCTCTCTCTCTCCCTCTCTCTAAGCTCAATTCTGCAAATGAAACCATCACTCTCCCCTGTACATGGGACATGACATCCAGGGATGAAAGTCTTTCTTATGGCATGGGAGATGACTCCCAAGGATGAATCCAGACCTGGAACCGTGGGATCAACACTTTCATCCTGACTGTCAAGATCAGGTTCATGTGTCAACTTGGCCAGGTGGTGGTACCTGTTTGTCTGGTTGGGCAAGTGCTGGCCTGTCTGCTGCAATGAGGACGTTTCATAGAATTAGATCATGATCACGTCAGCTGTATCCATAGCTGATTCCATTTGTTATCAGCCAAAGGGGAGTTTCTTCTGCAAAGAGTGATGCTTAATCTAATCACAGGAAGCCTTTTAAGGAGGATTCGGAAGAGACAGGCTTTATTCCTGCTTCGGCTGGTGAGCCTCTCCTGTGGAGTTCATCCAGACCCTCCATCGGAGTTGCCGGCTTCACAGTCTGCCCTGAGGATTTTGGACTCTGCATTCCCACAGTCACGTGAGACACTTTAATAAATTTTATATTTGCAAGTGTTTCTTGTTGATTCTGTTTCTCTAGAGAACCCTAACTAATACATCTTGGTACCAAGAATGGTTCTTAAGAAACAGAATCTTAAAAATGGGTTTTTATGAATGGTTTTCTACTCTGACTGGACTCAAAGACACTAAGGACTCTGATTCCCATAATCAGAACGACATTACCAATCTATGGAGTGAGTTGGCAAAAGTCAAAATATCATCATTCGATTCTGCTAATGCTTCGCTTGTGCGAAGCCAGACTCTGGGGGATAATGTTTTTGACACCTTTACAGAGTTTTGTAGAAATAAGAGGTATAGACATGTTGGTTAGATACACTGGCTACATTAAGGGGTGAAAAGGATGGGCTAAGTCTTCAAACGAGAAGCTTAAGTGCCGTCTGAAAGATGTAGACGTTTCTATGAGTATCCTGAAGGAAAATCTTATTTCCTGTAGCTGTAGACTTGAGATCTCTGAAAATCAGACTCAGAATCTTATTGTTAGAGTAGCAACTTTACAACGTAAACTGAAATCTCAGTCTTGCATGGTGTCTGCGTTAAAGTGAGGGCATTGATTGGAAAGAAGTGGGACCCTGAAAAATGGGATGGTGATATATGGATTGATAATAATGTTGGGGGCGAGGTTGAAACCCTAGGTCATTCTGAGTCTTCTCTAGATAACCTATAATAGTCTGCCCTGAGGACATAACCACCCCACCTCCAGCCTGCCTTGAGGAGTTGGCCACCCAACCTCCTCCTGGAGGGATTAGCCCTAGAGTGATGAATCCTGTTTCACCAGATGAAACTGCAAATGAAGGCCCTGAAGCAAATGGCTTGGAAGATATTTCCAATACTTTTCACGACACACCCCTACCACCCCTCATTTCTTCTAGACCTATAACTAGACTAAAGTCCCAACAGGCCCCTAAAGGTGAGGTACAAAGTATCACACATGAGGGGGTATGTTATACTCCAAAAGAACTGTGTGAGTTTTCCAATTTATATAGACAGAAATCAGGGGAATACGTGTGGCAATGGATTTTAAGAGTGTGGGATAATGGTGGGAGGAATATAAGGCTGGATCAGGCTGAATTTATTGATATGGGCCAACTAAGCAGAGATTCTGCATTCAATATTATAGCTCAAGTGGTTAGAAAAGGTGTTAACAGCTTGTTTGGGTGGTTGGTTGAAACATGGATCAAAAGGTGGCCAACATTACCTGAGGTTGAAATGCCAGAACTGCCCTGGTATAATGTAGATGAGGGGATCCAGAGGCTTAGAGAGATTGGAATGTTAGAGTGGATTTATCATGCAAAGCCTGCTCTTACACCCCAGGAATGTCCAAAGGATGCATGCGCCTTTTACCAGAACAGTGAGAAATAAATTTGTGAGACTAGCACCATCATCCCTCAAGAGCTCTGTGGTTGCACTTCTCTGTAGGTCAGATATTACTGTAGGAACTGCTGTCACTGAGCTGGAATCCTTAAACACAATGGGGATGACAGGATCCCGAGTTGGCAGAAGCCAGGTGGCAGCACTTAATCACCAAAGACAGGGTGGACGTGGCTATCATAATAGACAGCAAACTCAAAGCAGAAGTCAAAATAATATGACTCACAGAGATTTGTGGCATTGGCTAGTAAATCATGGGGTACCTAGAAATACAATAGAAGGGCAGTCCACTAAATTCTTGTTCGAGCTGTATAAACAAAAGAGCTCTACGTCAAGTGAAGAGAAGTCTAACCTGAATTACAAAAACACAGAGTCACGGCCCCTTAATCAATTTCCAGATTTGAGACAGTTTACAGACCCAGAGCCCTTTGAATGAAGGGGAGGCCAGGTCCCTTTGGGGGAGAAACCTGTTACACTGCCACAAATTTATACTGTTAGTCTTCCTCTAAGCCTTCCCCAAGGAGACTGATGGCTTTTTACCAGGGTAACTGTGCATTGAGGAAAAGGAAATGATCAGATATTTCGGGGACTGTTGGACACTGGTTCAGAGGTGACATTAATTCCAGGGGACCCAACACATCACTCTGGACCACCAGTCAGAGTGGGGGCTTATGGAGGCCAGGTGGTCAATGGAGTTTTAGCTCAGGTCCGTCTCACAGTGGGTCCAGTGGGCCCCCGGACCCATCCTGTAGTTATTTCCCCAGTTCCAGAATGTATAATTGGCATAGACATACTGAGCAACTGGCAAAATCCCCACGTTGGTTCTCTAACTCGTGCAGTGAGGGCTATTACGGTGGGAAAGGCCAAGTGGAAGCCACTCGAACTGCCCCTAGGTAGCAAAACAGTAAATCAGAAGCAATACTGGATTCCTGGAGGGATTGCAGAGATTACTGCCACTCTTAAGGACTTGAAGGATGCAGGGGTGGTGATTCCCACCACATCCCCATTCAACTCTCCTATTTGGCCTGTTCAGAAAACAGATGGGTCTTGGAGAATGACAGTGGATTATCGTAAACTCAACCAGGTAGTAAAACTCCAATTGCAGCTGCTGTTCCAGATGTGGTATCATTGCTTGAGCAAATCAATACATCCCCTGGTACCTGGTATGCAGCTATTGATGTGGCAAATGCTTTTTTCTCAACAGCTGTTAGTAAGGACCACCAGAAACTGTTTGCTTTCAGCTGGCAAGGTCAGCGATATACTTCTACTGTCCTACCTCAGGAGTATATCAACTCCCCAGCCCTATGTCATAATCTTGTCCACAGAGACTTTGATCATTTCTGCCTCCCATAAGACATCACACTGGTCCATTATATTGATGATATCATGTTGATTGGACCTAGTGAGCAAGAAGTATCAACTACTCTAGATTTACTGATAAGGCATTTGCGTGTCAGAAAATGGGAGATAAATCCAACAAAAATACAGGGGCCTTCCACCTCAGTAAAATTTCTAGGTGTCCAGTGGTGTGGGGCATGTCGAGATATCCCTTCTAAGGTGAAGGATAAGTTGCTGCATCTGGCTCCTCCCACAACCAAAAAAGAGGCACAATGCCTAGTTGGTCTTTTTGGATTTGGGCGGCAACATATTCCTCATTTGGGTGTGCTACTCTGGCCCATTTATCGAGTGACCAGAAAAGCTGCTAATTTTGAGTGGGGACCTGAACAAGAGGAGGCTCTGCGACAGGTCCAGTCAAGCTGCTCTGCCACTTGGGCTGTATGATCCCGCAGATCCAATGGTGCTGGAAGTGTCAGTGGCAAATAGAGATGCTCTCTGGAGCCTTTGGCAGGCCCTTATAGGAGAATCACAATGCAGACCCTTAGGATATTGGAGCAAAGCCTTACCATCGGCTGCAGATAATTACTCTTCTTTTGAGAAACAGCTTTTGGCCTGCTACTGGGCCTTAGTAGAGACTGAATGCTTAACCATGGGCCACCAAGTTACCATGAGACCTGAGTTGCCTATCATGAGCTAGGTGTTGTCTGACCCACCAAGCCATAAAGTTGGGCGTGCACAGCAGCACTCTATTGTAAAATGGAAATGGTATGTACAAGATAGAGCCAGAGCAGGTCCTGAAGGCACAAGTAAGTTACATGAAGAAGTGGCACAAAAGCCCATGGTTTCCACTCCCGCCACATTACCTTCTCTTTCCCAGACCAAAGCTATGGCCTCTTGGGGAGTTCCTTACAGTGAATTAACTGAGGAAGAGAAAACTCGGGCCTGGTTTACAGATGGTTCAGCACGATATGCAGGTACCACCCGAAAGTGGACAGCTGCAGCATTACCCCTTTCTGGGGTGTCCTTGAAGGACAGTGGTGAGGGGAAATCCTCCCAGTGGGCAGAACTTCGAGCAGTGCACCTGGTTGTTCATTTTGCTTGGAAGGAAAACTGGCCAGAGGTGTGTTTGTATACTGACTCATGGGCTGTTGTTAGTGGTTTGGCTGGATGGTCAGGGACTTGGAAAGACCATAACTGGAAAATTGGTGACAAAGAGGTCTGGGGAAGAAGTATGTGGATAGATCTTTCTGAGTGGGCTGAAAACATGAACATATTTGTGTCCCATGTGAATGCTCACCAGAGGGTGACTTCAGCAGAGGAAGGTTTTCATAATCAAGTGGATAAGATGACCTGTTCTGTGGATACCAGTCAGCCTCTTTCCCCATTAACTCCAGTCATTGTCCAATGGGCTCATGAACAAAGTTGTCATGGTGGTATCAATGGAGATTTATGCATGGGCTCAGCAACATGGACTTCCACTCACCAAGGCTGACCTGGCTACAGCCACTGCTGAGTGCCCAATCTGTCAGCAGCAGAGACCCACACTCAACCCCCGATATGGCACCATTTCCCGAGGTGACCAGCCTGCTACACGGCAGCAGGTTGATTACATTGGACCACTCCCTTCATGGAAGGGGTAGTGATTTGTTCTAACTGGAATAGGCACACACTCTGGATATGGGTTTGCTTTCCCTGCATGTAACGCTTCTGCCAAAACTACAATCTGTGGCCTTACAAAATGCCTTATCCATCATCATGGTATTCCACATAGCATTGCTTCTGATCAAGGAACACACTTCACGGCAAATGAAGTGCAGGAATGGGCGCATCCTCATGGAATTCTCTGGTCTTACCATGTTCCCCATCATCCAGAAGCAGCTGGATTGACAGAACGGTGGAATGGCCTTTTGAAAACTCAATTACGGTGCCAACTAGGTGGCAAAAACTTGAAAGGCTGGGGTAATGTTCTCCAGGAAGCTGTGTATGCTCTGAATCAGCGTCCGCTGTATGGTGCTGTTTCTCCCATAGCCAGGATCCATGGATCCAGGAACCAACGGGTGGAAGTGGGAGTGGTACCATTCACTATTACCCGCAGTGATTCACTAGGAAAGTTTTAGCTTCCTGTCCCTGCAACCCCGAGCTCTGCTGGTCTACAGGTTTTAGTTCCAAAACGGGGAGTGCTTCCTGCAGGAGAAACAACAATGATTCCAATGAACCGGAAGTTAAGACTGCCACCCAGTCACTTTGGGCTACTTATGCCACTGAATCAACAAGCCAAGAAGAGGATTACATTATTGTCTGGGGTAATTAATCCTGACTATCAGGGGGAAATAGGACTGCAACTACATAATGGAGGTAAGGAAGAGTTTTCTTGGAATGTAGGAGATCCCCTAGGGCGTCTATCAGTACTACCATGCCCTGTGATTAAAATCAATGGAAAACTGCAACAACCCAATCCAGGCAGGATTACCAATGGCTCAGAAACTTCAGGAATGAAGGTTTGGGTCACCTCACCAGGCAAAGAACCACAGCCAGCTGAAGTGCTTGCTGAGGGTAAAGGGAGCATGGAATGGGTATTGGAAGAAGGTAGTGATAAGTATGAACTTCCACCATGTGATCAGTTACAGAAACAAGGACTGCAAGGCTGTTTTATTCATGTTATACTATTTAAGTTGTAAGATATCAAGTTTAAGAATGAGTATTGCCCAAGGATTTGCACCCTATTCTGGAGAGATTAATGTGTTTCCAGTATATGTAGAAGAGTTGAGTACTGTCAGGTAAAAAAAAAAAAATGAGTGTTTTATTGTTTTCATTTGGAAATTAGGTATGGTTTAAGGTGATATATATAACTGCCAAGCTGATAAGGGGTGGACTGTCATGGTAAGGGACATGTGTCAACTTGACCAAGTTGTGGTACCTGTTTGTCTGGCTGGGCAAGTGTTGGCCTGTCTGTTACAATGAGGACATTTCATAGAATTAGATCATGATCACGTCAGCTGCATCCACAGCTGATTCTATTTGTTATCAGCCAAAGAGGAGTGTCTTCTGCAATTAGTGATGTTTAATCTAATCACGGGAAGCCTTTTAAGGAGGATTTGGAAGAGACACGTTCCATTCCTGCTTCAGCTGGTGAGCCTCTCCTGTGGAGTTCACCCAGACCCTCTATCGGAGTCGTCGGCTTCACAGCCTGCCCTGCAGATTTTGGACTCTGCATTCCTGCAGTCATGTGAAACACTTTTATAAATTTTGTATTTGTGAGTGTTCCCTGTTGATTCTGTTTCTCTAGAGAACCCTAACTAACACACTGACCAACAGGGGGAAGGGCAGTGTAACTAATAAAGTATCAGTGGCAGAGAGCGTTCAAATAGAGTCGAGAAGCTACACTGGAGGTCACTCTTATGCAAGCTTCAGTCAGATAGTGCTACCTATCATAACTTGCCAAACCCCAACCAAAACCATTCCGGCCAATCCTAAAGAACACCTAGGGCAATGTATAAGATTCTACAAAAGTTCCATGCACTAGAGTAACTTTCCAGGGACCTGCAACCTCCAGATGGTCCCTGTACCAGTTAAGTCAGAAGAGGGCCCAGTCTCTCCAGAGCATCAACTAGTTCCATCTCTCTACCCTATATTATCGGCATCCCCTTTCAACATGAAAAAGTTAGAATGGGCATAGCCCAAATACCCCTAAAGAGTGGGATAGAAACATCAAAGGTGATGGTGGAGTTATACAGAAAAGTAGGGTTTAACAAATGAAAAGGACTGATGAATCATTAAATTGATATTTTTATTCTCAAAAATAGGACAAAAGGACAAATACTGTATGGTCTCACTGATATAAACTAACATCAATGAGTGAACTTGGAGAATTAAAGTTATGAAACAGGTTATCAAGGATTAGAAAGAGGGTAGAGATTGGGCATTTGGTGCTGAAGGAGTACAGAATGTGCAACAGGACTGATAGTGAACATCCAGAAATGGATAGCACAATACTACCTGATGGTAGCACAATAATGTCAGTATGCTGAACTAAGTTAAGTGTGAGTACAGTTGAGGAAGGAGGGTTGAGGGCGCATATGAAACCGTAAGGAAAAGGCAGAGGTTAAAGACTGAGATAGCATACTTATGAATGCCTAGAGTGTACAATGATGATGATTAAATGTACAAATATAGGAATGTTTTTGCATGAGGGAGAACAAATGAATGTCAACAATGTAAGGTGTTAAAAATGGGATGGTATGGGGTGGGAGGGATACAATCAATGCAAACCAGCATTTATAATTAATAGTCACATTGTGCTGTGCCTCCAGTGAGTGTTAACAAAGGCAATATGTCAAAACCAAATGTGAGTAAGTGGGGGATGCAGGGGAGGCGTATGGGATTTTTTGTGGATGAAATGGAAATGTCCTCATATAGACTGTGTTGGTGGGGCGGGCCATGGTTGCTCAGTGGCAGAGTTCTCACCTACCATGCCAGAGACCCGGGTTCGATTCCTGGTGCCTGCCCATGCAAAAAAAAACAAAAAAAAAACAAAAAAAAACAAAAAAAAAACAAAGATTGTGTTGGTGAAGGCATGGCTATATGATTACACCAGGAACCACTGATTTTTTACTTAGGTTGGATTATATGATGTGTGAATAAAACTCTTTAAAAATGAAGAGACATACAAGTGCTGGAGAAAATGCAGAGAAAGAGATGTACCTATTCACTGTCAGGACAGAAACTGAGTGGTGCAGCCCCTTAGAGAGTAGAGTGGGGTTCCACAGCAGGATAGGGGTGGGGCTGCCATAGGATCCTGCAACCCTCTTTCTCAGTATATACCTAGAGGAACTGAGACTGGTGACAGGAAAGGACATTTGCATAATGGTGGTTATGGCAGCAGTGACTGCTATTTGCAAAGAACGGAGGGGGCCTAAGGGTACAAAAACTGAGTGATGGAAGGGTGAACTGTGGTGTATACATTCAATGGACTACTGAACAGCTGCAAGAAGGAATGAAGCTGTGAGGCATGCAACTACATGAATAAACCTTCAGGACAGCATGCTGAATGAAATGTCAGAAACAAAAAGACAAATATTACCGCACCTCACTCATATGGACTAACTAAAATATATAAACTTGGTGAACTGAAGTTGAGAACACGGATTATCAGGTTGGGGCCTATTGTAAAAGAGTCCTGGATTGTAAGCTCTTACAGCAGTCACATACATTCAGAAAGAGTAACTGTTATTTCTAAATTCTGAGATACTGAGCTTTTGTATATAATATGGTCGGTCCCAGATACTTCAGGTATTTATGTGACTCTTGAGACTCAGAGTAGAGCTCTGAAACTATGAAAATCAGCAATACCCTATATAGGAACTGTTTAAAAACCTGAAAAAGGGATCTGACTTCAAGCAGAGACATGAATGAAGCTGATCTGGATAGGACTAACGTAGATCAGAGTACAGGGTAAAGGAGGACACCATCCATATTTTAAAACTTCAACTTCCATGTGAGACGAATGGGAGAGATGTCTATTGGGTGCAAAATTTATATTTTGGGTAAGTGCATTTCCTAATTTAACTTCTATGATTAGTTTAGTTGAACACCATAAGTACATGGAATCTTGAATAGGGTATGAAATTTTGTTGGTTTGTCCAGGTTAGTGCAATGCCCCGATAAATTCCAGAGTAATTTGGGCAGTGAATAAATAAGTATTTGCAAACTCCCCTTGGGGGACTGTGGAGAAAGGAGGAAATATTCAACTTCCCCATCTGGGGAATTCCTGATATTCTCTCAAACACTGATGACAACAAATTCAATGGGCTGAGCCCTCAACTTGGGTTTCATCCCTGTAAAACCTCTTCCTGCGAAGGAGAGGCTAGGCCCACTTATAATTATGCCTACAGTCAGCCCAAGAGAACCTCTTTTGTTGCTCAGATGTGGCTTCTCTCTCTAAGCCAACCTGGCAGGTGAGCTCACTGCCCTCCCCCTACATGGGACATGACTCCTGGGGATGAGCCTGGTCCTGGCATTATGGGATGGAGAAAGTCTTCATGACCAAAGGGGGGGAAGAGAAATGGAACAAAATAAAGTTTTCAGTGGCTAAGAGACTTTAAATAGAGCTGAGAGGTCATTCTGGAGGTTATTCTCATGCAATATATAGATCACCCTTTTGGGTTTTTGGTATTGGAGTAGCTAGAGGGAAATACCTTAAAATGCTGAACTGTAATACAATAACCTTGATTTTAAAGATGACTGAATAACTATAGAGCATTTAAGGTATGATTGTGTGACTGTGAAAATCTTGTCACTGATACCCCCTTCCATCTAGTACACAGACAGATGAGTAAGAAGAAAAAAAACAAAAGTCAATAAATAAATAATATGGGGGGTGGGGGTGTATGATGTTTTGCATGTGCTTTTTTACATTTATTTTTACTTTTATTCTTGCTTTAGAATAATGAAAATGTTCAAAAATGAATTGTGATGATGCATCCGCAACTACATGATGATACTGTGAACCACTGATTGTACAATTTGGATGATTGTATGCTATGTAAAAATATATATCTCAATAAAACTGCATTAAGAAAAGGGTAGAGGGCGGGCCACGGTGGCTCAACAGGCAGGAATGCTTGCCTGAGATGCCAGAAGACCTGGGTTCAATTCCTGGTGCCTGCCCATGTTAAAAAAAAAAAAGTTAAAGAACAGAGTAGCGTGATACTTTTCTTATACGATTAGGTACATAATTCACATCACTGAAAAAAGGTGGCGTTTTCGAGTACAGAGGGAAAAACAGAATAAAAAAATAAGAGTTGAAAACAGGCCAAAATAAAAATTAGAATGTTCACTCCTCACACTTTATCTCCATGACATAATGAATGTAATATAAATACCAAAATGTAATATAAGTACAAAAAACACATTTTAGGCAGTGAAAAATCACCATGTGTCTTGGATTAATGGAACTGTTAAAGTTGTTCCTAATGGCATACATTCTCAACCTTATTTTAGATATTATCCTTTTTTTTTCTTTTTTAGAACGGAACACATCCCAGATTTGAATGTCATCCCTGCATGGAGGCCATGCTAATCTTCTCTGCATCGTCCAGTTTTAGTGTACGTGCTGCTGAAGGGAGCACTACATTTTCAACCATACAATTTTTATAATTTCCTCTTCACTGAGCAACAAATTCCACTTCAATTTTAAAAAATTATGGATTTCATATTTAATATTTAAATTGCATGTGGATTATCCAAGTGGCTACTTCACTGCTAACTCCTTTTCACCACCCTCGATAGGTTTTAACCTACTGATCATGATTTGCCCTGATTCATTTAGATCATAAAAAGCAAAACATTTTGTATTGTTTTTGGCACAGGACTGGAATGGAAACTCAAGATCTCCACTAGGCTGGCTGAGCCTCCCACTGGCATCACAGAGCATCTCAGAGCAAAGCAGCAGCACACGGCACAGCATGGACTCAGGGTTCCTTTCCACTTCACAACCTCAACCTTCGTACTACTTGGCTAAAAATGAACACATCAGTCCTGTATCTGAGATAAATGCTGTGAATATGCAGCTCAAATTCACATTTAGATTAACACTTAGCACAGAAATAGTTCTAACACAGGAGCAATGTAATTAGCAACACTAAAGCGGAATTTCATCAACAGAAATTTAGATAAAAAATGAGAAAGTCATGTATTATATTTCACTGGACCCTAAATTTTCCACATCTTAGCTTCGCTAGTCCTTCCACTATCTCAAAATTGGATAAATTCCCCAAACATGGCAATTTAAACAGTCAAAATAGCTGTTATAATCTCATAGTTAATGTTCTACATACACGGTCCTGAGGAATAACTTTAAATCAGAGTTTGATGCATGAGGTATGCTTCAATAAAAATAAGGAAAGCTACATAAATTGTAATGAAATCAACTCATTAGAAATATTTAATTTTTACACAGACCTGTATATGTCACTGGTTTTATTTGGGTCCTCAAACATGCACCGCATATAAGGAAAAGCTGATGTCAAGTAACGTTCTACTAGTTTTATGTCATGAGAAAAACAAAATAAAATACACCACTATTTCAGATATAAATAACTGTCATTAACTGCTATTCTTGCAAATAAAGTTTATCCTAGTATTTTTAAATCTCCAGGATCTCACGGACAATCAAACCATGAGCATTTTGCAAAGGGCAAGGTAAGGACTAGCATTCTCCCTCAAACACGTATTGCGGTCAGTAGGCTACATTTGATGAGAATGGATGATTTGTTGTTCAAGGAAAGCAGACCTTCACGGTTATAAGAACATAAATGTCAGGATTTTTGTTTTTAAGTTTGTGTAAATATACATCTGATGTACCCTCAAGAATTTTTTATTAGCATTTCAAAGACAAAAAGCAAGTATGATACTATTTTTCAGAGCACTGAGCGCCCCGTGCACAGTCTATGAGTGTGAAGTGCACACACACTCAAAACTACTTACCACACAGTTGTTTCCACTTGGCCGTCACTGAGTTGCCGATTGTCCAGTTGAGCAAAAAGGGGAAAAAGCACTTGAATTCCTCCAATTGAATGAATTGCACTATGAATTGAATGTGTTACTATAGCTTTCACATCCTATGTCCAAAAAGAAAAAGATTGATTACGCTTTCATATCGGGATTCTCATCGCTATTTTGTTACCCCAAATACTGTTAGAGAATTAAATAACAGAGTTTGACATTTTTTTAAAGCCTTCAATTACATAACTTGAGACATAAAGAGAATAAAAAATCACTTTTAGATTCAACTGAATTTGAAATCTTCATTTCAGAGTTCTGACACTGAAAATGTGAAGCTATATAATCAAACAAGCTGTTCTAGAATAATAAACACTATGAATGGACTTGTATACAATAAGTTAATTTTTTTTAGGGAAAACTAGTAAAAAGTTCTTAAAGTAAAATGCATTTTTATATCCAGCAAGTATCTTTCCAGAAATCAATTTTATTTTGACCGGTATTGAATGTCCAGGACAATAGACACAACAGACGGCCCACCACAAAAAAGAAGGCTAAGGTAAAGTGTATTACCGAAAACTAAAAACAACAGCAATCAAAGAACCCAAGAAAGGGATATAAGAAAAGCTGCATTCAAAGATCAGAAAAACAAAAATACAGCCAGAAACAGGAGAAGTGCGGATGAGCAGGGCTTCGTCCCTAACAGCAGGTCCGTTAATGTAGGAGAGAACGGGAAGGGCCGGTCAGCGCACCTGGAGCATGAGAGCATGTGGGGAGTGCACAAAGATGGACGGGTTCTCCTTCGGCGAGGACTCCAGGCACAGCTGGGCATCCGTGGCCTTGGCGTTGTAGGTGAACGCGATGCTGCTGGCAAGCTTCCCATCATACAGGACCTGCTTATGATGCTCTGCCAGGTGAATGTCACTCTCAGATTTAAACTTGAAGGTGCTCTGAAAAAAGAGAAAGGTTCAAGTAATCCTTCTTTTTAAGAAGTAATATAATAAAATGTAAAGTTTTAAACTAGAGAAACATTTCAGATAAAAAGCAATCTGTGCTCCCATGTTCCAGGTATCAGTGGTGGTGTTTCTGAGCAGAGTTGCTGCTCTCACATCAACGCTCTGAGACTTTATGACACTCACTCAGACCTTCATACTCTCATTTTGCTGTTTCAGCCATTCACAAAATAACTTAATAGAAGATAACATAAAGCCAGATATATTAAATATAAATAGAAATTTACCTTATTTCCTACCATGAATTTAATATTTCTGACCATTTTCAGAAGTGGTTATATAACTAAACAGTTGCTGGCACATGGATTTACTTATATAGAAAAACGGTATCACCTGAGACTGAAAAATGTTGATATTCAAAAATAATTATCTTTACCTAAAAGTTTATCAACCTATTGAATATCACGTTATTTCACAATAATATCACAATGCGCATGCTAAACCCAGAAGAAGTTCACTGAAACAGGCCACTGCTTTAAAAGGACAATAGCCAAAAGGATGCCGGGGCTCACAAGGAAAGTACGGTCAGAAGTGGTTAAAGGTTTTCATCAGAAATGAATCCGACAATGACAATAACATTCTACCTTTGCAACACTCACATGATAGCAGCCTAGTATTTACGATTCACAACTATGAAAACTGAATGTTACAGAAAGTAGGAAGCGATGGTGCCAGGACAAAACCCCAGGCCTGTGACATGCAGCCAGCATTCAGGAGTGTGAATGCCGTGACTCTAGCACTCATGACTGTTCTGACCCTTAAAAAGTCACTTAAGCACACGTGGGGCCAGTCTCCTGACTCTGATGCGAGAACTGGCCGAACCAAGCGCCCCCAACTCAAGCACCAAAAGAGACCCAGGCATGCCCGCACATGAACGGGCCTTTCGCTCAGTTCAGCCAGCCATACCAGTGCTGCCAGCTCACAGGCCACGAAGTCTATATTTTACGGAAAATCACCTCATTTTTAAATTTTATTCAAAACTTTTAAAACACAGTGGAAGCCAACACATCAGGACCCATTCAGCCAATTTGCTATTTCTGTACCAAATATTCTCTAGAGAGCCTTTCTTACGCAAACATGAATGCAAACTACTAGTAATTAGGAAATATCTCTCTGAAAGCAAAAGCAGCACAAAAACTAGAAAGTACGTACATGTAACTATGGATGGTCCTTTTTATCTTCTAAATATGGGGGTGTTTAGATATTTTCAATACTGCAAACATTCTGCACTCTTAGGATCTGACGCTTTGTTCTCCACTCCATTAAATGGACGCGGATTGTTTTTACGGCTGCCTCGCTCACACTTTCCACCCTGGATGTAGCAGCCAGGGCAAGCACGCACTGCCTGTCTCCAGCACCGGGGAAGCACCCGCTGGGCTGATGGCCGACACGACCCCCCGCGGCTGCACGGTGGTGCCTGGAGGCAGCCCTGGGCAGCTCTCCGCAGATGGTGCACAGCAGGGCGGCCTGCTGCACGGAGGCCACCAGAAAGGGGCAGAGACAAGGCCATAGGAGCATGGGCGCAGTGTCCCCCACCTTACAGAGCCAACCTGCCACTCAGCAGCCAGGCACCGCTCTGGACCAGACTCTGAGGGAGGGGAGGAGGCAAGGTGGGGCCGGCAGGGGTCATGGGTGCTCAAGGGCCTGCCACTGCTCTAACCGGACAGCTATTTTCTCTCAGCACACTGAAGAGAGGATTCTATAAGCTTCCTGGGAAATCAGCCAGAAACCCAATTATAATTATTTTGTTGTCAAACTTTTTTCATCTGGTTGTTCTTGAGATATATTATTGTCTTTGATGCAATGCAACTTCACTGATAAAGACTAACTTCCCACTGATTTGTCTTCCTTGGATCCATTCTACTTCCTTTAACAGATTATGCCCTCATTTCTGGAATGCGTGCTCCACCCCGATTTGCCTACTGCCGTTCGTGTGCTCTCGATGGTCGCCTCCCAGTCGTCTGGCCAGGCACACGTTATCTCTCTGACTCTATCTCCCAAATTACTTAAAGTTCTCATTAGTGTTTTCCATTTCAATCTCCAGATACTTTTTTACTAAATACTTCTTATCTGTCATGTAATTCATTAATTTTCAGCCACATTTAATCCACTGATTGGATCTTTCATTTAAGTTTCCAATTTCAATTGTTATATATTTCATTTCTAGAAGTTTTACTAGATTGCTTTAAAATTTGCCTGATTTAGTTCACTAATGGTGCTGGGATGCAATACACCTGACTTATTCATTACAAATTTACAGTTCTTTGGAGGAAAAGCCGTTTTGGCTTTCTCCAGGGTTTCTGTGTCACATGGGGAGGCACACGACAACGTCTGCTGGCTTCCCTCCTGGGTTCTGGGTTTAAACGGCTTTCCCTGGGGTGGTTCCTTTCTGCATCTGCAAACGTCTGGGTGAGCTCCTGACCTCTTCCTTAAGCTTCTGTTAACTAAATTAAACCTCACTCACTGCAGAAGGCGGCGGCGCCCTTGGCGGAATGCACACAGGCAATCAGTCATAGATGAGTCTCACCTGTGGATAATTTAAGTCCACAGCAACAGAACAACTGGAGACCATCACCCCGCCAAGTGACAACTAAACCTAACTACTACTACAACACCTATCTTTTTTTTTCTTTTTACCGTTTTCTTTTCCCCTTTCAATGAAATCCTCTCATTTTGAAAACAAATAATTTTCATCAACAATAAGGGTATGGTAAAAGAGAAAGTACTCTATGTCTCAATAAATTTTATGTCCCACTGGCCTCCATGAAGAACTGATTAAGAAAGTCAAAGGATAGTGTTATATTTCTTCTAAAACAACTTTAAATATACTAAATATTCCTAAAGCAAATTTTGTTGGAATGAGATGTCCTGACTGGATAATTAATACACCACTGAGGGAAAGCAGTGCTTTCAAGGGGCAGTTTTTGCTGAGGGGACACAGTCGAAACTGGCTGATGAGTGCAGTGCATTCAAGCAGCAAAGCAGATCTCACAGGTAAGACATCAGCTGAAGTGGTGACGACACCAGCTTACACAGGTAGGAGACACCCTCACAACTGCTCCACTGAAGTACTACGGTGTTTAGACATCACTGAGAAAAACACAGTTGTACCTTAACATCTGTTGAGAAAATACAAATTAATATTCTAAATGATGGCAAAAACAGAAAGCACAGCAGCTTCAGACAATAATTCAAATTCACATGAAAAAAACAAAGATAATTATGTAGTTATAAAAGACAGCATAAATCAGCTGTCTCCTCCTTTCTTCTCTTGATTGATTTGAAAAATAACTATATAAAACAATAGGTACATAATATATTGTTGGGCTTGTAACATACAGAAATATAATATATTATAATAGAACCAAAAGAGGTTGGTGGAGTTAGGGAAATGTCTCCAGATGACAACTGAAATCCAGAGGAACAACTGAAAATGATAAGCCATAAATACATGCCTGTACGTCTTAATTCTCACAGCTTCTTTAAAAAACACAAATAAACATAATTACTAATTCTAACAATGTAATGTCAGGCTTGCAGTATTTACAGGGTAATAAGTATAACAATAGTATCACACAAATAGATAAAATGAAATAGGACTATATAGAGAATAACATTTGCACATCTTTAATAAGTTAAGATGTCTGTGGTAAGCCCTGGAACAACCATTAAAAATATAAATAAAAAACAAAAACTAGAAATTGAAAAAAATACTGAGAAAATCATTAAAGAAAAATGCTACACTAGAAAATGATCACGTAGTGAAAAATAAGCAGTAAAAGAGGTCTTGAGGAACAACAAAAAATAAAGGATGAACATATGTATCAAACAAAAAGCAAAATGGCAAATATAAATCCAAACTATGTCAATAATAACATCAGGGACTACCTTATAATATAATTTCATCCTTATGCATTAAAATGGAATGTATTATCTCACCAAAAGACAAAGATGCTCAGACTTGAAAAAGAAAAAGAAAAAAAACAACATCCAACAATATGCTGTCTACAGTAGACAAACTTTAGATTCAAATATACAAATAGATTTAAAGTAAAAAGGTGGATAAACGTACCCCATACAAACAAAACCACAAGAAAGCTGTAGTGAGTTTATTCTTATCAGATAAAATAGACTTTAGAACAAGAGACTACTAGTGATAAAAAGGGATATTTTATAAAGAAAAAAGGTTCACTCCAACTGAAAATTTAAAAAAATTATAACCATTCGTGTACCTAACTACAGAGTACCAAAGTAAATGAAAAAACTGACAGAATGAGGGGAGAAACAGAGAGTTCGACAAGAGCAGTCTGAGGCGTCAATGAACAGCTTTCAGTAAGGGGCAGAGCTAGGCAGAGGCCCAAAAGGAAGCAGATGGCTTGAGCCACACAATAAACCACGATGGCCTCCCAGACTTCTCCAGAGCACCCTCAAAACAACGGCAGAATATACTTTCTTCTCAAATACACATGGAACATTCTTCAGAAGAGACCATACGCTAGGCCATAAAACAGACTTAGTAAGTTGAAAAACAGAGAAATAACACAAAGTATGTTTTCTGACCACAATGGAATCAAAATATAAAACAGTAACAGAATCAAATTTGGGAAAATCACAAATATCTGGAAATTAAAGAAATATCCACCAAAATAACAAATATATGAATGAAAAAAACATAAGGAAAATAAGAAAATACTTTGAGATGAATGAAAATAAACAGGAACACCAAAACTGACAGGTAGCAACTGAAGCAGCATTTACTAGGAAATTTTTTTCGGTGAACATCTAATTTTAAAAAGTAAGATCTTAAACCGATAACCTAGTCTTCCACCTTATGACACAGGAAAAAGAACAAATTAAATCTAAAGCAAGCAGAAGAAAGGAAATAATAAAGATTAAGAAAATAAATAAATGGAGAACAGAAAAAAACAATAATAAATGCAATCCAAAGCTGTTTCTTTGAAAAGATCAACAAAATTGACAATGCTTCAACTATCTGTGCCAAAGAAAGAAAACTCAAATTACCAAAATTAGAAATAAAAGAGGAAATATTACAACAACCTTAGAGAAATAGAAAGGGTTATAAGGTATTACTATGAACAATATGTATGCCAATAAATTAAGCAACTGAAGTGAAATGGAAAAATTCCTAGAGACAGAAAGTACCAAAAACCAACTCAAAAGAAATAAGACAACCTGAGTAACAAGTGAAGAGATCACATTAAAAGTGAGAAAACTGCCCATAACCAGACACCCAGGCCCACATGGATTTCCTGGTCAATTCCATCAAACTTTCTAAAAAGAACTGATTCTTCAAAAACACTTTGAAAAGCTGAAGAGCTGGAAATATTTCCCAAATCATTTTATTATACCAGTTTTACTCTGATAGCAAAACCAAACTTAGATATCGAAAGAAAATAACCAATATGTCTCATGAATATGGACACAAAAATTCTCAACAAAATATTAACAAACTGAATGGAGCAACATATAAAAAGGAGTAAACATCATAACCAATTCAGATTAATCCCAGGAATGCAAGGTTGGTTCAACATATGAAAATTAATACCAATATTAATACTAAATATGCTAATAAACAAAACCACATGATCACCTCAATAGATGCGGTAACAGCAACACCCTCTTATGATGAAAACAAACAAAAAACTTGGAATAGAAGGAACTTCCTCCACCAGACAGAGCACATCTATGAAAACCCACAGCTGACGTCCTACTTAATGGTAAGGCTGGAAAGCTTTCTCCCAAGGTCAGGAAGGCACAAGACAAGGGTGCCCGCTCCACTGAGCCCAAGCAGACAACACTGGCACGGGTCAGCTCCGGGGCGAGGGGCACACAGAGAAAGGGGTAGAAGAGGAGTCGCTTGCTGAAGGAGGTCAAATGATGAGCAGAGTCACAGGGTAGCCCCAGGGGAGCTCCCCAGTCCTGAGGTCAGAATTCTACGCCAGTGTAAAGGTATTTCAGGTATGTGCCGAGAAAGGACAGTGTCCCCATCGGGGGACCACCCCATGTGGGGAGTCAGGGCCCACGCAGGAGGAGCAGGACCTCTGCCCAGAAGGTGCCCCAGTGTCAAGGGGTCTGCGAGCCCCTCCACACGGGGTGTGGCTCAGCGTGCCAGAGCCCGAGCAGGCCGTGGAGGCCGCTTGTCTCAGGCTAGCGTACCAGGCACTGGGTGACGAAACATAAGCAGAGCGCGGGGCGTTGCTATCTGGGGGTGCTACCACCAAGGGGGGGGCAGCCCAGAGGAGGACTCGGAGCCAAGCAGGTGAGGAGGGCGCCCAAGGAGGTGAGCAGGTGTCCACGCGGGAATGCAGGAAAGACTGCACACGTGACCGATCTGGCACACTGAAGTCACATTACCATGTATATGTCACAAATGAACATTTTGGGACGAGTCACAAAACTGTAATGTGGTCTGAGGATTAGACGAAGGTAGCACATCAATGTTAACTTCCTGAGTTCATGCTTTATCAAAATCAAATGTCCTTGTAAGAACATATTGCAAAATATTTAGGGATGACAGAGCAGCACATCAGCAACTTCTCAAATAAACCTGTCAGGAAAAAAATTATGGGCACCATATTTCCAACTTTTCTGTAAGCTTTATTTATTTATTTATTTATTTTTTATAATTTAAAGAAAAAAAAGAAATTAAACCAACATTTAGAAATCATTCCATTCTACATATGCAATCAGTAATTTTTAACATCGTCACCTAGTGCATGATCATCATTTCTTAGTACATTTGCATCGATTTAGAAGAACTAGCAAAACAATAGAAAAAGATATAGAATGTTAATATAGAGAAAAAAATAAAAATAATAATAGCACAAAAAAAAAAAGACAAACAGACAAAAAAAAACCTATAGCTCAGATGCAGCTTCATTCAGTGTTTTAACATGATTACTTTACAATTAGGTATTATTGTGCTGTCCATTTCTGAGTTTTATATCTAGTCCTGTTGCACAGTCTGTATCTCTTCAGCTCCAATTACCCATTATCTTACCCTGTTTCTAACTCCTGCTGGACTCTGTTACCAATGACATATTCCAAGTTTATTCTCGAATGTCAGTTCACATCAGTGGGACGATATAGTACTTGTCCTTTAGTTTTTGGCTAGACTCACTCAGCATAATGTTCTCTAGGTCCATCCATATTATTACATGCTTAATAAGTTTATTCTGTCTTAAACCTGCATAATATTCCATCATATGTATATGCCACAGTTTGTTTAGCCACTCGTCTGTTGATGGACATTTTGGCTGTTTCCATCTCTTTGCAATTATAAATAACGCTGCTATAAACACTAGTGTGCAAATGTTCGTTTGTGTCTTTGCCCTTAAGTCCTTTGAGTAGATACCCAGCAATGGTATTGCTGGGTCGTATGGCAATTCTATATTCAGCTTTTTGAGGAACCACCAAACTGCCTTTCACAGTGGTTGCACCATTTGACATTCCCACCAACAGTGTATAAGTGTGCCTGTTTCTCCGCATCCTCTCCAGGACTTGCCATTTTCTGTTTTGTTGATAATGGCCATTCTGGTGGGTGTGAGATGATATCTCATTGTGGTTTTGATTTGCATTTCTCTAATGTCCAGGGACATTGAGCATCTCTTCATGTGCCTTTTGGCCATTTGTATTTCCTCTTCTGAGAGGTGTCTGTTCAAGTCTTTTTCCCATTTTGTAATTGGGTTGGCTGTCTTTTTGTTGTTGAGTTGGGACAATCTCTTTATAAATTCTGGATACCAGACCTTTATCTGATATGTTGTTTCCAAATATTGTCTCCCATTGTGTAGGCTGTCTTTCTACTTTCTTGATGAAGTTCTTTGATGCACAAAAATGTTTAATTTTGAGGAGCTCCCATTTATTTATTTATGTCTTCAGTGCTCTTTCTTTAGGTTTAAGGTCCATAAAACCACCTCCAAATGTAAGTTTCATAAGCTATCTTCCTATATTTTCCTCTAACTGTTTTATGGTCTTAGACCTAATGTTTAGATCTTTAATTCATTTTGAGTTAACTTTTATATAGGGTGTGAGATATGGGTCCTCTTTCATTCTTTTGCATATGGATATCCAGTTCTCTAGGCACCATTTATTGAAGAGACTGTTCTGTCCCAGGTGAGTTGGCTTGACTGCCTTATCAAAGATCAAATGGCCATAGATGAGAGGGTCTATATCTGAGCACTCTATTCAATTCCATTGGTCGATATATCTATCTTTATGCCAATACCATGCTGTTTTGACCACTGTGGCTTCATAATATGCCTTAAAGTCAGGCAGCGTGAGACCTCCAGTTTCGTTTTTTTTCTTCAAGATGTTTTTAGCAATTCGGGGCACCCTGTCCTTCCACATAAATTTGCTTATTGGTTTTTCTATTTCTGAAAAATAAGTTGTTGGGATTTTGATTGGTATTGCATTGAATCTGTAAATCAATTTAGGTAGGATTGACATCTTAACTATATTTAGTCTTCCAGTCCATGAACACGGTATGCCCTTCCATCTATTTAGGTCTTCTGTGATTTCTTTTAGCAGTTATTTGTAGTTTTCTTTATATAGGCTTTTTGTCTCTTTAGTTAAATTTATTCCTAGGTATTTTATTCTTTTAGTTGCAATTGTAAATGGGATTCGTTTCTTGATTTCCCCCTCAGCTTGTTCATTACTAGTGTATAGAAATGCTACAGATTTTTGAATGTTGATCTTGTAACCTGCTACTTTGCTGTACTCATTTATTAGCTCTAGTAGTTTTGTTGTGGATTTTTCTGGGTTTTCAACGTATAGTATCATATCGTCTGCAAACAGTGATAGTTTTACTTCTTCCTTTCCAATTTTGATGCCTTGTATTTCTTTTACTTGTCTAATTGCTCTGGCTAGAACCTCCAACACAATGTTGAATAATAGTGGTGATAGTGGACATCCTTGTCTTGTTCCTGATCTTAGGGGGAAAGTTTTCAATTTTTCCCCATTGAGGATGATATTAGCTGTGGGTTTTTCATATATTCCCTCTATCATTTTAAGGAAGTTCCCTTGTATTCCTATCTTTTGAAGTGTTTTCAACAGGAAAGGATGTTGAATCTTGTCAGATGCCTTCTCTGCATCAATTGAGATGATCATGTGATTTTTCTGCTTTGATTTGTTGATATGGTGTATTACATTAATTGATTTTCTTATGTTGAACCATCCTTGCATACCTGGGATGAATGCTACTTGGTCATGATGTATAATTCTGTTAATGTGTTGTTGGATTCAATTTGCTAGAATTTTATTGAGGATATTTGCATCTATATTCACTAGAGAGATTGGTCTATAGTTTTCTTTTTTTGTAATATCTTTGCCTGGTTTTGGTATGAGGGTGATGTTGGCTTCATAGAATGAATTAGGTAGCTTTCCCTCCGCTTCGATTTTTGTGAAGAGTTTGAGGAGAGTTGGTACTAATTCTTTCTGGAATGGCTGATAGAATTCACATGTGAAGCCGTCTGTTCCTGGACTTTTCTTTTTAGGAAGTTTTTGAATGACTAATTCAATTTCTTTACTTGTGATTGGTTTGTTGAGGTCATCTATGTCTCCTTGAGTCAAAGTTGATTGTTCATGCCTTTCCAGGAACCCGTCCATTTCATCTAAATTGTTGTATTTATTAGCGTAAAGTTGTTCATACTATCCTGTTATTACCTCCTTTATTTCTGTGAGGTCAGTAGTTATGTCTCCTCTTCCATTTCTGATCTTATTTATTTGCATCCTCTCTCTTCTTCTTTTTGTCAATCTTGCTAAGCGCCCATCAATCTTATTGATTTTCTCATAGAACCAACTTCTGGTCTTATTGATTTTCTCTATTGTTCTCATGTTTTCAATTTCATTTATTTCTGCTCTAATCTTTGTTATTTCTTTCCTTTTGCTTGATTTGGGGTTAGTTTGCTGTTCTTTCTCCAGTTCTTCCAAGTGGACAGTTAATTCCTGAATTTTTGCCTTTTCTTCTTTTCTGATATAGGCATTTAGGGCAATAAATTTCCCTCTTAGCACTGCCTTTGCTGCGTCCCATAAGTTTTGATATGTTGTGTTTTCATTTTTATTCGCCTCGAGGTATTTACTAATTTCTCTTGCAATTTCTTCTTTGACCCACTCGTTGTTTAAGAGTGTGTTGTTGAGCCTCCACGCTATCTGTGGATTTTCTGGCACTCTGCCTATTATTGATTTCCAACTTCATTCCTTTATGATCCGAGAAAGTGTTGTGTATGATTCCAATCTTTTTAAATTTGTTAAGACTTGCTTTGTGACCCAGCATATGGTCTATCTTTGAGAATGATGCATGAACACTTGAGAAAAAGGTGTATCCTGCTGTTGTGGGATGTAATGTCCTATAAATGTCTGTTAAGTCTAGCTCATTTATAGTAATATTCAGATTCTCTATTTCTTTATTGATCCTCTGTCTAGATGTTCTGTCCATTGATGAGAGTTGGGAATTGAAGTCTCCAAGTTTTATGGTATATTTGTCTATTTCCCTTTTCAGTGTTTGCACTGTATTCCTCATGTATTTTGGGGCATTCTAGTTCGGTGCATAAATGTTTATGATTGTTATGTCTTCTTGTTTAATTGTTCCTTTTATTAGTAGATAGTGTCCTTCTTTGTCTCTTTTAACTGTTTTACATTTGAAGTCTAATTTGTTGGATATTAGTATAGCTACTCCTGCTCTTTTCTGGTTGTTATTTGCATGAAATATCTTTTCCCAACCTTTCACTTTCAACCTATGTTTATCTTTGGGTCTAAGATGTGTTTCCTGTAGACAGCATAGAGAAGGATCCTGTTTTTTAATCCATTCTGCCAGTCTATGTCTTTTGATTGGGAAATTCAGTCCATTAACATTTAGTGTTATTACTGTTTGGATAATATTTTCCTCTACCATTTTGCCTTTTGTATTATAGATATCATATCTGACTTTCCTTCTTTCTACACTCTTCTCCATACCTCTCTCTTCTGTCTTTTCATATCTGACTCTAGTGCTTCTTTTAGTATTTCTTGCAGAGCTGGTCTGTTAGTCACAAATTCTCTCAGTGACTTTTTGTCTGAAAATGTTTTAATTTCTCCCTCATTTTTGAAGGACAATTTTGCTGGATATAGGAGTCTTGGTTGGCAGTTTTTCTCTTTTAGTAATTTAAATATATCATCCCACTGTCTTCTAGCCTCCATGGTTTCTGCTGAGAAATCTACACATAGTCTTACTGGGTTTCCCTTGTATGTGATGGATTGTTTTTCTCTTGCTGCTTTCAAGATCCTCTCTTTCTCTTTGACCTTTGATATTCTAACTAGTAAGTGTCTTGGAGAATGCCTATTTAGATCTATTCTCTTTGGGGTGCGTTGCACTTCTTGGATATGTAATTTTAGGTCTTTCATAAGAGTTGGGAAATTTTCAGTGATAATTTCTTCCATTAGTTTTTCTCCTCCTTTTCCCTTCTCTTCTCCTTCTGGGACACCCAGAACATGTATATATGTGCGCTTCATATTGTCCTTCAGTTCCCTGATACTCTGTTCAAATTTTTCCATTCTTTTCCCGATAGTTTCTTTTTCTTTTTGGACTTCGGATGTTCCATCCTCCAAATCACTAATTCTATCTTCTGTCTCTTTAAATCTATCATTGTAGGTATCCATTGTTTTTTCCATCTTTTCTACTTTATCCTTCACTTCCATAAGTTCTGTGATTTGTTTTTTCAGTTTTTCTATTTCTTCTTTGTGTTCAGCCCATGTCTTCTTCATGTCCTCCCTCAATTTATCGATTTCATTTTTGAAGAGGTTTTCCATTTCTGTTCGTATATTCAGCATTAGTTGTCTCAGCTCCTGTATCTCATTTGAACTAGTGGTTTGTTCCTTTGACTGGGCCATATTTTCAATTTTCTGAGCGTGATCCGTTATCTTCTGCTGGTGTCTGGGTATTTAGTCAGATTTCCCTGGGTGTTGGACCCAACAGGTTGAAAGATTTTTCTGTGAAATCTCTGGGTTCTGTTTTTCTTATCCTTCCCAGTAGGTGGTGCTCGTGGCACATGTTTGTCTGCGGGTCCCACCAGTAAAAGGTGCTGTGGGTCCTTTAACTTTGGAAAACTCTCGCTGTGGAGGAGGTTCACCAGCCGAAGTGGCTTGGAAGAGTGCTAGCCAGCCCGGGGATCCGAACGCGGTGAGGGTCGCCAGCCGCCGCAGCCCGAGAGAGCGCCCGTCCGAATCTCCTAGTCGGCCCTGGGCGCCAAGCGTGGCGGGAGGGCGCCAGCCGCTGCAGCCCGGGAGAGTGCACCGTTCCCAGCCGGACCGGTAAGTCACATGTCTGGAAGGGACCTCGGTCACCGTTCTCTGTGGCCTGGGGATCTCCAATCCAATTCTCCCAGTTGGTCCGGGGGGCCGCGCCTGGTGGTGTTGCCAGCTGCCGCGGCTTGAGGGGACCGCCTGTCCACTTCTCCCAGCTGGCCCGGGAAGGAGGAAGGGAGGGACTCCAGCTGCTTGCCGCCCTGGCCCGGCGAAGGCCACGCCCCTCGGTGATCTCACCGGAGCAGTTTCTCCCAGCCAGTCGGCCGTTCCAGGATGGGGTATGCTGTCTTTTTGATCTCTGTCGTGGCTCCAGGAGCTGTTCTGTATCGTTTCTACTCCCCTAGTAGCTGTTCTGGAGGAGGAACTAAGATCCGCGCGTCTTACTAAGCCGCCATCTTCTCTGGAAGTGCCCCCAAATTTTTCAAGTGCAGGAGGGAGGGAGGCACTGCATGTAGAAGGATCAGCATGTGTGGCGATCCCAAGGCTGTCAGCTCAGGAGCGGCGGGGTGCTGCAGCCCAGGATGAGGCTGGTGGCCGCGGAGATCTCTGTTCACCCGGGCTCGGGGTGGGGCCCATCCGCGTCCACCACTGCCACGGCTACAGAGCCTATTTACCCAGTATGTCCTGTAAGCTTTATTTTTACATTTAAAAAAAAAACAGAGTAGGAAAAATAGAAGCGAAAGAAATAAAAATTCAAAACAAAGTCTCCATAACTAAAGATAAACAAAACAGATCAAAACTATCTTCAATCTCTGAAGAAAATCACACATAGAAACAGCACATATCAAACACCATAAGAAAACTTAACTGAAATATAAAAAGATACCAAACTATAAGTATTCAAAATACACACCACATATCTGAGAAATCAATTCAGAATGACCAACACCAAGACACTTTCTTTAATTTAGTGAATTTAGAGAAAAATTTTAAAATACTGTGAACATACAGGCAAAAAGAACAAGTGCCTTCTAACAGAATATTAGATTGCCATCAAACTTAAACCACCAATACTTCATGCCAGAAGTAAATTAGTAATAGACTTAAGACATTCAAAGAAACAAACGGTTACTCAAGGATTTTACAGCCAAGCTCAGGGACTTTCCATAGTAAAGGTCCCTGATAAGCTGGTGCCAACTGCAGGTCCTCTGAAATAGTTCCCGTGAGCCCTGGAGATCCCGCTGTACGATGGGCATTGACTCCCACGAGCCTCAGAGAGATCCTCATAGAACCACCATTAAAGGACAGACCACAGAGGAGAAATGGACCGTGACAGACACGATTGCAACGGAGACACAGTCCCACTAAAGAAAGAAGAGCGAGGAAGTATGGAGCGAACAAAGGCAAAAACGAGCCGTTCTCTGTCACCATCCTGCTCGGGGAGCACCGGCATCGGTACTGCTGCTCCGAGCGCCACAGGGGGAGGACTGCCATTCCAGTTCTGTCGCCTTCTGTGTCCCTGACAACCAGAGCTCTCCCTGCACTGGAGAGGTGGTGCTGGTTCAACTGAGAGGGATCACGGGAAAACCCAGCAGTCCTGGTGTGAGCTGGAGGTGTGAAAACAATGGCCAGTTCCAGAGCAAGGAGAGGGCACGGCACCCGGATTGTGCTTACCACTAACAGAAATGAGGGATTCTTGGAGAAAATGTTCAGGAAGAGCCTGAAGCCGTATGCCACAGGAGACAGCAAGGAAGCCATCCGGGAACACAGGTCACAGAAGAAGGAACAAGAGATACCCCTCAGCCAAAGATGGCACAATTTGCACGTCAAATGGGACAATACTTTATATGAACTGAAATACCTCAAATAGGTTTAAATTTTTGGGTTTATAATGATACTTTAAAAGCAGTCATTGAAGATCTTTGTGTGATAGGAAATTGGCATTCAATTCTACTGCTTCACGGGAACTAAAGGTAGCACCATTAGCCCAAGCTGATGGAGGAAGAAGTTGCTGGTATATTCAGGATATGTATTAACTGCATTTAAACCCTGCAGGGATTACCCATTTTTATTTAAGGCCAATAGGTTAAAAAAAAAAACTGTATATAGGTTAATAAAGAAAGTTCTGCGGAAAAAAATTAGAACTTCAGAAAAATGGAGCACTTTTCTCAGCACTGAAACTCCAGTATTCTAAATACACAGTCCAGCTGTAAAGCACTGGCCTACTTTTTTACAGCAAACACACCTAAACAAATAGGATCAATGAGTGCGTCCTTCACCAGAGTCACATCAGAACTATTAACACGTATATTCTAGCACTCAAAAGACTACTTCTAGAAGTGATTTTCATTAAGCATTTTCAGATCTCCTTGAAAGTAAACTAACTAGCTCAAGGTCTGCATTTAATTTTTGGAAAAAGAAAACCAACTTGAAGCCACGCTTGATGATTCTGATGTTTTCAACACAAATACAGTGTAACTCTGAAGTCAGGAGAACCATTTCTTATGTCACTTCAAAACTGACCCAGGAGGCAATTCCAAAGAGGAACTACAAGCTAATTTGAAAAATGGTAGCATATTTGGAATACTTATATATCTCCCAAAAGGCACTGACTGGAAGGACAAATCATCTAAAATATGATAGTTTAAAATAAATGCTACTTTGAAAAGGAAGCTTATATGACAATAGGCTATATAAAAAAATACACTGCTCAAAGTTTTGTTTCCAAAATATTTTTATTTACAAAAAATACCAGACATACAAGTAAACGTATAAAACAGTAAAAGCAAATACGTAGGAGATGAAAGAGCCAACAACCATAGTAGTATCTCAAAGGAAAGAAAACGGTGAAAGAGTAGGGAAGAGACAACTGCTCTGGATGAAATGAACTAGAACAATACAAAGCTGAACTGTACTCCCCAACCGAGAACCATTATCTAAGTTTACATCAAATACAGTGTTTCTCTTGGAATTCTGAAAGAACATTATCTTCATCCATAAATGACAATTCCATCAATTCAGTCTGTGCAGGCTAAGATTCTTGGGGCCATCCTTGGGTCTTCTCTCACTCCCCACTCGCTGTGATGGATCATCCTGCCGGCTTCACAGGCAACCTCTTGAGGTTCTCTTAGGTATGCTTTATCTAAAATCCTACACGTCCTGCTGCCTCCCACTGCCCTCATGCTCATTACCCGACACTGAATAATCCAGTGGCCTCCTTCTTAACTAGCCTCCTCATAACACAGCAGCCAGAACAGTTCTGTTAAAACTGACATCAAGCCAAGTCACTCCACTCAAGACTCCAGGGGCTTTTTCTCTAGCTGGTGAATAAAAACCCAAGTGCCAGACATCACCTGCAATCTTCAACTGCCCTGTGAACCTGTCTCCTGGCCACTCCCGTCCTTACTCCCTCCCTCCCCCCGAGCCACAGGAACCTTCCGTCTGCCATGCTATCTGCCAGGAAAGCCCCTGCGCACTTGCACCCTCACTTGTCAGGCCAATGTGCCTCCCCAGAAGCACAGGTGCTGCCTCCAACTTCACCTCCTGTGGGTATTTGGCGAGACAGTCTCTCATCCCTCTCTAAAATCTGCAGTCTGCCATTTGTCATCGTTTGCACCTGCTTTAGTTTTCTTGTAGCACTTACCACCTTACAGCAAGCAGTGTGTGTTCTCCTTCCCTCTTCTTGCTTGGTCTGTCTCCTCCCACGAGTATATTCACCACCACCTCCTTAAGGCAAGGACTTTGTCTGTAGGTTCACCTGTGCAGCCCCACACCAGCATATCTCCCACAGGAAGGAAGAGGGGAGTCAGGGAGTGCGTCCTGTTCACATGGAGCCCAACTTGCAGCCACGCACCTGCAAACACACGTTTCTCCTTCCACGTGAATTCAGCTTACCTTTGATTGGCAAGAGACACTGGGGAAAATTAAATACCGGATACTTACTAACCTTAGGTTCAAGAAGACATGACTCTGACTTTGTAATTTCATTTTGGGTATCCCACTGCAGTCACTATCTTTATATCCCAGCAAATGTTTCTTCACTCCCTAGTTACAACAGCTTCCCAAGATTCCTGTATGAAAATTCCAACATCTGGGTCATCTGGGGTTGGCATGTTTTCCCGGCCCCTCACAGGATGAGCAATTTTGGGTGATAGGCAAGACTCTGGAGAATCGGCTGATGCTTTCGTTTGGGGGGGGGGGCGGGGCGGGAGAGGTGCATGCATTTGTCTGGATCCAGTCATGAGTTGATTCATCTCAGGGGGAGCAGACCCCACCCCAGTCCCGGTGCCTCACAGGCCCCTGCCCAGGCGCACTTTCAGGGCTCAGCCAGGTCCCTGGGCCCAGACTCTGTAACTGCAGAACCCAAGCCCTGTTCTGGCGGTCTCTTGCCTGGGACCGTCCGTTTAGTGCTGCTACCCTAATTTCTCTGGATGGGATGTTTCTCTATCAGAGTAAACAATGGGACGTTACACCATGCTGGGTTCCCTTCCGACTCCCCCCCATCCCGCTCCAGTTTGTTCCATCTCTAGAGCTGCTGGGGAGGTTTCTGTGTGGTGTTCAGAGCTCACCGTGGCCACCATGTGAGAAGACCGGTTTCTTAGAAGTTTAAACCTCCATGCAGCTATTGTAAAACCCTCCAAAGTGATTTTTAATTTTGTACATTTTCTCATATCAGTTAACCTTCAATTATAATATGATAAACTGAGAAAAACCATTAAGCTAACATTGTCTTGAATGGAGAACTAACCACATTAATTATTCAAATACCTCACAATGGAGCCTAACTGCTTACCACAGGCAGTTACATGACAACCAGGAAATGTTAAATAATAAATCAGAAAACACCAAAACTTGATTAAAATCTGTTTTGCAAGCTTTTGCTAAAAGGCCGCCTTATATTTGTACAAGACGTCATAACTGTGTGTCCTTCAATAACCCAAGGAACATGGGTCCTTCCATAAACGTAACTCACAGTAAATTTTACCATTCTAAGCGAAGGCACAAGTGACAATTTCTGTATTTTGAAAAAAGTCATTTCCCAACCTAAGGATTTATTTAAGTGAAAAATGATGCGCTCCACATTTACTGCTTGTGGAAAACAAGCAAGTGCAGAACAGCCTGTGACAAACAACACTATTCAGACCAGGCATCATGAGAACTAGCAAACTCAGGGTCAGAACAGAGTTCAGGTTCCAGGGGACGGGGCAGGGAGGGGCAGGCCAGGAAGGGCAGGGAAGGGAGGGGCAGGCCGGGGAGGGACAGGCTGGGGAGGGGCAGGGAGGGGAGGGGCAGAGGGGAGAGGGGCGGGGAGGGTGGGGAGGGGCAGGCCGGGGAGGGGCAGGGAGGGGGACAGGTTGGGGAGGGCAGGGCAGGGAGGGGCAGGCCAGGGAAGGCAGGCAGGGGAGGGGCAAGGTGGGGGGGCAGGGCGGGCTAGGGAGGGGCCAAGGAGGGGAGAGGCAGGGCGGGGTGGGAGGGGCAGGCCAGGGAGGGCACAGCCAGGTGAACTGCACCACGTCCAGCTGCCTTCTGCAGGGAGCTAAACACCCACTGCAACCGACAGCACCGAACTGCATGCGTGAATGTGGTTAGAAGGGGAATTTTAGGTAGTACATATACTCCTAGAATAAAAATTTTAAAACCCCTGACTGCACAACTCAGTGAACCCTGAGTTAAACCATGGAGTCTGGCTGATAGCACAGTTATAAGAATGTTTTCATCAACTCAAACAGGATCACGTCAATGCAAGATGCTAATATGAAATCCTGTAGTTTATGCACGATTGCTGTGTAACTCCACAACACCTCTAACTAAAATAAATAAACAGACATTCCACAGAAATAAAATCATTTGGGCCATGCTCCATAGTATGCACAGTTTGATGACATTTTGGGGGGAGAATCCATTTGTTTCATTTACTTCAGGACATAGATACTGACATGTTATCTACATTAAGTTTAGAATCATAGGAAAGAGAGTGTGACCATTACAATTACAGAAAGTTCCATATAATTTGAGGCAACAAATATATTATGTCATTACATAACACTTAATTTAAATTTCCCTTTACTTGTGATTTAAACCAAATTTCAGCTAATTATTATATCCCACACACCTTAAAAATTCCACTGCAGCCTCAGCGGGGTGCCCCGGCCTGTGCAGGAGCACCTGCAGCACGCTCGCCCACCAAGGGGGAGGAAGCACATGAGCGTGAGCCACACAGCTGTGGCTCCGCGGTCACACACGAGTGTGAGCTTCACTGCCGTCCTAGCCTCTCTCCTGCCATTCTCCTAACGACCAAAGAAAACTTCTTAGTGTCAACAGCTCTGCAGATGCCTGCATGCGAGGAACTGTGCTTATAGCACTTTCAAGCTGTGAAACGCACACGCACCCAGGGCTCTGCCATCAACCTCCATGAACGAGGGCTCCCAGCAAGCCAGTGGCACAGAGGGGACCACTTCCACATGCGGCACAAGGCCCCTGCCCATGGCGCCCAGAACCGCGAGCGCTGGCTTCCCCAGGCGCCCTGCAGGGAGGGAGGTCGGGTGCCTGGAAGCTGCTGGGCACTGTGTGGCAGCTGCACACACAGCCATGGACGCAGCTCCCAACACGCGTCATACCACAAAGGGCGACAACCGAAAGCCACCTGACAGTGCAGCCCACGCGGCTGCCGGACCGTGCGCCTTTCTGCACCGAAGTTACGGGACTGTCCACAGCCCACTTTCCCACTGCTGCCGGGAAGCTCCGCCACTCTGGAATTTCACTCTAGAAATCATTCAGCATTTATTCTCTTCATTCCCTACTTTTTTTTATATTTCGTTGGCTTGATTCTCATGTTATTTGATATCATTTTATTTGAAAAAAGCATCACTTCAGATATTTTGTGGAATGATGTGGAGTAGCAGAAAAGCACAGCACATGGAACGTTCATTCAAAACGCTGCCCACGGACACACTCCCGACAAGGCTAAGGCAGCCAGCCCACGGCTCCAGCCCAAGCACAGGCTCATGGAGAAAATGCGTTTCTAAGGCTGGCAGAACAAATCAAATGACAGGGACAAAAGATGACAGTAACTATTTTCACTTGGGCATAAAAATGACAGCACTACTGGCATTCATTATAATTACGGCTATTACAATCACTGGAAAAACAATGCTCTTTGAATTAGGGCAAATTCAAGCTGTCCCAGGTTCAATACAGAACACAAAAATAAAAACTGTAATAGCAATGCAAAATTTACAACAGCAAAAGAAGGAATCCTTTTAGTATTTAAGACTCCTTTTTCATATGACAATTTTCACAGTGACTATTTAAACATTAAGTTCAAAGAATTAAGAAAACTTCAATACAAGATATACACTCCCTGAAAATTAAAGATACTTTGATTTACAATGTACAATGCTATCTCAAGTCCAAATAGTTTGGGATGTCAAAATCCTTAATATGATCTAAATTAAATCCTTACGCATTTCCCTAAGTACTACACTTAAAAATGAATTGAAAAAAAAAAAACCCAAAACTTTTTCGGAAGTGTGAATGCTTTTGCCTTAATGTAACTGGTTATTATAAGCAGATTGTACTAAGTCCTCATTTTGGAAACAGAAAGCATGGTGAATCATATTAAATAAATGCTTTTGCAAAATCAGGGCACTTGCTGCTGCACACACCTCATCTAGTCCAAAGGACAAGAAAAACCAGACGCTGACGTGGAGTACTTTCAGCCACGTATTTTATACTGTTCCTTCTAAAACTTTACTCTTCCAAATTTACCTCTAATTGGAACTATAATCACCTCATATTGTTTATTGTATAATGCATATATTTCAAATTTTGAGGTTTCCAATACCACAGAGTAAGCGATACAGCTTCATAAGCTTTATTACTTAAGAATGTTAATGAAGTCATACCATCAACATGAGAACACATTACGAAAAATACAAATTTCACAAAAATAGTTAAAAAGAGAAAAAACATCTTTGAACACAATGAAACCTACATAATGATTGACTGAATTCCCAAAACTAGCCCCGGCGCTCACGGCCCTGAAGCAGGACTTTCCACGCCACGGCAGAGGCCACCCCCACGGGCGGGCACTACCTTGTAGCCGGGCCCCAGCTGGTGGACGGCGAAGATCTGGGCCGGGTTGAGCGCGTCGCTGAAAACGTACACAGCGCCCAGCTGGCCGCAGAACACGCGGTTCCCATCCGCAGTTTCTGAAGATCCGAGAAAGCACTTGTCATAGCTCTGTTTTTAAAAAGTTGCAAAAATAAATCAAAAGTGTTATTTTCTGATGCAAAATATTTAAGGATGTGTCTTCTTTGTCATGAGTATCTTACAGCATAATAATAATGACGTTAACAGAAGACCGTAGCATGACTACGCGATGTTTAAATAACAAAAGTCAATTAATCTAAGATTTTATATTTATAGTTCAGCAAACAAATAACAACCACATACTCAATCTTGAGACTCGACCATTTTCCAAATTATGGTTAAAGGCAAAGAGCTGATAACTACTTACTCATGAAAGTACAAATAACTTAAACCCTAATGACTTAGAGTGTCCCAAAGCAGGAGGCCATCTGAATCAAGGGTGTGACTATTCCAAATTTTAACCATAAACACACGAAGCCTACTTTGTAAAATCTGTCTGTTTCCCCATCATGGATATTCTGCGCTCTCTCCAGACCATGTCAAGAACACAGCGAACCCACTGCTTTCCTCACACGAGCAGGCGGGGAGCCAGGGAACAGGCCCTCTCCGCCCTCCCGCCCCTTCTTGGGGCTCACCTCACACACAGTCCCATCAGACCAGCAAACGCAGCCATCGCACCCTTTCCTTCTGGCCCCACAAGCAATCCACAACACATGCTGACACCTAAGATGCTCAACTGTAGTGACCCTTTGGTCCCCAATAAATCAACGAAAACTGTGGCTGGGGCACAGACGCCCCTCATCAGACAGGTTCCCCACGTCCAACTACAAACACAGGCCCTCAGGAGTTCACGGCACGAAGTGGGTGTGGACGTGCGGGCCAGGGGTCTTCACTTGCTAGAGTACACTGCCAATAATTTTAAAATCAGAACTTTTCTAGAAGGCTGTCTTTATCCCTGAACACCACTCATCTCGTCCCCCAGGGTAACTGCCCTGTCATTAGAAGGCTGCCCTTCAGGAAGCAGGATTTCACCTGGGTGTTCCTCGGACAAAAAATCCACGTACATATTTCCTCACTATGGCCCGACCAGAGCTTCCAGGCCACAGGAAGCAAACTTGTCTGTAAAGGGTCAAACAGTGAGTATTTTAAACTTTGTAAGCCACGCAAATTATTCAGTGATTCTGCTTCTGCACTGGGTTGGTGGGTTTTTCTTTTAAAACACTTTACAAATGTAAAAAACACTCTTAGCTCCCAGGTCATAAAAGAGCAAGTGAAGGGAAGAATCTGGCTGCCAGGGAGGGTGGTTTGCTGACCCCTGCTCGAGGGGACAAACTGAGGACTATGCAAAGCATTATTCAGGAGAATAAAAGACGGACCAAGAGTCAATCCCTGCCCTTCAGGAGAGTCAAGTCTGGAGAGACACAGACTCAGGAGGGATTTTGGCAGGAAGAGACAAGTTATGATAAAACCAAGTGTGTAGGGAGGGCTGCATATCCTGGGCTGGGGGGTACTTTGGCATTAGAACACACCCTTTACCTCGGCTCTGTGAGACAGGCCAGGATGGAGACAGGGAAGGCACGAGGCTGGGCAAACAGTAAGACCTCCTGAGGTTTTAGCTCTAGGTATCCTCTAACGAGAACCCAACCAGGCCACTTCCTCCACTGCCACCAGACTGATACAAATCACCATCACCTCCTTGTCACTACTGCAACAGTCACTGAACCGACAGCCTCCCTTCCATCATGGCTTCCTTTCAGAACGCCCTTATCACTGCATCCAGACTGATGTTTAGAATGACAGCCAGAATCACGTCCTGGTCTCCAATGCTAGGTAAGGTGCCCACGAGAGCCTCCGTGATTTGCTCCTCTTCTACCTGCCTAACCTCACCTCTTCCCACTAAGACGTGTCTTCCTTTCGCCGCTGCAGAAGAAGTGGCTTCCCGGCTGCTCCGTGAGCTTCCAGCTCTGCCTGTCCTTTGTGCTCACTGTTCCCACCAAGTCGAGAGTCGCCCCAAACGTGCACAGGGCTTGCGCCCTCTAGTCCACTCACTGACACCTTCTCTGGACAAGCAGTCCTCCCCTTTCCTACCCCCACATTTTCTATAACTGCTCCCCACTTTATTTCCCTCCACAGTATTACCAACATCTAATAAGGAATAGTGACTACATATCTACCTCCTCATTCCTTGCACAGTCAAATAAGGGACAAGAAACGGTTTTCTAATGCTAGAAATTTTGGAAAGAAGATAACACTCTATTACTGTTTCTGACCTAAAATACTTAATCTGGCCAAGTATTTTTTTTCTTTTATTCTTTTTATTTCTAATCTGTCTTTCAGCAATTTTATTATACTAAATTTTAGACTAGAAAAATCAACTAATAAAAGTAAAAACTTTCAAAGTAAAAAAAATCTATCAAACTGTTTTATTATTCATGTTATATGATGTACATAATGCAGAACATACTCTAAGTACATTAAAACATGAATTCAAAGAAAAAACTTACATCATTTGTGTTAACATGCCACGCCATATCACCATAGGAAACCAGCTGTCCATTAACGTAACACCGAATCTCACTGTTTCTCCATCGATTGTATATATGGACAATGCTGATCATGTACCACTTCAGTAAGGAAGAAAAAGGAAAGGAATTGTACGTATTGGTTATTTACTGCCGAAAAACAATTGCAATATTCCTAACGCCCTAAGAGAAAATGCTTGAAAGAGCATCAAGGACCGTTTACTTCCGTTCCTTCAGCTCCTGCCCCAGTGTCCACCCTGCAGACCGAAGACCAGACGCGCAGAAAGTCTGTGACGGAGGCGTGGGCCTCGGACAGCAGACCGGGACTCTGTCCATTATACCAACACCCAAAACTAGAAACATCTGCACTGTGCACTCATTCACTCATTCAGTAATAAGCACACTATGCCAAGCACAGCAAACACACAGGGGTGGCCGAACAACCAGCTCTCCCAGAATTTATGGTCCAGTGGAGGAGACACACCCCAGACGAGTAAAAATTACAGAATCTCAAATCAAGATAATTACTGCAGGACGGAGCAAGAAAACCCAAAGATAGTAACCCAGGGTTCTTCCTAGGACTGCGTGGTCAGGAGAGTCCCTCAACAGGACCACACACAAGGCGGGTGCATAGTTTCAACTCCACAGCTCAGATGCATTAAAGTCAGGAATAATCAGCCATTTTTAACTTAATGCTTTCAAGTCCTCATTAAGCACTGAGAAATGATTTCATACTGAGCAGTTCTAGTACAGTCATAACAAAAAACCACTCTAAGTGTCTATTTTAAAACGAGTAGTTTACATTCAGTAATGATTTGTGGATCCAACCCTTTGTCTCCAGAGTTTAAAATGTAAGCAGAGACCACTAAAATACAGAGAAATAACAAGTGATTATAGATATTTGGACAAATATATCTTCAGAGGGTAAGAGGGAAAAATTGAGACTAGTTTCCCAAAAAAAAAAAGCATACAAATATCAAATACAAACCTTATTCTCCAGGTTAAAAAACTGTTTAATTATTTCATGTATATTTAGAGAACTATATAGCCATAATAGTAATTCTCAACCATGAAAATATTATTTTAATGTTTCTGAAATATTTTCAACAAAATTCACTTTCCTAATTTCAATCTGATAAATTAAAATAGAGCAATGAACAATTCCAAGAAGACGGCAACACAAAACTACAGTGCCTCAATTGTTTAAAAAAAAAAACAGAAACAAAGTGAGGTCAAGCCATTTAAATGTCTAAAGCACGTTTTTCTATTTTTTTGTGGTTGTTTTAAGTTCCTCCATGGTAGGCAATCAGTAACTCTAATTTACTATAAACTGGGTTTTTCATCTGATGAGGAAACAGCACTTATGCTGGTAACATTAAAGCCAGAAAAAGGGAAATGTTACAATAATCACAGAACAGCTCATGTTCTTGAATCTCATAAAATTAGCCACAAAAACTGAGCTTCAAATAAATTTAAGAAAAATCCCATAGAATTGCTCAGGTTTCACCTTCACTGAGTCCAGCAACCCTGGTCTAGAACGCAATCCAGCAAACACTAGAGGCAGAATCTTTAAACACTTGGGGGAAAAATTTTTAGAAAACAAATTGGTAAAGACTTCCTGCCAAAAGGCAGTTTTAAGGTGAACAAGATCCATTTCATCACTATATTTATCGATACACCCAATACAGGAAAACACTCTCTCAACACACATCTGCCACGTCATTTCGACGATGAAACCCACGTCACGCGCTGCGCAGCATGACTTCGGGCTCACTCCATCTGAACTGGGGCCCCAGCTCATCAGTTCTGCCCCTTCTGGCCGATCGCGGGGACTCTAGGAGCCCACTGCCGCCTCTACTCTGTGTGGGGGAGGCAGACTGCGCACACTGCTGGCAGGGGACTATCAGGGACAGTTCCTTACAGACAGGCGGCACCTGTATATAATTTTTCCTCCTATTCCCTCATGTTGAGTGTTTTCCTGCTAAAACTGGCATTATTTACTCCTCAGACCACTTCTTTCTCCATCAACACTTGCTGAGTGCCAAGCGCAGGGCACCTACCTGCGGACAGGCATCTAAACAGGGCACACACACCTCAAGGAAGCTGCAGCAGAGAAGCCAAGCTGTCAACAATCACAACACTGGAGAACGCCCAAACACAGACAAAGAGCGGCTGGGAGGGGAACGGCAGATGGAGAAGAAAGGTTTCCAGAAGAACTCGCTGAAGGAGTAAAGAGAAACCAAAGCCTGGGCTTGAGGGACAAGCAGGAGTGGCTGAGCAAACAGAAGGAGAGACGCTCCGGGCAGAGGGACCTCACAGGACGCGGCACAGAGGCCGCTGAAGCGCGTCTCAGTAGGGGCTCGGCAGAAGAAACTGGCAAGGCCAGAGAGTAAGAGATCTGTGGGGCACCATCAGGAAACTGGCCCTTGGTTTTGGACAATGGGGTATCACTAAAGAATCTGAAGCAGGAAGTGAAATAATCCATTTTATTTGTAAGAGAGACAGACTTAGGCAAGCCTGGATCCAAATAAACTTGGAAATCAGGGAGAAGGTTCAGGTGAGAAACCGCAGGGGCCTGAACTAGGAACAGGCAATGGTCACTGACACAGGGGAGCATGAGCAGAGCTGAGATGTGAGTTACTGAAGTAATACGAAGTGCTGATATAGAAAAGGGGAGTCTAAAATCACTAACAATTTTTCACTTAATTAAGGAATGGCACCATTAACTTCAGATAATTAATACAGAAGGGTGATCATGCATGGATTTAGAAAACAACCAAACAAAAGAAGAGTCTCCTTTTGGTAAAACCACTGACACCATAGAGTTGAATGAATGAGCAAAGTTCTGTTAAGGCCATAGTTTTTGTAAAGTTAACTTCTCTGATCTTCTGACTCGGTATGTCAAAATGTACTCTACACAAGAGAGGTTTTGAATGTTTCAAAAGGGCTCAGTTTTTGACATATAATATAAAACTAAGGAAATGAGAGTAAGCCTGGAGCAAAGGGAAATAAATTGAGAGAATAATTTTTCTTCAATAATACGAAACAGTAAACTAAAATAACAGATTTTCAAAGTTTATGACAATATTTAGGGTAAGATTTTAAAAATCCATGATGGTCATAGCCCACCCCTGCCAAGACCCCTTAGAATCACTATATATTAAGAGAACTGCTACAAATGGGAATGGTTTTCTCATAAGAAAAAGTGTAAGGAAGGACAAAACAAAACCAAAAGTATTAAACAGGAAGGACACAGGGACAGCAGTACTCCTTGGTCAGTGGCAATTCACTTAGTTTCTCCCTTCTCTAACTTCTCCTGTTTGAACTTCTGAAAGCGGTTCCGGAGTGTGCTGTGAGAACTACCTGGAGTCTAAGGCACATTCCTGACATGAGCACTGTCGCTCCACGACCCTCTACCTAAAGCCAGCTCCCACTGACAGCCACAGCAACGTGGGTGCCTGCGCAGACTGCCGGGGCCCCACTGAAAACCAAAGGAAGGAGCACTCTGAAGGAGAGGCACAGGGACCTGCAACAAGAAAAGAGAAGCCGCGAGAGCCTCGGGGAAGACGGGAGAGCAGGGAGCCCCAGGACTCACTCCTCCAAAGGCAGCGGGTGGAAGGTTCTGCGCTCTGGAGGTCAGGGAGAGTGGGGGCAAGGGGCTGGGAACGCGCGGTGGGGAGCCAAGAGCAGCTGAGGGGCCCCACGCTACGGCAGGGACCACACTCTGGCTTGCTGCTGGGGACAAGGGACGCAGATGCTCCTCCCAGAGAACGGGCTGGGGGAAGAGGGCCACCGCCGACCCTGGGTCACAGGGTCGGGTCTGTGAACTCAGATCACCGGCCGCAGGCCTGAACCACTGTTTCAACCCCGCCCACCACAGAGGTGAAGGCGGCGGAAATTCAGAGACGCAGCATCTTCATAGGCTGCAGGGAAAGGTAGGGGAGAGAACCATCAGCTACACAGATTCATACAGCCCCCAAAAGGCTGGGACGTCTTTCTTGGCCCCTCCCCAGGGCTCTGTGGACCTGGTCTGTGCCCTCTTCGTGGGTCCCTGGCCCTGTTTTGGCTGGGGAATACGGACACGGGAGAGTTCTTTCTGAGGTGACCCTTCTCCCAGAATCTGCCCTCCAGGCAAAGGTAGCTCGAGGCAAGAAAAGAAGCACAAACAAAACTGGAGAGGCAACACATCAATGGAGCAGTTCAAGGTCCCGAGAGAACAAAGAGAAGAAAGGAAGCTTTCTCCCAGGATGAAACAATTGTACAGGCAGTGCAATCTTAAAATTTGTACACACACCCAGAGCAAGAAGCAGGTGAAACAGCTGAACAAATCTGAAGAGTTAACACTGGCAATTCTACAGGTACAGAACAGACTGAACCAGCTGTCAAAGGACAGCCTCAACTCCAAGCCAGTCAACAAGAAAAGCCTCAAGATAATCAGAGGTCCAGGCAGTAGCCAAACATTACAGGACGTCCTAACACCCAGGAAGGCCCGGCCCAGACAAAGGGGGCAATTAAAATTTGGGAGAGACACAGAACACGGAACAACTAATCAAAGACATTCAAGTAAATCTCCTAAATCACATCAAGGAGAAAAAGAAAAAATATGCATTAGAGCTAAATTATAGTAAGACGATACTGGGTGAGTATAAAGAAGAAAGTGAAAGTATGAAAAGAAACAAGAAAATGTATGGGAATGAAAGGCATAATATAACAGATTAAAAATACACTAACGGTATACAGTAGCAGATTTGAACAGGTAGAGGGAAAAAAAATCAGTGAACTAAAAGAGAGGGCAATGAAAATCATACAATCAGAAAAACAGATAGAGAAAGGCAAAGCAAAGACAGACTGGGGTCTCAGGATTGAATGGCATCATGGTGTGCACAAACATACATGCTGGGGGGGGCCCCAGAAAGACAAGACCAGAGAAGGTGTGCCGGTTGGAAAGGATTTATGAACCCTAGAAAAGCCATGTAAAATCCTAATCAATCTCGTGGGAGCAACCGTTTCTCTTAAACCCTATGCAGCACTGTATGTTGGAAAGTTGATTAGGTTATCTCCATGGAGATGTGGCCCAATCAACTGTAGGTATTAAACTTGATTAGATGGAGATGTGTCTCCACCCATTCTATGTGGGGTTTGATTAGTTCACTGGAATCCTATAAAAGAGGAGACATTTTGGAGAGAGCTCCTTTTGAGAACGAGGAGAGAGCCACAGAACCATGAAAGAATGGAGAGAACCACGGCATCCACCATCCAGCGACCTTTGGAGATGAAGAAGGAAAACGCCCCTGGGGGAGCTTCATGAAGCAAGGAGCCTGGAGAGGAAGCTAGCAGATGTCACCATGTTCACCATGTGCCTTTCCGGTAGAGAGAGAAACCCTGAACTTCAACGGCCTATTCTGAGTGAAGGTAACCTCTTACTAATGCCTTTAATTGGGACATTTTCTCATCCTTAGAACTATAAACTAGCAACTTATTAACTTCCTCCTTTAAAAGCCATTCTATTTCTAGCATATTGCAATCCAGCAGCTAACAAACTAGAACAGAAGGGAAAAGAGTCTGAAAGGAAACTGGAGGAAATAATGAATGCAAACTATCCAACTCTTAAAAGAGACATAAACATACATAGAAGTACAAGGTTCTCCAAGCAGAATAAAACCTAATTACACCTATGCAGGCATATAAAAATCACAATGTCAAATGCCCAAAATCAAGAGTGAATTCTGAAAGCAGCAAGAGAAAACAAGCAATCCCATACAGTAGGAACCACAGTAAGGTTAAGTGTGAATTTCTCATCAGAAACGATGGAGGCAAGAAGGCCTTGGAATTACATAGTTAAGGTACTAAAAGAGAAAAACTGACAGCCAAGAATTCTTTATTTGGCAAAACCGACCTTCAAAAATGAGAAGCTTCAGGAAGATGGTGGAGCAAGGTAGGCTGGATCCACCGCTGCCTGTGGGACAAGACAAGGGCAGGGAAAATGACTGCGACTGTGGTCTCAGGGTGCATGAATCAAAGAGGGTCTCCGATATCTCGCAGAGAACAGAGTTGGGGAACAGGGTCAGGAGAGCAGGGTGGGTCTGCGTGGCCATGACACCCACTGGGGGTGGACAGCGGCTTGCAAGGAGGTGCGGATCCAAGGGGCTGGACCGTCCCCATTGCTGGCTGAGCAGACCTGCCCGTGCGGAGAGCAGGGGGCGTGCCTAGCTGTCCACCACTGGCAGCCGTGTCCCAGGCGCAGGAACCCAAGGGGGCCAGGGGCTGCAACTCTCCATCCCACTGGTCATGGGGAACAGTGGCTCCGCTGGGCTCCAGGCACAGCGAACCCGCGGCTTCCCCAGGCACTGTGATTGGCTTCCCGTGCCACACCCCAAGACCGGCAGTCCTGGCACCGTGGGACATCAGCAGCGCCCCACCACACCCGCCACCTTGCCCGCCAGCCACTGCAGTCGGAGAGGGGCGGGCCTGAAGGGCGGCTCCTGAGCACCACCTGCTGGGAAGACGCAGAAAGTGCATGCTGGGACATACTACATGCTTCAACTTGTTTCTATATGGCTTTTACTAGAATTTTCAATATTATTATTATTTTTTTTTATTAATTAACGGAAAAAAAGAAATTAACCCAACTCTTAGAAATCATACCATTCTACATATGCAATCAGTAATTCTCAACATCATCACATAGATGCATGATCATCGTTTCTTAGTACATTTGCATCGATTTAGACGAACTAGCAACACAACAGAAAAAGATATAGAATGTTAATATAGAGAAAAAAAATAAAAGTAATAATAATAGTAAAAAAAAAAAAAGAAAAACAACTGGACAGAAAAAACAAACAAAAAACAAAAAAACAACAACAACAAAAAAAACCTAGCTCAGATGAAGCTTGATTCAGTGTTTTAACATGATTACTTGACAATTAGGTATTATTGTGCTGTCCATTTTTGAGTTTTTGTATCTAGTCCTGCTGCACAGTCTGTATCCCTTCAGCTCCAATTACCCATTATCTTACCCTGTTTCTAACTCCTGCTGGACTCTGTTACCAATGACATATTCCAAGTTTATTCTCGAATGTCGGTTCACATCAGGGGGACCATACAGTATTTGTCTTTTAGTTTTTGGCTAGACTCACTCAGCATAATGTTCTCTAGGTTCATCCATGTTATTACATGCTTCATAAGTTTATCCTGTCTTAAAGCTGCATAATATTCCATCGTATGTATATACCACAGTTTGTTTAGCCACTCGTCTGTTGATGGACATTTTGGCTGTTTCCATCTCTTTGCAATTGTAAATAACGCTGCTATAAACACTAGTGTGCAAATGTCCGTTTGTGTCTTTGCCCTTAAGTCCTTTGAGTAGATTCCCAGCAATGGTATTGCTGGGTCGTATGGCAATTCTATATTCAGCTTTTTGAGGAACCGCCAAACTGCCTTCGACAGTGGTTACACCATTTGACATTCCCACCAACAATGGATAAGTGTGCCTCTTTCTCTGCATCCTCTCCAGCACTTGTCATTTTCTGTTTTGTTGATAATGGCCATACTGGTGGGTGTGAGATGATATCTCATTGTGGTTTTGATTTCCATTTCTCTAATGGCCAGGGATATTGAGCATCTCTTCATGTGCCTTTTGGCCATTTGTATTTTTTCTTCTGAGAGGTGTCTGTTCAAGTCTTTTTCCCATTTTGTAATTGGGTTGGCTGTCTTTTTGTTGTTGAGTTGAACAATCTCTTTATAAATTCTGGATACTAGACCTTTATCTGATATGTCATTTCCAAATATTGTCTCCCATTGTGTAGGCTGTCTTTCTACTTTCTTGATGTTCTTTGATGCACAAAAATGTTTAATTTTGAGGAGCTCCCATTTATTTATTTATGTCTTCAGTGCTCTTGCTTTAGGTTTAAGGTCCATAAAACCGCCTCCAATTGTAAGTTTCATAAGATATCTCCCTACATTTTCCTCTAACTGTTTTATGGTCTTAGACCTAATGTTTAGATCTTTAATTCATTTTGAGTTAACTTTTATATAGGGTGTGAGATATGGGTCCTCTTTCATTCTTTTGCATATGGATATCCAGTTCTCTAGGCACCATTTATTGAAGAGACTGTTCTGTCCCAGGTGAGTTGGCTTGACTGCCTTATCAAAGATCAAATGGCCATAGATGAGAGGGTCTATATCTGAGCACTCTATTCAATTCCATTGGTCGATATATCTATCTTTATGCCAATACCATGCTGTTTTGACCACTGTGGCTTCATAATATGCCTTAAAGTCAGGTAGCGCGAGACCTCCAGCTTCGTTTTTTTTCCTCAAGATGTTTTTAGCAATTCGGGGCACCCTGTCCTTCCACATAAATTTGCTTATTGGTTTTTCTATTTCTGAAAAATAAGTTGTTGGGATTTTGATTGGTATTGCATTGAATCTGTAAATCAATTTAGGTAGGATTGACATCTTAACAATATTTAGTCTTCCAATCCATGAACACGGTATGCCCTTCCATCTATTTAGGTCTTCTGTGATTTCTTTTAGCAATTATTTGTAGTTTTCTTTATATAGGTTTTTTGTCTCTTTAGTTAAATTTATTCCTAGGTATTTTATTCTTTTAGTTGCAATTGTAAATGGGATTCGTTTCTTGATTTCCCCCTCAGCTTGTTCATTACTAGTGTATAGAAATGCTACAGATTTTTGAATGTTGATCTTGTAACCTGCTACTTTGCTGTACTCATTTATTAGCTCTAGTAGCTTTGTTGTGGATTTTTCCGGGTTTTCGACGTATAGTATCATATTGTCTGCAAACAGTGATAGTTTTACTTCTTCCTTTCCAATTTTGATGACTTGTATTTCTTTTTCTTGTCTAATTGCTCTGGCTAGAACTTCTAACACAATGTTGAATAATAGTGGTGATAATGGACATCCTTGTCTTGTTCCTGATCTTAGGGGGAAAGTTTTCAATTTTTTCCCATTGAGGATGATATTAGCTGTGGGTTTTTCATATATTCCCTCTATCATTTTAAGGAAGTTCCCTTGCATTCCTATCTTTTGAAGTGTTTTCAACAGGAAAGGATGTTGAATCTTGTCAGATGCCTTCTCTGCATAAATTGAGATGATCATGTGATTTTTCTGCTTTGATTTGTTGATATGGTGTATTACATTAATTGATTTTCTTATGTTGAACCATCCTTGCATACCTGGGATGAATGCTACTTGGTCATGATGTATAATTCTTTTAATGTGTTGTTGGATACGATTTGCTAGAATTTTATTGAGGGTTTTTACATCTATATTCATTAGAGAGATTGGTCTATAGTTTTCTTTTTTTGTAATATCTTTGCCTGGTTTTGGTATGAGGGTGATGTTGGCTTCATAGAATGAATTAGGTAGTTTTCCCTCCGCTTCGATTTTTTTGAAGAGTTTGAGGAGAGTTGGTACTAATTCTTTCTGGAATGTTTGGTAGAATTCACATGTGAAGCCGTCTGGTTCTGGACTTTTCTTTTTAGGAAGCTTTTGGATGACTAATTCAATTTCTTTACTTGTGATTGGTTTGTTTAGGTCATCTATTTCTTCTTGAGTCAAAGTTGGTTGTTCATGTCTTTCCAGGAACCCGTCCATTTCATCTACATTGTTGTATTTATTAGCGTAAAGTTGTTCATAGCATCCTGTTATTACCTCCTTTATTTCTGTGAGGTCAGTAGTTATGTCTCCTCTTCCATTTCTGATCTTATTTATTTGCATCCTCTCTCTTCTTCTTTTTGTCAATCTTGCTAAGCGCCCATCAATCTTATTGATTTTCTCATAGAACCAACTTCTGGTCTTATTGATTTTCTCTATTGTTTTCATGTTTTCAATTTCATTTATTTCTGCTCTGATCTTTGTTATTTCTTTCCTTTTGCTTGATTTGGGGTTAGTTTGCTGTTCTTTCTCCAGTTCTTCCAAGTGGACAGTTAATTCCTGAATTTTTGCCTTTTCTTCTTTTCTGATATAGGCATTTAGGGCAATAAATTTCCCTCTTAGCACTGCCTTTGCTGCGTCCCATAAGTTTTGATATGTTGTGTTTTCATTTTTATTCGCCTCAAGGTATTTACTAATTTTTCTTGCAATTTCTTCTTTGACCCACTCGTTGTTTAAGAGTGTGTTGTTGAGCCTCCACGCTATCTGTGGATTTTCTGGCACTCCGCCTATTATTGATTTCCAACTTCATTCCTTTATGATCCGAGAAAGTGTTGTGTATGATTTCAATCTTTTTAAATTTGTTAAAACTTGCTTTGTGACCCAGCATATGGTCTATCTTTGAGAATGATCCATGAGCACTTGAGAAAAAGGTGTATCCTGCTGTTGTGGGATGTAATGTCCTATAAATGTCTGTTAAGTCTAGCTCATATATAGTAATATTCAGATTCTCTATTTCTTTACTGATCCTCTGTCTAGATGTTCTGTCCATTGATGAGAGTGGGGAATTGAAGTCTCCAACTATTATGGTATATGTGTCTATTTCCCTTTTCAGTGTTTGCAGTGTATTCCTTACGTATTTTGGGGCATTCTGGTTCGGTGCGTAAATATTTATGATTGTTATGTCTTCTTGTTTAATCGTTCCTTTTATTAGTATATAGTGTCCTTCTTTGTCTCTGTCAACTGTTTTACATTTGAAGTCTAACTTGTTGGAAATCAGTATAGCCACTCCTGCTCTTTTCTGGTTGTTATTTGCATGAAGTATCTTTTCCCAACCTTTCACTTTCAACCTATGTTTATCTTTGGGTTAAGATGTGTTTCCTGTAGACAGCATAGAGAAGGATCCTGTTTTTTAATCCATTCTGCCAATCTATGTCTTTTGTTTGGGGAATTCAGTCCATTAACATTTAGTGTTATTACTGTTTGGATAATATTTTCCTCTACCATTTTGCCTTTTGTATTATATATATCATATCTGATTTTCCTTCTTTCTACACTCTTCTCCATACCTCTCTCTTCTGTCTTTTTGTATCTGACTCTAGTGCTACCTTTAGTATTTCTTGCAGAGTTGGTCTCTTGGTCACAAATTCTCTCAGTGACTTTTTGCCTGAGAATGTTTTAATTTCTCTCTCATTTTTGAAGGACAATTTTGCTGGATATAGAAGTCTTGGTTGGCAGTTTTTCTCTTTTAGTAATTTAAATATATCATCCCACGGTCTTCTAGCCTCCATGGTTTCTGCTGAGAAATCTACACATAGTCTTATTGGGTTTCCCTTGTATGTGATGGATTGTTTTTCTCTTGCTGCTTTCAAGATTCTCTCTTTCTCTTTGACCTCTGATATTCTAACTAGTAAGTGTCTTGGAGAACGCCTATTTGGGTCTAATCTCTTTGGGGTGCACTGCACTTCTTGGATCTGTAATTTTAGGTCTTTCATAAGAGTTGGGAAGTTTTCAGTGATAATTTCTTCCATTAGTTTTTCTCCTCCTTTTCCCTTCTCTTCTTCTTCTGGGACACCCACAACACATATATTTGTGCGTTTCATATTGTCCTTGAGTTCCCTGATACCCTGTTCAAATTTTTCCATTCTTTTCCCGATAGTTTCTGTTTCTTTTTGGAATTTAGATGTTCCATCCTCCAAATCACTAATTCTATCTTCTGTCTCTTTAAATCTATCATTGTAGGTATCCATTGTTTTTTCCATCTTTTCTACTTTATCCTTCACTTCCATAAGTTCTGTGATTTGTTTTTTCAGTTTTTATATTTCTTCTTTTTGTTCAGCCCATGTCTTCTTCATGTCCTCCCTCAATTTATCGATTTCGTTTTTGAAGAGGTTTTCCATTTCTGTTCGTATATTCAGCATTAGTTGTCTCAGCTCCTGTATCTCATTTGAGTTTGTTCCTTTGACTGGGCCATAATTTCAATTTTTTGAGCGTGATCCGTTATCTTCTGCTGGCGTCTGGGCATTTAGTCAGATATCCCTGGGTGCTGGACCCAACAATTTGGAAGATTTTTCTGTGAAATCTCTGGGTTCTGTTTTTCTTATCCTGCCCAGTAGGTGGCGTTCGTGGCCCACGTTTGTCTGAGGGTCCCAGCAGTAAAAGGTGCTGTGGGTCCTTTAACTTTGGAAAACTCTCGCCGTCAGGGAGTTTCGCCAGCCCAAGTGGCTTGGAAGGGTGCCAGTCGGCCCAGGGTCCGAAAGCGGGGACGGTCGCCGGCCACCGCAGCCCGGGAGAGCGCCTGTCCGAATTTCCTAGTCACCCCGGGGAGCCAAGCGTGGCGGGAGGGCGCCAGCCGCCGCAGCCCGCCCGGGAGAGTGCACTGTTCCCGGGGAGTCACGGGTTTGGAAGGGCCTCCCCCACCCGTCACCATTCTCCGCGGCCTGGGGATTTCCGATCCAATTTTCTCAGTTGGTCCGGGGGGCCGCACGTGGTGTGGGCACCAGCCACCGCGGCTTGAGGGGACCGCCTGTCCAATTCTCCCAGCCGGCCCGGCAAGGGGGAAGGGAGGAACTCCGGCCGCTTGCCGCCCCGCCGGTGAAGCCTGTGCCCCTCGGCGATCTCACCGGAGCGGGTTCTCTCAGCCAGTCAGCCGTTCCAGGATGGGGTACGCTGTCTTTTTGATCTCTGTCGTGGCTCTGGGAGCTGTTCTGTATCGTTCGTTTCTACTCCCCTAGCAGTTGTTCTGGAGGAGGAACTAAGATCCGCGCGTCTTACTATGCCGCCATCTTCTCCAGAAGTCCGAATTTTCATTATTTAATTTATTTTTATTTCTATATGTAAATAATTTTTCATATTCAAATTTTTTATTGTTCATTTAAGAACTTCTTTTATTTTCTCTATTCTCTGTGGGCACCACTCTGAGGCATTTCCCAATGTATACTGGGGTGTCTTCTTCTAACTTCAATATCTACTATTCCTGAAGTATACTTTCTAACTTTTTCACTCCTTATTTTTTTAATTTTATTTATTATTGGGGTGCATAGGCGAGGAATCGAGCATGGCTCTCCTGCATGGAGGGCTGGCAGTCAGCCACTGAACTAACCCTGCGTCCCTGCCAAGCTTCTGGTAGACCCGCAAGGAGAACTGTACCTGCCACAGAATTACTGACAAACCAAAGACAAAAGGGAATCTTCACACAAAACCAAGTAAATACGAAACTTTAGATGAGTGAAGGAGATAAACTTACAAAATAATCTTATGAAGATAATCAAATGCCCCAAACACAAGAGAAAATCACAAAGCATGTGAAGATACAGACAGGCATGGCCCATTCAAATGAAAAAAACCAAACCACTGGATAGGAAACAGCATATGGAACAACTACTCAAGAATGTTCACAAAGAAATAAAGGCTATCAGGAAGACATGAGAAGACATAAAGACTAATATGAAAGACGAAAAAGAAAAGTGGCAGATCTCACGGAAACAAAATGTACAGTAGACCCAATAAGAAATACACTAGAGACACATGATAGCAGACTCGAAGAAGGAGAAGGAAGAATAAGTTAAAAGACAGAACAATTCAACTAGAGCACACAAAAGAACAAATGCAGGAAAGATGGATAAAATGAAACTGGGTCTTAGAGAAATGATGGACAACAAGACCACACAACAGTCCCAGAAGGAGAAGAAGAGTAGAGGGCTGGAAAGACAGCTGAAGACAGAGTCGGGATAACCATCCCAAACCCTATAAAAACAATAAATATGCAAATCAGTCAGGCCCAAAGAACCCAAAGTACAATAAACTCAAATAGGCCTACCCCCAGACACACACTAAGCAAGCTGCCAAATGCTGACGAAACGAAGAAACCCCTAGAAGCAGCACAAGAAAAGGAGCACCTACACACAAGGGAAAACACCGAAGACTGTGTTGAACAAGAAGACACTGGTATGATATTTACAATTCTGGATGAAAAACGCTTCCAGCCAAAATTCTTTATCCAGTCAAGCTGTCCTTCAAAACTGAGGGAGAGATTTAGAACTTCAAAGGCTGAGAGCATTAGATCTGCCCTTCCATAAATATTAAAGGACTGCTCTCAGCTGAACAAAGACGAGAGAGGGAGAGCTGAAGAAGGACAGAACTGAAGAGAACCAAGGGTAATTTAAAGGATAACGGGAGTAGGAAAAGAATATACAGCTCTGACAAATAAAAAGTAAGATGGTAGATTTAAGAACTGCCGTTACAATAACAAGTTTGAACATTAACAGACTGAACCCACCAATTAAAAGATACAAATATAAATTCTACATGCTGTTTACTAGATATGCATCTTAGATGCAAGGACACGAATGGATTGAAATTCAAAGGACAGAAAAAATTGTTCTCTGCAGCCATAACCAAAAGAAATCAGGAGTAGCTATACTAATATCAAATGAAATAGACTTTAAATATAAATATGGAGCTTTGGAAGAGGAAAGGAAACTTCATATTAACAAAAAGGACAATTCACCAAGACATTCATAAATGTTTATGCTCCCAATCAAAGAGTTCCAAAGTACCTAAGACAAACACTGGCAAAGCTGAAGGGAGCAACAGACATTTCACCAATAGTGGAGACTTCAATACACCACTCTCCTCTATACATAGAACAACCAGATAGAAGATCAACAAGGAAATAACGAACCTAAACAATGTGATAAGTGAATTATATGTAACAGAAATACACAGAACTCTTTACTCCAAAATATCAGGTATACATTCTTCTCTAGTGCAGAGAAAGTTCTCCAAGAGAGATCATATGCCGGGATACAAAATAAATCTTTATAAATTTAGTAAGATTTAAATTATCCAAAGCACTTTCTCTGAAAACAAGAGAATGAAGATGCAAATTAATAATCACCAAAGAACCAGAGCTATCACAAATATATGGAGTTTAAATAGCACAGTAGTAAAATAATCAGAGGGCCAAAGAAGAAAGTATCTGTAGAAGAATGATAGTGATAATACAACAGATCAGAATTTATGGGATGTGGCAAAAGCAGTGCTGTGAGGGAAATTTATCACCATAAATACCTATATTAAAAAACAAGAACAAGCAAAAATGGAGCAATTAATTGTTCACTTGGAGAAATTAAAGAACAACAAACCAACCACAAAGCAAATAAAAGAACAAAAATTGAAAAAAATATTAAATCAGAAATAAACCAGATGGAGAACAATAAAACAATAGCAGAATCAACAAAACCAAAAGTTGTTTTTTCAATGTTTCTGCATGAGGAAGAACAAAGGAATGTCAATATTGCAGGGTGTTGAAAATAGATGGTCATTCACATTTTGAAACTTCAACTTCTGTGTGAGACTAAAGCAAGAAATGTTTTTTTGGTACAAAATTCGTATTTTGACTAGTGTATTTCCTAATTCAACTTACATGGACAGTTTAATTGAACACCCTAAGTACATGGAACATTGAACAGGGGATGAGATTTTGCAGCTTTGTCCGGGTTAGTGTGATGCACTGCTAAATTCCAGAGTGATCTGAACAGTGAATAAAAAAGCATTTAAAAAGTCCCCTTGGGAGATTAGGACATGACCCAGGGGTGTAAACCTTCCTGGCAACGTGGGACAGAAATCTTAGAATGAGGTGGGACTCAGCATCAAGGGACTGAGAAAACCTTCTTGACCAAAAGGGGGAAGAGAGAAATGAGACAAAATAAAGTGTCAGTGGCTGAGAGACTCCAAACAGAGCCAGAAGTTATCCTGGAGGTTATTTTTATGTGTTATATAGATATTCCCTTTTTAGTTTAAGGTATATTAGAGAGGCTAGAGGGAAGTACCTGAAACTGTAGAGCTGTATTCCAGTAGCCATGTTCCTTGAAGATGATTGGATAATGATACAGCTTTTGCAATGTGACTGTGTGATTATGAAAACCTTGTGTCTGATGCTCCTTTTATCTACGGTATGGACAGATGAGTAAAAAATATGGGTTAAAAAATAAACAAATAATAAGGGGAACAAATGTTAAAATAAATTCAGTAGATTGAAATACTAGTGATCAATGAAAGGGAGTGGTAAGGGGTATAGAAAAAAATGAGGGAACAAAGGTTAAAATATATCGGGAAGATAGAAATACTAGTGGTCAATGAGGGGGGGGGTAAGAGGTATAGTATGTATGTGTTTTTTCTTTTTTCTTTTTATTTCTTTTTCTGGAGTGATGCAAATGTTCTAAGAAGTGATCATGGTGGTGAATATACAACTATGTAATGATATTTTGAGCCAATGATTGTAGACCAAGCATGGAATGTTCGTATATTAAGAATCTTTTCATAGCTTTGTCAATAAAAATATTTTTTGAAAAAAGTTTTTTTTTTCATTTTTTACTTTTGAGAAAATTGATAAAATCAATGGACCCCTTAGCTAGGCTAACAAGGGGAAAAAAAGAGAGGACACAAATAAGAATCAGAAACAAAATGGAAGGTCATTACCATGGGTCCTGAAGAAATTTTTAAAAATTCTAAGAGAATACTATGAACAACTATCCATGAAAAAGTTGACAATTTAGATAAAATGGAAAAATTCCCTGAAATATACAAAGCATCTACAGTGACTCGAGAGGAAATGGAAATTCTCAACAACCTATTAAAAGCAGAAGTCCAATCGGATATCAAAAATCTTCCCACACAGAAAAGCCCAGGGCCAGATGGCTTCACAGGGGAATTTTATCAATCATTCCAAAAAAAAATTAACACCAATTCTGCTCAAATTCTTGTAAAAAACTGAGAAAAAAGGAAAGTTACCTAACTCATTTTATGATCTAACAAAAGTTTAATACCAAAACCAGATAAAAAGGCTACAAGAAAATAAACCTACATAACAATCTCCCTAATGAACATATATGCAAAAATTCGCAACTAAATACTAGCAAATCAAATCCAATGAACTATTAAAAAATTATACATCAAAACCAAGTGTTGTTTACACTAGGAGTGTTTCAACACAAAAAAATCAGTCAACGTAATACAGCACATTAACAAATCGAAAGAGAAAAATCACATGCTCATTATCAACTGATGCTGAAAAACCATTCACAAAATCCAGCATCCTTCCTAATAAAATCACTTGGAAAGGTAGGAATCGAAAGAAACTTCCTTCATATGATAAAGGGCATTTACGAAAAACTCCAAGCCAGCATCGTACTCAATGCTGAGAGATGGAAAGCATTCACCCCAACATCAGCAACAAGACAAGGACACCCTCTGGCACCACTATTACAACACTGGACTAAAAGTCCTGATTGGAGCAATTAGACAGAAGAAATACAAAATATTCAGTTAGACAGAAGAAATATAAGACATTCAAAAGGAGAGGAAGAAGTAAATCTTTCATTATTTGCAGAAGACTATGCTTTGAAAACTCTGAGAAATCTACCACAAAGCTACTTGACCTAAGAAATAAATTCAGCAAAGTGGCAGGATAAAAGTTTAATGTACAAAATCATAAAAATGTTTCTATATACAAGTAATAACCTATCTGAGGAGACAAAGAAAAACGTTCATCAAAATAGTGACCAAAAAAATCAGGTATCTAAGAATAAGCCTAAGCGAGGATGCCAAGAACTTGTACACAGAATATTACAACACATTACTAAAAGAAATTTTAAAATGGCCTAAATAGATGGAAAGATTCATGGATAGGAAGGTTGAATATCCTCAAAATGTCAATTCTACAACTTGATCTACAGATTTAATGCAATACCAATCAAAATTCTAACAATCTACTTTGAAGACATGGAAAAGCTAGTTATCAAATTTATTCAGAAGGGAAAGAGACCCCAAATAGCTAAAGATAGCCAAAAAAAGAAAATTATATTGGGAGGACTAACACTTCTGATTTTACAGCTTAAGTCACAGTGGTCAAAACAGCGTGGTACCGGCACAAAGACAGAAGCATTGACCAGTGGAATCAAACTGAGAGTGTGGAGACAGACTACCAAACGTATGGAAAATTGAACTTCTACAAATCCACTGAACTGGGACTCTCTTTGAAGAAAATAGTCTCTTCAATAAATGGGCATGGGAGAGGTGGATATCAATAACCATAAGAATGAAAGAAGATCCCTAACCTTACCATCATATAAAAAATTAATTCAAAATGTATTAAAAATTGAAACAGTCAGTACCATAAAACTTCTGAAAGAAAATATAGGGAAACATCTTCAAGATCTAGTAATAGGAGGTAGCTTCATAAACTTTACACCTAAAGCACAAGCAGCAAAGGATAAAAGACAAATGGGAGCTCCTTAAGATCAAAAGCTTCTGTGCCACAAAGGACTTTGTGACAAAGGTAAAGAGACAGCCAATTCAATGGGAGAAAATATTTGGAAACCACATATGCTGGTGTGAATCTGTTGTGTACCCCAGAAAAGCCATATTCTTTAATTCTCATTCAATACTGCTGGGCAGTACCTTTTGTATTGTTTCCATGGAGATGTGACGCACCCAAATATGGATGGTAACTTGTGATTAGATGGTTTCAAGGAGATGTGCCTCCACCCATTCAACTTGAGCTTGCTTAGTGGAGCCCTTTAAGATTTTAGAAAAAGCTTTAGAGCCACCAGAGCCCACCAGAGAGGCCTGGGGAAGCCACTGAAGAGAAAGCTAGCAGATGTCACCGTGTTCGCCATGTGCCTTTCCAGCTGAGAGATCCTGAACATCATCAGCCTTCTTGAACTAAGGTATCTTTCCCTGGATGCCTTAGATTGGCATATTAGTTTTCATAGCCTTTCCTTAATTTGGACATTCTCACAGCCTTAGAACTGTAAACTTACAACTTAATAAATTCTCCTCTTTAAAATCTGCTCTGTGTCTGGTATATCGCATTCCAGCAGCTTTCAAACTAGAATACCAAATATCTGACAAAGGCTTAATTTCCTGCATATACAAAGAAATAATACAGTTCAACAACAAAATAACCCAATTAAAAAGCAGGCAGAGGATATGAATAGACACTTTTCCAAAGAACAAATACAAACGAATAAAAAGCACATGAAAAGAAGCTCTTTTTCACTTGTTATAAGGGAAATGCAAATCAAGATGGCAATGAGATATAACATCACACCTACAAGAATGGCTACTATTAAACAAACAGCTAAATATGTTGGAGAGGATATAGAGAAACAGAAAACCTCATTCACTGTGGGAATGTATAATGGTGCAGCCACAATGGAAGACAGTTTGGCAATTCCTCAAAAAACTAAATATTGAGTTACTCTATCATCCTGGGTATATACAAAACTTGGTATTCATCCAGAAGAATTGCAAGAAGTGACAAACAGAGGTTTGCACACCAATGTTCATGGAAGCGCTGTTCACAACTGCCAAAAGATGGAAACAATCCAACCATGGATCAACAAAACCAAATGTGATATATGATGGAATTTTACGTAGCAATAAGATGAAATGAGGTCCCAAAGCACCTGACAATGAGGATGAACCTGGAGGACATAATGCTGAGTGAAGTAAGTCAGAAATAAAAGGGCAGATACTGCCTGATTTCACTATTGTGACTCTGGTAAAGGTAATCTCAGAGGTTACATTGTAGAATGTAGCAGATCTAGAGGAACACAATAGCTAGAGATGGGGGAATGGTTACCAATGAGGGTGAACATAAACGCAAAGGAACAGAGATAAGTGATGGTAGCTAATTAGCAGGGTTAAAAGTAACACTGCCATATTGAAGGTGATTATGATCAACAGGGGATGTATACTGCACACATCCCACTGATCAAATCTACAATTATAAATAAATTTTCGCATGAACCATTTCAAAGGTTCAACAGTGGACAAAGAGTCAATAACAGAAATTAAAAATGTACGCTATGGGCCAATAGTTAACAGGAAGATATCAAAAGTACCACAGCACTACCAGGGGCAACTAATTAGGGGGAAGGGACAAGAGATAAGGGGAGGCTTTGATTAGATATTTTGGTGAGGCTGTGTTTATCAGTTCTTTGTCTCTATGGACCAATGAAAATTGTCTAAAATTGAGAGTGCTGCTGATTGTACAACCAAGTTAGGATACCGTAAGACATCATTAGTTTATCTTGGACAGTACCATGAAGTCCAATAGACAGAGGGAGCCTAAGGGTATATAATGCCTGAGAAGTACAATGGCAAACAATGATATATTTATATGATAGAATATGGTGCAGCTACAAAAAGGAAGGACGTGGAGAGGCATGTAACGAACTGAATAAACCTTGGGGGCAACGTATTGTGCAAAATAAGCAAGAAACAAAAGAACAAATGTGCTAAGGTCTCATTCACAAAATACAGAAAAACTGGAGCCTCGAGTGTAAGCTCTTATACCAGCCACACTTAGTCTGAAGTTGTGAGTGTATTTCTAGATTCTGAATTGCTGAGCTATCTGTGTATCAGCTGGTGTTTCCCTGGAACTCTGAGTAACTTTCTGACACCCGGGACCCCGAAGTGGAGTGCCACAGCCCTGAAAGCTAGCATAGCTATACACAATTATACTTGAATTAAACTGAAAGGAGATTAGGCTTCATTTAGAGATAAAAACAAATCCAGTCTGGCTGAGACTAGGGTAAACCAGAAGACAGGATAAACAACAACAGTGTGTATACTCTAGAGCTTCACCTACTGCCTGAGACCAACGGCAGAGAGGTTTATTGTGTCTAGAACCTAAATTTTCTGTAACACACAATCTAAATCAACCTGTCTAGAGAGCTCATTTAAACAACCCAAACTCCTGGAGTCCAGAATGGGAATGAGGCCTTGTAATTCTGTATAGCTTAATATCCAGCTATATCTCAGACTATGGTGAGCTGATAATTAAAATGTTATGGTAGAAAAAAAAAGTAATGGTAGAGTCCCTTGAGGTTCTGAATAAGAAAAAAATATATGGATCTATTAAATTTCCTCATCTGGAAAATTCCAGGTGCCCTTTCAACCACTGGAGAGTCCCAAGAAAATGAAACATTTCTATAGTGGAGAAACTAAGACTACCCATAATGAGGCCTAAGAGTAGCTTACAGGAAACCTCTTTTGTTGCTCAGATGTGGCCACTCTCTCTCTAAACCCAACCCTACATGGAAAATCATTGCCCTTGCCCCCTACATGGTACATGACATCTAGGGGTGAAAGTCTCCCTGGCAACGTGGAGCATGACTCCTAGCATGAGCCTGGCCCTGGCACCATGGGATCAACAATGCTTTCCTGACCAAAACAGGGAAGAGAAGCGTAATAAAATAAAGGACCAGTCACTAAGAAAAACCAAATAGAGTTAAGAGGCTATTCTGGAGTTGACTGTTATGAAGGCTTCAGTTAGATAGTGCTAACTGCCATGGTTTGAAACCCCAAACAACATCACTTCTTTTAACTCTTAAGAATACCTATGGCTCGAACTGAGACTCTTTAAAAGTTTCATGGACTAAGTTCACTGTCCTGGAATCTATAATTTCCAGATGGTCCCTATGCCAGATAAATGCTGAAACCCAGAGGGACCAGACTCTCCAAGATTATCAACCAATTACATCCCCCATCCTTTGTGTCAACACCCCTTCTCAATGTGAAACAGAATGGGCATTGCCCAAAGATCCCTAAAGATTGGGAGGAGGATCAAAGGAGAAGGAAGAGGTGTAAAACAGAAAACTGGATTAACAAACCAGCATGACTGCTGAATTATTAGACTGATATTTCCTTTAGCCTCCAAGGTTTAGGGGCAGCTAGAAGGAAAAACGTGAACTGGTGGAATGGTAGCCCATAAGAAACTGAAATCTGTTCTGTAACTACACACAGAAGTGCACTTCTAAAATTACTGTTTTTCTTTCTTTTCTCTGTATATATATTTCATAATAAAAACTGTTTCAAAAAAATAAGAGCTTAAAATATTCATAGATAAACAGAAGCAGAGAGAGTTCGTCAGTAAGGACCTGCCCTACAAGAAGTACTAAAGGGAATTCTCTAGGTTGAAAGGAAAATACAGGATGGGGAGGCTTGGAGAAGCGTGTAAAAATGAGGATTATCAGAAAGGGAAACTAAAAGGAATAAAGAAAGTTTGGCTGAAATAAGGACTGCCCTTACAGTAATAATACTGATTTTTAATGTATTAAACTCTCCAATCAAGACACAGTTTGGTAGAATGGAAAAAAAAAAAGTATGATCTATCTATATGCTGTTACAAGAGATTCACCTGAAACCCAAAGACACAAGGAGGTTGAATGCAAAAGGCTGTAAAAAGATATTCCACACAAATAGTAATCAAAAAAGAGCTGGGCTGTTTATAATGATATTGGCAAAACAGACTTTAAATTTAAAACCATCGTAAGAGACAAAGAAGGGCACTATATTTTAATAACAGGGGCAATCCACCACAAAGAAATAATAAAGATCAATATTCATGCACATAACCACAGTGCCCCCAAAATACATGAGGCAAACACTGGCAAAACTGAAGGGAGAAACAGACACTCTACAATAATAGTTGGAAACTTCAATACATCACTCATATCAACAGACAAAACATCGAGACAAAGGACTGATAAGGGAACAGAGAACTTCAATAATATGATTAGTGATCTAGTCCTAACAGACATACACTGTATTAGTTAGGGTTCTCTAGAGAAACAGAATCAACAGGGAATACTTGCAAATATAAAATTTATGAAAGTATCTCACGTGACCGTAAGAACGCAGAGCCCAAAATCCACAGGGCAGGCTGCGAAGTCGATGACTCCGATGGATGGCCTGAATGAACTCCACAGGAGAGGCTCACCAGCCAAAGCAGGAATGGAACCTATCTCCTCTGAGTCCTCCTTAAAAGGCTTCCCATGATTGGATTTAGCATCACTAATTGCAGAAGACACTCCCCTTTGGCTGATTACAAATGGAATCAGCTGTGGATGTAGCTGACGTGATCATGACCTAATCCTATGAACTGTCCTCATTGCAACAGACAGACCAGCGCTTGCCCAATCAGATAAACAGGTACCACAACTTGGCCAAGTTGACACCTGTCCCTAACCATGACATACACAGAACACCACACCCTACCACAGCAGGACGGACACTCTTCTCAAGTGCTCAGAGTTCACCCTCCAGGACAGGCCACATGCTGCTTTACAAAACGGTTCTCAATACATTTTAAAAGACTGAAACTATACAAAGCACTTTCTCTGACCACAATTGAATGAAGCTGGAAATCCACAAGAGACAAAGAACTGGAAAATTCATAATATATGGAGGTTAAACAACAGGTTCCTAATTGGTGGGTCAGAAAAACCAGTAAACATTCTGAGAGGATGAAAACAAGAACACAACATATCAGAACTTACGGGACGTAGTGAAGGCAGTGGCCAAAGGGAACTTTATAGCCACAAAAGTCTACCTTAAAAGAAAGAAATCAAAAAACTAATTGGACACCTGGAAAGACCAGAAAAAGAACAGCACACTAATCCCAAAGTAAGCAGAAGGAAAGAAAAAATTAAAAGATCCGAACAGAAATGAAACTGAGAAAAAAACAACAGAATTAAAACCACAAGTTGGTTCTTTGAGAAGATCATAAAATTGACAAACTCTTAGCTAGAATGAGAAAGAAAAAAAGAGAAGATGCAAATAAATACAATCAGAAATGACAGAGGGAGATACTAATGACCCCACATGAAACAGAAATCCCCATCCTAATGCACAGATTTATTCAGAATCATTGCTTTTTAAAAATATTCTCCAATTTTTAAAACATGATTGCCGAACTAATATTCTTTGGTAGAAACTATCCCTTAAACAGAAAGCGAATGTTTTATTATAATCCTATAAAATATAAAATTTTATTTGAAAATATTGTTGAAAATGATATTTTCTTCAATATGTGGCAAAAATACATGGGTCTCATAAGCAAATGAACACAAAAGGAAAAAGGACATAGAAAAGACATTCTTTCCCACCACAGGAGGGCTGACGGGAGGGTGCGGCCACACTGCTGTGGGTGACAGAGCCCAAAGAGGGGGCCACCCACTGCCGGAGGCCAAGACAGGAGCCTCGGCAGCAGCAAGGTGTGGCCACCCAGTGCGTGCTGGTGGAGAGTGGAGCCCACCTGCGCATCCAGCTAACACCCAGTGCGCGCTGGTGGAGAGTGGAGCCCACCTGTGCATCCAGCTAACAACCAGTGCGCGCTGGTGGAGAGTGGAGCCCACCTGTGCATCCTGCTAACACCCAGTGCGCGCTGGTGGAGAGTGGAGCCCACCTGTGCATCCAGCTAACACCCAGTGCACGCTGGTGGAGAGTGGAGCCCACCTGCGCATCCAGCTAACACCCAGTGCGCGCTGGTGGAGAGTGGAGCCCACCTGCGCATCCAGCTAACACCTGTACACAACCCTGGATTTCCTCCTGGTGTCTGTCAGTGTGGCTCCGACCTGGCCGCGCTGCTCTATGGCCAGACCAGTAAGAGCAAAGCCTCCCCGCCCTCCTTGGAGCCAGCGTGCTGACGGAGCAGAAATCCACAACAGCCTCCACTCTCAGAAAGCAAGACTCAGGACTACTGGGATTGACTGATTCTCCATCAAGAAAAGTCTCCCACATTATCAAAGCTGAAAGTTTAACATTTGATTTTATAGAAAACAAATTATTCATAAATCTGAAAGTACATGACATCCTCATGCATGTGTGCATGCACATGCTCCTGAAGAATCGTGGAAAGACAGATGCTCCGGAACAATCACACACGTGCACACACACACAGATGTTCCTGAACAATCACACATGTACACGCATAGATGCTCCTGAGGAATCATGCACGCGCACACACAGATGCTTCTGAACACACAAGTACATGCACAGATATTCCTAAACAATCACGCACATGCATGCACATATGCTCCTGAAGAATCACGCAGGTGCACGCACACACAGATGCTCCTGAACAATCACACACGTACATGCACAGATGCTCCTGAAGAATCGTGCGTGCACACACAGATGCTCCAGAAAAATCATACACATGCACACACACACAGATGCTGCTGAACAATCACACATGTACATGCACAGATGCTCCTGAACAATCACATGTACACGCACAGATGCTCCTGAACAATCACGCACATGCATGCACATATGCTCCTGAAGAATCACGTATGTGCACACACACAGATGCTCCTGAACAATCACACACATACACACACAGATGCTCCTGAACAATCATGCACGTGCACGCACAGATACTCCTGAAGAATCACACATGTGGATGCACACACAGATGCTCCTGAAGAATCGTGCGTGTGCATGCACACACACAGATGCTCCTGAACAATCACACATGTGCACGCACACACAGACGCACCTAAAGAATCACGCACGTGCATGCACACACAGATGCCCCTGAACAATCACACATGCACGCAGATGCTCCTGAAGAATCACACATGTGCATGCACACACAGATGCTCCTGAAGAATCACACACGTGCATGCACAGATACACCTGAAGAATCGCGCATGTGCACACACACACAGATGCTCCTGAACAATCACACACGTGCACACACATACAGATGCTCCTGAACAATCACGCACGTACATGCACACACAGATGCTCCTGAACAATCACACATGTACACACAGAGATTCTCCTGAAGAATCACGCATGTGCATGCACACACAGATGCTCCTGAAGAATCGTGCATGCATGTGCACACACAGATGCTCCTGAAGAATCATGCATGTACACGCACAGATGCTCCTAAAGAATCACGCATGTACACACACAAGATGCTCCTGAAGAATCACATGTGCGCACACACAGAAACTCCTGAAGAATCATGCACGTGCACACAGGCGCTCCTGAAGAATCACACATGCATGTGCACAGTGGTGCTCCTGAAGAATCATACATGTACATGCACAGATGCTCGTGAAGAATCATGCATGCACATGCACACAGGTGCTCCTGAGGACTCATGCAGGTACACGCACAGATGCTCCTGAAGAATCACGCGTGTGCACATGAGATGTTCCTGGAGAATCATGCGTGCACATGCTCACACAGATGCTCCTGAAGAATCACGCGTGTACACGCACACACAGATGCTCCTGAACAATCACACACATGCACGCACACACAGATGCTCCTCAAGAATCACACAGTATGCGCACACACAGATGCTCCTGAACAATCACACACGTACAAACAGATTCTCCTGAAGAATCACACACGTGCATGCACACACAGATGCTCCTGAAGAATCACAAACGTGCATGCACACACAGATGCACCTGAAGAATCACGCACATGCACACAGATGCTCCTGAAGAATCACGCATGTACACACACACACACACAGATACTCCTGAAGAATCGTGCATGTGCATGCACACAGATGCTCCTGAAGAATCACGCATGTGCATGCACACACAGTGCTCCTGAACAATTACACATGTGCCCGCACACAGATGCACCTGAAGAATCACGCACATACGTGCACACACAGATCTCCTGAAGAATCGTGCATGCGTGTGCACACACAGATGCTCCTGAAGAATCATGCATGTGTGCACACAGATACTCCTGAAGAATCACATGTGTGCACATAAGATGCTCCTTAAGAATCACGCATGTACACATGCAGATTCTCCTAAGGAATCACACATGTACACACACAAGATGCTCCTGAAGAATCACATGTGCGCATGCACAGATGCTCCTCAAGAATCATGCACGTGCACATAGGTGCTCCTGAAGAATCATGCATGTACACGCAAAGATGTTCCAGAAGAATCATGCACATGCACACAGATGTTCCTGAAGAATCACACATGCACGTGCACACAAGTGCTCCTGAAGACTCATGCATGTACATGCACAGATACTCTTGAAGAATCACATGTATGCACACAAGATGCTCCTGGAGAATCACGCATGCACACACTCACACAGATGCTCCTGAAGAATCACGCGTGTGCACACAAGATGCTCCTAGAGAATCACACATGCACGCACTCACACAGACACACCTGAAGAACAAATGCGTAGTCTAAAAACTTGCTCTAGGCAGGCCACAGTGGCTCAGCAGGCAGAGTTCTCACTTGCCATGCCAGAGACCCGGGTTCAATTCCCAGTGCCTGTCCATGCAAAAAAACAAAACAAAAGAAACAAAAAAATTGGTCCTGATGACCTAACCCAAGCAAGGCTAGAAGGAAGAAGGGGAGCCAAAAAGGAAAGATGAGGAGGAAAGCAAATGAGAAGAGGGGAGGGAGTCAAGGAAGGAGGAGCGAGAACAGAGGAAGGGGAGAAAAACAAGGAAGTACAATCACAGTAACGTTTCCTCCAATGTCCAAACATTTCTTCAGAACTATAATTAAAGAAGCATTTCTCCTCAGCGCACATACAGAAATTTGTCTTTGACTAATTCTTGAATTAATCACCTAATTGTTAAAAGTACTTCAGTACTGTTTTCATGGATGTGCAAAATATTACAGAAAGAGACATTATTTCTGTATAATATTTGCTATTTAAGTATGAGCCAAAGTTCAGTATCGAAATGATGATACATGAGAATGTGTCAGCTACTTGCATTCTAAATAACTGTGCTTTCCTTTAAACCTAGGCAAAACATTTTCTCATAAGCATAACATCCATGTTAACATTAACATTTACTGCTCTGACTCTCGACTTCACCAAGCTATAAATTAACTCATCTTTACAGCCCGCCTTATTGTGTCTCCGCGAACAACCCAAACCAAGCAGCTTTAGCAGTAAGGGGAGGCAGTCTCCCCACGCTGGCCCTGTGCCCTGACTACCCACGTGCAGAAGCCTCTGGGATACAACAGGGCCCTTCGATGGCAGCTTGCTTCTAAGAGCCAAAGAGTTGTTTTTGTTCTGTTAAAGTCACATTTTGTTCATACACCCAACATGTATTTATTGAGAGTTTACCAAGTTCAATATTGTGTGTGAGACACTGAATCCAACACACATCTTAGTTTAAAAAGAAAAGTGTAGGGTAGTTACTAAATAATGTACATGTAAAACAATAATGCAGGTTTACAAGAAATAACTGCCGGATGAAATACTGAAATAAAATGACACAAGAAAGATTCTATCTGGAGAAAAAAGCAAATCGGAGAAGGATGCCAGAGAAAAGGTGGGGTATGAAATGGAGCACAGGGACAGGCAGGAGCTGCAGATTCAGAGCTGCAGATAAGGGGATTTTACTAAATGTACTTCATGCCAGAGGTCGGCCACTCAAAGAGGAAGAGGTGCAAAAGTGAAATGTGTAGATTAACAGAGTATCTGTAAAGAGTAGAAAATAAAACCAAAATCATGAAATACAAATAAAAATTGGAATTCATTCTGTAGTCAGTGAGAATAAAACGACTGTTTTGAGCAGTGGAATAAAATGATCAGGGATCTAAATCAGATGTTAATATATAAAATAACCTGTCAAAGTAAGAGTCATAGGATCACAGGATCAACAGTATGAAGAAGCATCAGGAAAAGATGTTTTAAGGGTATTTAGGAGTACACTGTGCAGGACTGAAGAACTGAATGCAAACAGACATTACAAAGAGGCTGCAGGGCAGAGCTGTCTTCAGGCACAAGATGATGAAAATGGCAGCTTCGGGATCAAACAGCAGACTCGAGAACAAGAGTGGACATGGGACTGGGCACAGGAAACTCAGTATTATATATTCCAAGATTGAGATAAATATCTTGAAGTTAGATAAGAATATGAGAATAGAGCCCAGGATGTAAGAACAAGAGAAAACTGGACGAAACTTCCCATGAAGCCAACGCCCCTCGAAAGCAGGGACTCTGTCCTCTCAGCTCCCTGCCACCTCTCTGCACCTGCAACTCTGGCCTACGTGCAGCAGGAGCTGAGTGGAGAAGGCCCGGGGCGGGGAGAATGTACGGGGAGGGGAAGAGAGGAAGAGGGAAAGGAGGCTGTGCGAGACCAAAAGACTGACCCTCTGGAAGATAAAAGCATCACGAGTCACAGGAACACCAGTAACAGAGAGCAGCAGAGAAGCCTGGACGGGTGAGCTTCAAGACAGCGGGTGGGCAGGATCACATCATTCCCAGTGACATATTTACTTCTACCTACCTTTCGTGGTTGGAAATCGTATTTCACACAGTGCTGGAAACCTTTTCCTTTGGATTTCAGCGATGTGACTATTAAACAGTTGCCAACGAAATGAGCAGAGTAACCAACACCTTTGCTAGTACGAAAACTGTAAAGAAAACTGAGAATAGTAAAATATTCTCTGATAAAAAGAACTGTATACTTAATGTCTATTACTATAAAATACAATCTACATCCCTTTATAGTATAAAGAAGGGGGTTTACAAGTACCAAAAAAGACCAAATTATAAAAAGTTAGAATAATTAAAATTTAAATTGGGAAAAGAAGATAATAGGTCCTTTTAAAATTCCAGTTTCAAATATCACACATCATGGGAAAACATTAATGGCCAACAAAAACCTGCCAAGTAGATTTCATCTACTTTTAAGGACCATCTAGAATTATCAAATAGAGAAATCATTTATACCCAGTTACTGTTTTTAAAAACCTGCTAATTCTGCTATATTTTTGAAAATAGTTAACAATATTTTTAAAATATGAAATCTAAGTTTAGTAAATTATGGTTAATCAAGCAAATAAGCACAATTTTAATCAAAAAAAGAAAGAGAGACATGGCTATGAAACATAACTGTTTTCTTTTAGAGAAATATCCCCTCCTTAGCTGAGAATTCAATCACAACACAGAAAATTTTTAAATGTTTTGAAAAATGAAAGTATCATTGAAATAAGCATATCATCTCCCAAAATGACCAATTGTGAAATTCAATCCAATTTATATTTGAAAAACTCAGATATGTGTTTAAAACTCCTTTTCATTACATTTATATATAATCTTTTCTAATAGGGTTTGGAAGTTAATGATATCTCTCAATTTTCTAAATTCACATTTCTGAATCAGCCATTGTTCTAGGTACTTTAAATATATTCTCTCATTAAATCCTACGGAATAAGTCTATTATTCCTGCCGCCACCCCTTTCCTTTTACAGATGAAGGCATCAAAGCAAAGGATTAATAGTAAGTGGTGAAGGCAGGACTTGAACTCGGGCAGTCTCACTTCAGAGCATGGCAAGTATGAAATGAGTTAGTGCATTAAGTGCTCAGCATGCCCAGAACAGGGAGGCACTAATGAATGCTGATGCCACTAACAGGTGTGCTTCCTATCTCTCAGGTGTGCTTCATATCTCACAGGTGTGCTTCCTATCTCACAGGTGTGCTTCCTATCTCACAGGTGTGCTTCCTATCTCTCAGGTGTGCTGCCTATCTCTCAGGTGTGCCTCATATCTCACAGGTGTGCTTCCTATCTCTCAGGTGTGCTGCCTATCTCTCAGGTGTGCTTCCTATCTCACAGGTGTGCTGCCTATCTCTCAGGGGTGCTTCATATCTCACAGGTGTGCTTCCTATCTCACAGGTGTGCTGCCTATCTCTCAGGTGTGCCTCATATCTCACAGGTGTGCTTCCTATCTCTCAGGTGTGCTGCCTATCTCTCAGGTGTGCTTCCTATCTCACAGGTGTGCTGCCTATCTCTCAGGGGTGCTTCATATCTCACAGGTGTGCTTCCTATCTCACAGGTGTGCTGCCTATCTCTCAGGTGTGCCTCATATCTCACAGGTGTGCTGCCTATCTCTCAGGTGTGCTGCCTCTCAGGTGTGCTTCCTATCTCACAGGTGTGCTGCCTATCTCTCAGGTGTGCCTCATATCTCACAGGTGTGTTTCCTATCTCTCAGGTGTGCTGCCTATCTCTCAGGTGTGCCTCATATCTCACAGGTGTGCTTCCTATCTCTCAGGTGTGCTGCCTATCTCTCAGGTGTGCTTCCTATCTCACAGGTGTGCTGCCTATCTCTCAGGGGTGCTTCATATCTCACAGGTGTGCTTCCTATCTCACAGGTGTGCTGCCTATCTCTCAGGTGTGCCTCATATCTCACAGGTGTGCTGCCTATCTCTCAGGTGTGCTGCCTATCTCTCAGGTGTGCTTCCTATCTCACAGGTGTGCTGCCTATCTCTCAGGGGTGCTTCATATCTCACAGGTGTGCTTCCTATCTCACAGGTGTGCTGCCTATCTCTCAGGTGTGCCTCATATCTCACAGGTGTGTTTCCTATCTCTCAGGTGTGCTGCCTATCTCTCAGGTGTGCCTCATATCTCACAGGTGTGCTTCCTATCTCTCAGGTGTGCTGCCTATCTCTCAGGTGTGCTTCCTATCTCACAGGTGTGCTTCCTATCTCACAGGTGTGCTGCCTATCTCTCAGGTGTGCCTCATATCTCACAGGTGTGCTGCCTATCTCTCAGGTGTGCTGCCTATCTCTCAGGTGTGCTTCCTATCTCACAGGTGTGCTGCCTATCTCTCAGGGGTGCTTCATATCTCACAGGTGTGCTGCCTATCTCACAGGTGTGCTGCCTATCTCTCAGGTGTGCCTCATATCTCACAGGTGTGCTGCCTATCTCTCAGGTGTGCTGCCTATCTCTCAGGTGTGCTTCCTATCTCTCAGGTGTGCTGCCTATCTCTCAGGTGTGCCTCATATCTCACAGGTGTGCTTCCTATCTCTCAGGTGTGCTGCCTATCTCTCAGGTGTGCCTCATATCTCACAGGTGTGCTGCCTATCTCTCAGGGGTGCTTCATATCTCACAGGTGTGCTTCCTATCTCACAGGTGTGCTGCCTATCTCTCAGGTGTGCCTCATATCTCACAGGTGTGCTGCCTATCTCTCAGGTGTGCTGCCTATCTTTCAGGTGTGCTTCCTATCTCACAGGTGTGCTGTCTATCTCTCAGGGGTGCTTCATATCTCACAGGTGTGCTTCCTCTCTCACAGGTGTGCTGCCTATCTCTCAGGTGTGCCTCATATCTCACAGGTGTGCTGCCTATCTCTCAGGTGTGCTGCCTATCTCTCAGGTGTGCTTCCTATCTCACAGGTGTGCTGCCTATCTCTCAGGTGTGCTTCATATCTCACAGGTGTGCTTCCTATCTCTCAGGTGTGCTGCCTATCTCTCAGGTGTGCTTCATATCTCACAGGTGTGCTTCCTATCTCACAGGTGTGCTGCCTATCTCTCAGGTGTGCCTCATATCTCACAGGTGTGCTGCCTATCTCTCAGGTGTGCTGCCTATCTCTCAGGTGTGCTTCCTATCTCACAGGTGTGCTGCCTATCTCTCAGGGGTGCCTCATATCTCACAGGTGTGCTTCCTATCTCACAGGTGTGCTGCCTATCTCTCAGGTGTGCCTCATATCTCACAGGTGTGCTTCCTATCTCTCAGGTGTGCTGCCTATCTCTCAGGTGTGCCTCATATCTCTCAGGTGTGCTGCCTATCTCACAGGTGTGCTTCCTATCTCACAGGTGTGCTTCATATCTCACAGGTGTGCTGCCTATCTCTCAGGTGTGCCTCATATCTCTCAGGTGTGCTGCCTATCTCTCAGGTGTGCTGCCTATCTCTCAGGTGTGCTGCCTATCTCACAGGTGTGCTGCCTATCTCTCAGGTGTGCTGCCTATCTCTCAGGTGTGCCTCATATCTCACAGGTGTGCTTCCTATCTCTCAGGTGTGCTGCCTATCTCTCAGGTGTGCTTCCTATCTCACAGGTGTGCTTCATATCTCACAGGTGTGCTTCCTATCTCTCAGGTGTGCTGCCTATCTCTCAGGTGTGCTTCCTATCTCACAGGTGTGCTGCCTATCTCTCAGGTGTGCCTCATATCTCACAGGTGTGCTGCCTATCTCTCAGGTGTGCTGCCTATCTCTCAGGTGTGCTTCCTATCTCACAGGTGTGCTGCCTATCTCTCAGGTGTGCCTCATATCTCACAGGTGTGCTTCCTATCTCTCAGGTGTGCTGCCTATCTCTCAGGTGTGCTTCATATCTCACAGGTGTGCTTCCTATCTCACAGGTGTGCTGCCTATCTCTCAGGTGTGCCTCATATCTCACAGGTGTGCTGCCTATCTCTCAGGTGTGCTGCCTATCTCTCAGGTGTGCTTCCTATCTCACAGGTGTGCTGCCTATCTCTCAGGTGTGCCTCATATCTCACAGGTGTGCTTCCTATCTCACAGGTGTGCTGCCTATCTCTCAGGTGTGCCTCATATCTCACAGGTGTGCTTCCTATCTCTCAGGTGTGCTGCCTATCTCTCAGGTGTGCCTCATATCTCTCAGGTGTGCTGCCTATCTCACAGGTGTGCTTCCTATCTCACAGGTGTGCTTCATATCTCACAGGTGTGCTGCCTATCTCTCAGGTGTGCCTCATATCTCTCAGGTGTGCTGCCTATCTCTCAGGTGTGCTGCCTATCTCTCAGGTGTGCTGCCTATCTCACAGGTGTGCTGCCTATCTCTCAGGTGTGCTGCCTATCTCTCAGGTGTGCTTCATATCTCACAGGTGTGCTGCCTATCTCACAGGTGTGCTGCCTATCTCTCAGGTGTGCTGCCTATCTCTCAGGTGTGCTGCCTATCTCACAGGTGTGCCTCATATCTCACAGGTGTGCGTCCTATCTCACAGGTGTGCTTCCTATCTCACAGGTGTGCTGCCTATCTCTCAGGTGTGCTTCCTATCTCTCAGGTGTGCTGCCTATCTCTCAGGGGTGCCTCCTATCTCACAGGTGTGCTGCCTATCTCTCAGGTGTGCTGCCTATCTCTCAGGGGTGCCTCCTATCTCACAGGTGTGCTGCCTATCTCTCAGGTGTGCCTCATATCTCACAGGCCAACCCACTGCTGCTTCGCCAATCCTAGGCATCACAGGTCAAGCCCACTATGCCTGCTGCCTACCCAATAATTTAGCTTATTTTATTCTCATTTCTTACAAAGGCATTACCATTTAAAAGCATATCTTAGTTGATTATTGAATAAATTGTGTGAAGAGGCAAAGAAAATAAAAACTGGTAGGAGTTTGCTTTGTTTATTCTTTCCTTGATCAGGGACCAGCAATTTTCATTAAGACCCCAAACGGATCTATACTAAAATAGACCAGATAGCAAAAGGTCTGTAAGCCTTGACTCTGAAGCTGCAATTGAAAAAACAGCAAAGCAGGTGGCTTAGAATCAACAGGAAAAAAAGGTGAGTCAACTTTGTCTTTATACTCTATTAAATCTTCACGACAAATACCCTAAAACTAATCATATTACTTACCAGTAAAGATAAGGTTTATCCTTATCAACATTAATGTTATTTAATGGATCCATACGAAACCAAGTGTTAAGGGTGAAGCCATTCTGATAAGGCCACTTTGCAATAGGAGGCAATGCAATTGCCTACAAAGAAGTGAAATAAGATACAAAGTATCAGTTAAATAAAACGTGATAACTAAAGTCAAATGTAGTTTTTGCAGATTAAAAAACAATCATGGCAAATGCCAGAAGATCGTGAACAAACACAAACAACAGCAACAATTAACCTATCAAAACAATATGTGAATATTATTCACTAACTTAAAAAAAAGCATTGTCTTCACAGAGTCTGTGAACTGTTTCATCTCTAAATTATATAGTAGTTTTCAGATTATATCCCAAGGAGTCCCTTGAAGTATTTCACCAAGACAGTCCCTTACACGTATACCTGAGCATTTTCACTTTTCTCTATGTTAGATTCGGGATTTCAGTAATATTTCATTTCATTAAAGGAAATTCACTCTTTAAAGTCTAAAAACAAGCATGCAGGAATCAATACTGAGGGAATAAAATTATTAAGTTATAATGTGTAAAATGCTCTGATACTGAAACAAAAGAGGAGAAAGCATGATATTCAGCAGCATAACCACTGAAATTTATGACCAAAAAGGATTCGAATGCACACAATATTACGAATAACATAGGACTTAATCGATAAAAGCGGTTGAAGAAAACCAGCCTTTTCTAAGTAACTGATTGCTTGACTGGATGTCAGTAATCAAGTATTCTAAGTGACACAGTATCTTCCAGAAGATATCCAAAATACCTTCATATAAAAGATGATTTTCCATTATGATTTTTTAACTGACCTTTTGTCCCCAAGAATCTATAACATCGCTTAGAACAATATTTCTGAAATCTAACCAGGTAGCTTCCATTTGGAAAAATTCTCACATACAAAATAAAGCCTAAATCTGTTCAGTTAATACAACTCTTCACAGACACTCTGATCATAAGCTTTTCAGTGTGATTTTCTTCTATTCCCTTACTCCATATTCCGAGGTTTTCCTAAACACACTGGCTATTCCAACTGTTCATTTACAGCTCCCGTTTCGGAACAAATGTTGCTTGTGTCTACCCACTTCTCACTCCAGCAAAAGCCCAATTATCCCTCAAGACCAGGCTACTATTATATTTTCTGTGACACTTTCCTTGGTTCCATCTCAGCTCGATTTCTCTCTTCATTGTTTTCCCACAGCACTAGCACCTAAATCTATCGCAGTATCTATGCATCTCAGTTTTAAAAAGCTGCCTGTGTCCCTATCTGCACAGTAGGGTCCAAGAGTCAGGAACTGGGACTTACAACATACAAAATCCTCAGCAGATGGTCGACAAATAACCTCAAAGTGGTCATACATTTCCAAATGGTTGCTGCATAATGGAAATAATATTATCTATCAAATATGGCTGTGTTGCTTATGTGAAATGATAGCTACAGAAGTTCTAGGTCCTATTATGCTTTATCATTTCTACAGAATATATTCTGGATAAAACTATCCTTCTTGAAAATGAGTAAAACAGGGAAAATCAGGCAAAATGGAAGAGAGTAAAGTCCATCAAGATCCCTGAAAAAAAAATCGAATATATACTACTTGTCATAGAGAAATAAAAGTATTTTTACTTATATCAATAAAAAATATTCAGTTCTCAGGGAAGTGATATTCATATGGCTAAAAACAGATCACCTGCAACCTTACTGGAGGGATTTATTAAAACTGAGTAATCCAATCATGAATATTGATGCACCGAACCAGAGCGCTCTAGAGTACATGAGGTAAACACTGACAACACAGAAGGGAGAAGAAGTAGACACCTCTCCAATAACAGTTGGAGACGTCAACTCCCTGCTCTCCTCAGTGGACAGAACACCAAGACAGAGGATCAATAAGGAAACAGAGTCTTATTATATGATAAAAGAACTAGACTTAACAGACAGTTACAGAACATCACATCCCACAACACTAGAATACACATTTTTCTCAAGTGCTCATGGATCATTCTCAAAGATAGATTTTATGCTGGGTCACAAACCAAGTCTCAATACATTTAAAAAGGTTGAAATCATATAAAACATTGTCTCAGATCACAATGGAATGAAGCTGGAAATCAATAACAGGCAGAGGGTCAGAAAATTAGCAAATATATGGAGGCTAAACAATACACTCTTAAACAACCAGTGGGTCAAGGAAGAAACTAAAAGAGAAATCAGTAAGTATCTCAAGGCAAATGAAAATGAAGACACAATACATCAAAATTTATGGGATGCAGCAAAGGCAGGGCTAAGAGGGAGATTCATTGCCTTAAGTGCCTATATTAAAAAAGAAAACCAAAAATCAAGGAATCAACTGTCCACTTGGAAGAACTAGAAAAAGAACAGCAAACTAACCCCAAAGAAAACAAAAAGAAAAAAATAACGATTAGAGCAGAAATAAATGAAACTGAGAACATGAAATATTCAGGAAAATCAACAAAAACCAGGAGTTGGTTCTTTGAGAAAATCATTACAATCAATGGACACTTAGCCAGGTTGCCAAAAAAAAAAAAGGGAGGATGCAAATAAATAAAATCAGAAATAGAAGAGGAGACATAATCACTGACCCTGCAGAAATAAAGGAGGTAATGACAGGATACTGCAAGCAACTAAATTCTAATAAACTAAACAACACAGATGAAATGGACAACTTCCTAGAAAGACATAAACAATCAACAGTGACTCAAGAAGAAACAGATGACCTCAACAAACCAATCACAAGAAAAGAGAATGAATCAATCATCAAGAAGCTCACCAAAAAAAGGAAAGTCCAATAACAGATGTTTTCACATGTCTATTCTGCCAAGCATTCAAGAGACAATTAGCACCAATCCTCCTCAAACTTTAAAAAAGTACAAAACTGAAGAGGAAGAAAAGCTACCTCACTCATTCTGTGAATCACCTTCATACCAAAGCCAGACAAAGATAGTACAAGAAAAGAAAACTACAGACCAATCTTTCTAATGAACATAGATGTGAAAATCCTCAACAAAATACATGCAAATCGAATCCAGCAAGACATTAAAAGAGTTATACACCATGACCAAATGAGATTTATTCCAGGTGTGCAAGGATGGTTCAGCATAAGAAAAAATTAATGTAATAAACCATATCAACAAATCAAAGCAGAAAAACCACATGATCATCTTGATTGATGCAGAAAAGGTATCTGACAAAATTCAACATCCTTTCTTGATGAAAACAATTCAAAGGATAGGAACAGAAGGAAACTTCCTCAAAACAATAAAGGGAGCATATGAAAAACCCACAGCTAACAACATCCTCAATGGGGAGAGACTGAAAGCTTTCCCCTAAGAGCAGGAACAAGACAAGGATGCCCACTGTCACCACTGTTATTCAACATTGTGCTAGAAGTTCTAGCCAGAGCAATTAGACAAGAAAAACAAATAAAAGACAGCCAAATTGGGAAGGAAGAAGTAAAACTCTCACTGTTTCAGATGACATGATATTATTTGTCAAAAATCCAGAAAAATCTACAGCAGAACTACTACAGCAAATAAATGAGTGGAGAAAAGTGGCAGGGTACAAGATCAACAGCCAAAAATCAGCAGTTTTTCTATACACTAGTAATGAGCAATCTGAGGAGGAAATCAAGACGAAAATTCCATTTACAATAGCAACCCAAAGAATCAAATACTTAGGAATAAATTTAACTAAGGATACAAAAGACCTACACGCAGAAAACTACAAGATATTGCTAAAAGAAATTGCAAAAGAGTTAAAAAAAAATGGAAAGGCATACCATTTTCATAGCTTGGAAGACTAAATATAGTTAAGATGTCGTCTACCCACATTGATTTATAGATTCAATGCAATACCAATTAAAATCCCAAAACCATACTAGGTAGAAATAAAAAAAAAACAATAATCAAATATATTTGGAAGGGAAGGGTGCCTCAAATCACTAAAAATATCTTGAGAAAGAAAAATGAACTAGGAGGTCTCAAACTACCTGATTTTAAAGCATATTACGAAGCTACAGTGGTCAAAACAGCACGGTACTGACATAAAAAAAGAAATCCTGACCAATGGAATTGAACAGAATGTTCAGAAATAGATCCTCTCATCTATGGACAACTGATTTTCAATAAGGTGATAAAGCCAGTCCACCTGGGACAGGGTCACCTCTTCACTAAGTAGTGCCTAGAGAACTGGATACCTACATGCAAAAGAACGAAAAAGGATCCATATCTCACATCCTATTCAAAAATTAACTCAAAATGGATCAGACACCTAAACATTAGAGCTAACACCATAAAATGTTTAGAAGAAAATGTAAGGAAGCATCTTATAAAACTTGTAATAGGAAGCGGCTTCCTAGACCTTACCCCCAAAGCATGAGCATTGAAGAAAGAAATAGATAAATGGGAACTCCACAAAATTAAACACTTTTGTACATCAAAGAACTTTGTCAAGAAAGTAAAAAGGCAATAGGAGATAATATTTGGAAACCAAATACAGATAAGGGTTTAGTACCTAGAATACATAAAGAGATTCTTTAACTCAACAACAAAAAGACAAACAACCCAATTTAAAAATGGGCAAAAGATTTATACGATCTGAACAGAAACTAAAGAGACAATGGCACATTTCTGCTGCTCCCTCTTGGAAATCTGAGTCTGCCAATGAACAACCCCATAGTACCCCATTGCAGGATGACAGGACACATGCAACAAAGCCTGTTATCTCAGACAAGCCCCTCTTCACAAGCCAAGAGCCAGCTGAGCACAAACAAGCATGGGAACTCAGCCAAGAGCAGCAGAGCCTCACCTGCCAACTTATATGAACAGCACATTCTCAAAGCCAGAGAAGTTCAAAACAACGTTCAATCTTAAGACATCTATGCAGTAATAAAAGCTTTATCATGATTCGACAAAAAAGAAAAAGGGCAAATGACATGAACAGACACTTCTCAGAGAAAGAAATACAAATGGCTAAAAGACACATGAAAAGATGCTCAACTTCACTGGCTATTAGGGAAATGCAAATCAAAATCACAATGAGATGTCATCTATATCTACTAGAACGGACCTTATCAAAAAAACAGAAATCGACGAGTGCTGGAAAGGATGCACAGAAAGAGGCACACCTATCCACTGTAGGTGGGAAGGCAGTTTGGCAATTCCTGAGGAAGCTACGTACAGAATCTCCATATGATCTAATCCCATTACTAGGTACATATTCAGAGGAACTGAGGGCAAGGAAACAGACATTTTCACACCAATGTTTATAGCAGCATTATTTACGGTTACCAAGAGATGGAAACAGCCAAAATGTCCATCAATGTATGAGTGGCTGAACAAGCTGTGGTATATACGTACGATAGAATATTATGCAGCTGTAACACAGAAAAAAGTCATGAAGCATGTAACAATGTGGATGAACCTTAAGTACATAACGCTTAGTGAAATTAGCCAGAAACAATAGGACAAATACTATATGGTCTCACTAATGTGAACTGACATTAATGAGCAAACTTGGAGAACTGAAGTTAAGAACACAGAATATCAGCAAATAAAAATATGGTAAAGACTGGGCAATTGGTGCAGAAGGAATACAGATTGCACAACAGGACTGCACCTAAACATTCGGAAATGGATAGCACCACACTACCTGACTGTAGTGCAATAATACAAGTACTGAATGAGGCTGAATGTGAGTATGGTTGAAAGAGTAAGGCTGGGAGCACACATGAAACCAGAAGGAATACAGAGGATAAAGACTGAGACAGCATAATTTAGGAAAGCCTAGGGTAGACAATGATAGTGATTAAATGTACAAACAATGTTTTTGCTTGAGAGAAAACAAATAAATGTCAATACTGCAGGGTGCTGAAAATAGACGGTATAAAGGGAAAAGTACAACCAATGCAAACTAGGGTCTATAGTCAACAGTAGCACTGCAGTAGGCTTCCACTGAATAAAACTAAATGTCAACAGGTAGGGAGCATATGGGAGGGGTAGATTCTGTGTGGAATAAAAGAAAATGTCTTTACATAGATTATGATGATGAAACCATTTCTATACATTTAGGATGGACTGTATGATGTACGAATAAAACTTTAAAAATGAACAGAGAGAAACAAGTGCTAGAGAAAGTGTGGACAAAGAGATGTATCTATTCACTGCTGGTAGGGAAGCTGAGAGGTGCAGCCCCTTGGAGGGCAGTGTCGGGCTCCACAGGAGACTAGAGGTGGGGCTGCCATAGGATCCTGCAAGCCAACTGCTAAGCATATACCTGGAGGAACTGAGTGTGGGGACAGGAATGGACATTTCCACACTGGTGTTCATGGCAGCAGTGTTTGTGATACACAATGGACAGAGCTGGCCTAAGGGGGAACTGTGGTATATTTATAGACAATGGACTACTGAGAGGCCACAAGAAGGAATGAAGTTGTAGGACATGCACCTGGGTGAATGAACCTTAAGGAATGTACACTGAATGAACCATCAGGAACAAAAGACAAATATTATCATGCCTCACTCACACGAACTAACTATAATATAAAAACTTGGTAAACTGAAGTTGAGATCATGGGTTGTCAGGTTGGGTCTAGTGTAAAAGGGTCCTGGATTGTGAGCTCTTACACCAGTCACATCTATTCAGGTGGTGTTACTATTATTTCTAAAGTCAGAGATACTGAGCTCTGTGTTTATAACCTGGTCGGGTGTTTATGTGACACCTGCGACCCAGAGGTAGAGCTCTGAAGCTAGGAAAGTCAGCAGCACCCCACACAGAAACAGGTTAAAAAGTCGAAAAAGGGATCAGACTTGGAGTAGTGACAAGAATGAAGGTGACCTGGACGGGACTAAGGTAAATCAGGACACAGGGTAAAGGACAATATTGTCCACACCTTAAAATTTCAACTTACGTGAGACCAAAGGGAGAGACGTTTATTTGGTGCAAAATTTGTATGTTGGGTAGTGCATTTCCTAATTTAACTTGTATGGTCAGTCTGGTTGAACACCCTAAGTATGTGGAATCTTGACCAGAGCACAAGACTTTGTGGGTTTGTCCAGGTTAGTGTGATGCCCTGATAGATCCCTGAGTAATCTGGACAATAAATAGAGCAGTATTTGAAAAGTCTCCGTGGGGGACTGGGGAGAAAGGAGGAAATATTTAACTTTCCCATTTGGAGAATTCCTGATTTTATTGCAAGCAGAGAAAACAACCAAATCAATAGGCCGACCCTAGATCTTGGGCTATGAAACTTATTCCTACAAAGGATAAGCTAAGTCTAAAACTTAAAATTAGGCCTAAGAAACACCCCAGAGAACAATTTTGTTGCTCAGATGTGGCCTCTCTAAGCCAGCTCAGCGGGTGAACTCACTACCTTCCCCCTCTGTGGACGTGACTCCCAGGGGTGTAAATCTCCCTGCAACGTGGGACAGAAATCCTGACATGACAGGAATGAGAGAGCCTTCTTCACCAAAAGGGGAGGGAGAAATGAGACAAAACTAAGTTTCAGAGGTTGAGAGATTCCAGAGTCAAGAGGTTATCCTGGAGGTTATTCTTATGCGTTATATAGAAATCCCTTGTTAGTTCATGGTATATTGGAGTGGCTGGAGCTGAGCTGTACACTGCTGAGCTGTGTGTCCAGTAGCCTTGATTCTTGAAAATGACTGTATAAAGACATAACTTTTACAATGTGACTGTGGGATCAGAAAAACTTTGTGTCTGATGTGCCTTTTATCCAGGGTATGGACAGATGAGTAAAAAAATATGGATAAAAAATAAACAAATAAAAGCGGGGAAAAAGGTTAAAATAAACTGGGTAGATGGAAAAGCTAGTGGTTGATGAGAGGGAGGGGTAAGGGCTATGGTATGTATGAGTTTCTTCTTTTTCCTTTTTATTTCATTTCCTGGAGTGATGCAAATGTTCTAAAGAATGATCATGGTGATGAAAACACAATTATGTGACATTGTGAGCCACTGATTGTATACCATATACAAACTGTAGATGTGTGAAGATTTATCCACAAACCTATTTAAGAAAAAAACTGAATTATTAACAAAACCCTAATTTTGATAGTTACCTTTTGTTAACTCCTTAATAAAGATAACAACTTGTTTACATTTCTGCCAAAACACTTCAGTCTTCTTTTCCACTGACTTAGAAGTCTACCAGATGTCAGATAAGCAGCAGTTTTATAACGCATATTTTTAAAACTATACAAAAATCGAAATGTTTTATCTATTTCCCACCCTCCTGAGTACAGTAACAGTGTGTTCTCAGCTACGCAGCACAACATACATTTTACATGTCTTCTACGCTGATGATCTGCTATGCAATATAGTCAGTCTACAAGCTAGACACAAAATTTTTAGCTTTCTCATTTTGGTTTCACAATGACTACAAACGTAAATTTTTTTTTTTTAAGTTAGTAAGAGGAGAGAGGGAAGATGGCAGTGCTGGGGGCTGTGGTCTTCCTTAGTCCTCGTGCAGCTAGTGAACATCCAGGAGTGTCTGGGGGACAGCTGCAGCCGGACATACATCGTACAGCATTCTGGGATGGAGGAAGGACCAAGATCACAGCCCAGAACTGCAAGAAAGCTCCCAAACTTCAGAGGTTGGTGCCCATCCCCCAGCACAGCAGTAGTTGCTGACACTTCCCAAGGGAAAAAAAGCAGCAGCTTTTTATAACAAATTTGGACTGCTGAATACAAGTTTCGAGCACAGATAAACCCAGACAAAACAGGAAAGTTACCCAGGAGAGAGGGGAACGGGGTGAGGAAAGGAGACGAGGCGGGGGGGCAGAGGTTTTTGGTCTGCTATGCTCAGAATACTATACTCAGGATACTTGATGTCGGAAGAAAAGCAGCACAAAGAGCTGGATACCAAACGGCTCTGAAAAAAGATTTTATTTTTATTTTTTAATATTTTCCTCTCTCCTCACTTTAAACATTCTAAGCAGCTCATTAAGGAAAGCCTCAGGGATTTTCTATTGCCATGGCTGCCCCAGGCAAGGGTAGAGTTAAGATATGTCTGAAAGAAAGTAACAAGTCAAGTGAAGAAGATAATTCTCTACATGGCCTATCTTCCCAAAGAAAAGTGGGGGCAGGGCCCAGCTCAAGTGGTGGCCCACCCCCAGAGAACTCAGACCCCATGGGGCTGGAAAAAGAAGTGGCTTAAGCCCTCCAGCTACCTCCGTTTCTGTCTCAGTCACATCCCCGGCAGGTACCAGGGATCTGCTGAGAATTAAAGGCACCATACATACCACTTGACACCAGTGGGGAGCTGGAGGCTAACAAGCCATATCGTCAGAGCAAGAGCCAGAAAAACAAGAGCTGAAAATCTCTCAAGAGAAACTATGCTAGAGGTCTAGAGTCAGTTAAACTGGATAGCCGAGAACAGAGAACAAAGCCATCCAACCAGAAAACCACAGGTACAAGAGAGAAAACAACCGCCAGAATAAACTAATCGTGCAAATCAGATACCTAGACACCAGCAAAAAATCATGAGTCATACTTAGAAAAACGAAGCTATGGCTCAGTCAAATAAATACAGTGAAAAATACCAACACTGTATTTATTTCATTAGTTATTTCAACTCCTGTATCTCGTTTAAATGTTAAACACATGTTTAAATGAGATACAGGAGTTGAAATGAGTAATCAAAGATGTTCAAACAAGCATACTGAATCAATTCAAAACCAATCAATGAGTTGAGGGAAGATATGGCAAAAGAGTCAAAGGATAGAGAAGACATTGGGTAATGGCAATGAAGAACTTGAAAGCTTGAAAGAACAAATGGCAGAACTTAAAGGAATGAAAGGCACAAAGGAAGAAATGAAAGCACAACGGAGACTGAACAACAGTATATCTGAAGAGGCTGGAGAAAGGACTGGTGACCTAGAGGATAGGAAATCTGAACTTCTACACACAAAAGAATGGAAGGAAAAAGAATGGAAAACTTGAGCAGAGTCCTAGGGAACTGAATAACAGCATGAAGCATATAAATACACGTGATGTGGGTATCTCAGAAGGAGAACAGAAGGCAAAAGGGACAGAAAGAATAATGGAGGAAATGATCAATGAAAATTTCCCATTTATTATCAAAGACATAAAATTACAGATCAAAGAAGCACCGCATACCACAAACAGAACAGATCCCAACAGACCTGCTCCAAAACACTTACTAATCAAACCATCAAATGTCAAAGCAAAGAATTCTGAAAGGACCAAGAGAAGAGCTATCCATCACACACAAGGGAAGCTTTGTACTACTATGTGCAAATTTCTCAGCTGAAACTATAGAGGCAAGAAGGCAGAGGCATGATATACATATATTTTGCAGAAAATGAATGATTCAGATAAAACCCTAAAAGACGTTTTTCCTAAGAAACTAAGCATGCCAGAAAACAATCTTTCAAGTATAAGAAAGTAACATCTTTCAAGTACAAGAAGAAAAAATATGGTAAACCTAGCAGCAGAAATAGGTTTCAAAAATGAGTCTGAAATACAAATATTTTCAGACAAACAAAACTCAGGTCTTCACTCTAAAAATGTTGACGGACGTTTTTAAAGGAGAAGGAAACTGATACCTGATGGAAATTTAAACATACACAAATAAATGGCAAGTTCTGAAAAATATGAATCGATATAAAACACATTTTGTAGTTTGTCAATGTAAAAGACTGTCTCTTGAAACAAAACCAAGAACACTGTTCTGTGGCTCTTACAACATGCAGAAGTAAAATGTATGACCACAATAGCATGGCAGGTGGGACCGGGAACAGGGAAGAAGAACTATATAAAGTTCTTATACATACATATGTATATTTGGAGGAGGGATACATTATTATTTGAAGAACTACGAGTTATTAATATATAACTTCACTTAGTTAAATGTGAACATGAATACTGTAAACCCTACAGTAGCCACTAAATGAAAAATTAATGAATCAAAAGAAGGGAAGAAAACAGGAAGCATGGAAAAATAAATAGATGGAAGAAATAAAAATTAAGTATCAAGATGACAGACTGAAACCTCAAAGTATCAATAATTATATTAAATATAAATGTTGCAAATATGTCAATTAAAAAGGGAAGATGGATTAGATAAATATAAGCAATACTCAACAATATACAGTCCACAAGAAATTCACATTAACACCAGTAGAGTCCAGAGACAGACCCACATAAATATAGCCAATTTATTACCAAGAATGACACCCTGATAATTCAATTAGAAAGGACTGACTCTTCAAAAAACAGTTTTGGAACAATGTTCATAAGCAAAAAGAAAACTCAAAACTCAACCCCAAACATTACTCAGAGCATATTAAAATACATACACACACACACACACACACACACACACAGGCTCATAAAAGGAAAAAGAGCTGAAAGAATAAAACATCTAGAAGAAATTATAAAAAGATAAAAAATTGTGACCTTGGATTAGGCTGATTTTCTAATAAAAAAAAGCATGTAATTTCTAAACTGAAAAATTAACCCATGCAGTCTATTAAAATCTTTTGTACTCCAAGAAATGCTGTTAACAAAAATAAAAAGGTAAGTCACAGATTGGGTGAAATTATTTGAAAAGTACATATCTGTAAAACAATCTTATGTCCTAAATATATAAAGAGCTCAAATAAGAAAAACAACTCAACTTTTTTAAATGAACAGAAGTCTTGAACACAAAAACCACAAGAGAAGATGCAATAATGACAAATAAAAACAAACATGGGAAAAAATGTTCAACATCATTAGATATTAGGGAAATGCAAACGAAAACCAAAATGAGATGCCATTACATAACCATGGAATGCCTCAAATCGAGAATGACAACGGATGCTGTTAGGGACGCATCAACGCCTGGGGCTCCCAGACGATCGTAGTTCCTAATAAAATTAAGCAGACACTTATCAGAAGACCCATAATCTCACTCCTGGATATTAACCCAAGAGAAAAAAGCATATGTCTTTGGAAAGAACTGTGTAGTAACAGGTTCACGGTGGTTTCATCCAGAGTAACCCAAAACCGGAAATGCAAACATTCAGCAGCTAGTGAATACACAAGCACCTTTTGGTGCATTCCTAAAATGCAGCACCACTCCGAACCAAAAGCCTGAGAACCGATGCCATGAGCTGCAACCACACAGTCATCACAGTAACAGAAGGAGCCTGACACGGAAGCCCAGATGCTGCAGGACCATTTCCACTGTACGACATTCCAGAAAAGCCGGAACTATGCAAGCATGGAAGGACCCAGAGGCTGCTGCGGCCAGGGCCAGGGAGGGAGTTGCAGGCAGTGGGCAAAGGGAATGCCTGGAGGGTGGACACACTCTGAGCGGTGGCGGTGCAGGGCTGCGCAGCTGTGCGCATCTGGTCACAATGCATCACGGTGGACTTGCAAAAACGGTGAACTTTTACTGCATGTAAATTATACCTTAATGAAGAGAACTTAAATCACATAAATAAAAATAAACACATGTATTTAAAACTTACCGCAGCACTACAACCAGGGAAATTGAAAAAAGTATCAGGACCATGTCTCTGTGGCATCTGATTAAGAACCGATAATAATTTTACTGCATGTCTTGGCTGAGGAAACAATAAAATAAAGAAGTTTCATTATACAAATTTAGCAGTAACACCAGGTACACTATGTTACCAATAGACTATTTTCTAACTAAAGCTAAATCAATTTTAAATCATTTACCAAACTCTTTAAGAAGAACATTCAATTTCCATGAACAATTCCAGCTCATGGTTCTCGAGAGACAGTGTGAGCACACATCAGGCAGACGCACCAAGCCGATGGCCCCCGCCCCCACCCCCTAACCCCCACCCCCCCCCACCCCCAGCTTACCCAGATGCCGCCTTCTCCTCGGAGCATGCTGAACAAGAGCTTCAACTCCTTGACAGTGATGCTGTAGCTGGCAAGAACCCCCAACATATCAACTAGAAGATCTTTAAAGGAAAACAGAGGCATCTGAACTCTAGTCACAAGACCACATCTCTCAAGGCAACATGCTTTTTGAAAGAGCAAAAGCTGTCATATGTACGCATATATATACTGAAATAATGTGAAGTCCTTGGGAATTCCAAAAAGAGGATAACAATTTCATTTGAACAGTCTGATTGCCCCCATCAGAGTTACTATTCCAATAAACATTTCTTAGCAAATTTATAAAATGTATGAAATAAATTTGATATATTCCCAAAATGTGTAGACTTCTGCTTAAGTTCTTCTACTTCTGTGTAGACTTTGGGCCCTCAGGCTACACGCCCACCCCGCACACCTCTAGGAGTTCACGTGTGTCCATAGCAGCCACCCCCTCAGGAGCCTGAGGGGAGCCTCCATCGCGCTGCCCTTTACTGGGCGGACAGACGTGCAGGCCATTTGCGCCTGGCTCCGCCCACGCCTCTCATCAGAGGGCAGGAGCACAGTCCACGACTTATGCCCGCCCAGCACAGGTGTGCACGGGCATGAGACGGCAGGTATGGATGGATCAGCGAGAACAGCTGCTCGCCGGGTTCTCTGGGACCCCCCTTCTGCAGCCAACTTCTCAATCAGTCTTTGCAAGAAATTAAATAGCTAAAGAACTATACTTCATTTCCTCAACTTCTGAAGCACTTCTGTAGAATTCAAGATGTTACACAAGTTATTACAAAACAAGGAACTATATATTCTTATTAATGTATCAACAATTAATTTAAAATGTTACTTAAGGAAGTTGAAATCAAATTAGTTATTGATATATAAAGCATATTATCCAATCAGATTATTAAAAATTGAAACACTGTCAAACATTTATTATTATGTGGTACAAAACAGAAATTTAATATGATTATTTTCATCAATAAATAATTAACTAATTCTTACTTAAAGCCATAATTAATAAATAATCTCTGTGATAAAACTGTGATAGGACATTTCTGAGGGAGCATTTAGTGAAATAAAATGTTGCATCATTACAGTAACAAATTTTCATTTACTATATATTAGTCAGAAGGTCCGTTTCTAAGAAAGAATCCTAGATAAAAATCAAGCACCTTCAAAACCTAAGTTAATATGAAGCATTTTTAAGCAAACAGTTTTAATGGTAAACCTTTATTTTTACAGCCTGAATCACCTGTTTCTGCTTTCTCTGTTTCATTTTCTGAAAAACTTTTTGAGGATATTAACAAGATTTTTAAAGGAGAAAAAAATACTTATAATATCAAATAGCTAATTTATCAGTTTACGACAGATGTTTAACCACCTTCTATAGATACTTTTACATTATCAAATTAAGAGTACCTCATGGAACTTAACACACTGCAACACATCCAGAGATGAGAAATTAGTAGCGTTTTGGTGGCTATTGGGGCCTTTGGTTCTTCATGTTATCTAAATTTTTATTAAATAGCATGAAAGCTAGGTAGAAATATTTTTCTGAGACTCATTCTCTTTTCTCCTATCCTTCCTTCACCAGATTCTTTGGGGAGGAAATGCTTAAAATAAAGAAGAGAAAATTTTGCATTATCAATATTATTATTAAGAAGAAGAAGGAATAAGAAAATAAAGGAGCTTTATATACCAGAACATGTCAAAACATGAAGTTCTATGTTCTTATCAAACTAGCAGTTTATATCCCAAGGTTCATGAATAATGTACCAGTAAACTACTATGCATGCAATTCTGGCTAACACTCTAAACCATTCTCTAGGAAGTAGTAAAGTAGTAAGGGCTAAAACTCAGATGTGAAAATTCAAAAATTGCACAGTATCTACATAACCTGTGCACATATACTTTTATACAGATAAACACCTATTAACTCCCTAGTATGTACATAAATGGTATCATATCTACATTAAAAAGACTTTGAAAAAATAGAAATTTAAGTCTCATTTTTCAGTGTTTCCCATCAGCGTCCAATACAGAAAATACGAAATGCCTATTTTAAATAGAGATATATATCCCTTTGAAAGTAATTAGAACTGGTCTCAGTATACTCTATGAAAACACAATTTTAAAAATACTGTTCAAATTAAAATAAAGCCACATTCCTCAATCAAGTCTTCATTAAATTCTTCCTTATGTAGTGTTTCTGTTTGACAAATGTTAAAATTATTTAAGGCACTTAATAAAGGGCATTTTGGTATGCGAACTACTTTCAAGGATCAGACAAGTTTAGGATATTGCAAGGAGTCACACTGTCAGTTACAGAATTGGGAAAACCCTCTCATGTCACAAGATACTCCTGCTGAAGACTCACAGCTTCAGAAAACTGACATGGCATACTGTACACTTATTTTCTGGGAATAGCTGCTGCTCTGGGACCAGGCTTCAAAATACTTCTCCTGGAGTGCATCCCACCACAGAGGAGAATGGACTGATGGGAAGGTAAAGGGTAAGGGTAAACAGGACAGATTCCAGGATTCCCGCTTGAACAAATCCAAAATAAGCACAAAAATTAGCATTTTTACCCTGAGATTTCATACGAACTTTACATTCTAGTCCATAGTGTGTGTGTGTCTGTGTGTATGTATAAACATAGCTTTTTATCCTAATGCAAAAGTATATCTTAAAATATTAAAGTGAAATGGATACCTACTTCCAAAAGAGACACCACATTTATTCTAAGGCTTTTGGCCCCTCCTCTCCAAATGCACATCAGCCAGATTTAAGAGCACAGGAGATGCAAGAATCTGGTAATGTGCTCAATATACCGAACTATATGTAATATTATGGTGGCATTTTAATTATGTGAAGGTTTAATTAAATGCAAAGACACTGTTCATTCTTCTGATAGATTTCATAGCGCTCATTATACAGTCCCAAGATATTCTCAAGTCTAAAAAGCAAACTTGGCAATTATTTTTGTTTACTACAGAAGTCATCATATCATCTTCAGATTTCCCTTGAATATAACAGGAAAATTTTACCTTACATTTCTGTTGATGTATTTTAACTCAACATAGCTTCAACAAATCTGTGTCTCCTATTGAACAGAAGGAAGTGTAAGAACCTCTATGAACATTTAGATTATCCTGTCCTGTCAGGGGACCCATACCTGCTATCATGTCGTCCACAGCACTCATCTTCAGCAGCACTTGCTCAATCAGCCCAACCTCCGTGCTAGTCTGCAGATTGCGAACACTTTTACGTAGGATGGCTGTGAACATGCTCCAGATTTCCGCTTGACACGTGACATCACAATGCTCCAAAAGCTCTGTCATGCATGTTATACTCTCAGCATCCTGGATAATAAAGTTCATTTCCAAGTCAAATTCTCCACCAACGAGCTGAAAATAAACAGAAAAACAATAACTGAGGGAATGCAGGACTTTATTTTACCACAATAAAATAATACCAGGGTGCACAGGTGGCTCAGTAGTAGAGTGCTCACCTTCCACAGAGAGCCGGGTTCGATTTCCAGATCATGCACAATCAACCCCCGCAGAAAAAATTAAAAAAAACTGTTTACTGGGCAGGCAACTGTGACTCGGTGGCAGAGTTCTCGCCTGCCATGGAGACCCGGGTTCAATCCCAGAGACTGCCCATGCAAAATAATAATAATAATACCAAAAATGCAAGCTGCAAGTAAGTATAGCTATTTGAAAAACTTCAAGTCTTCTTAGGTCTGAAACTAATTTTCAACAAAGGTTTGAGAGGTACAGACAAGCGAAAGGTACTACAAAAAACTGGAACTTCTAACACAATTCTAATTTTCTTTAAATGGAAAAGGAGATTTCAAAAAATTGCTGAGTAGGATTTAGGACAAATTACTAAAAGGATTTAACCTTGAAAGGGGATAATCACAAGAAGATACAGAGTTGACTAAGAACAACTTTTGAGATGTGAAATTCATTTTCTTTTCTGTTATTACCAAACTGACAGGTAGAAGAGCTGTAATATATAGGCTATAGTAACCAACTGTTACAAAAGTACCATACAAATGCTAAGTGAACATAACAGAGTATACAGGGTTTGGGGTTTCTCTTTCTGGATCAATGAGAACGTTCTGGAATTGACTGTGCTGAACTGACTGTGGTGATACGTGCACAACTCTGTGATTATTCAGAAAGAGGCACTGATGGCACACCTTGGGTGGAATGCATGGTACTGAATAAAGCTTTTTTTTTCTTAAAGGGATTGGAAAACGACAGCTGGTGAGGGTGCTGGTGGGGCAAGTTGGAGGCCCAGGGAGGTGTGGGGTTTAGTTCATCCTCCAGAGCTGCTAGTGAACAGACAGGAACAGTACAGAACGACTGCTGGGGCCACCTCAGTGACCAGACACATCTGTCTGGAAGGGGTGAGACAGCTGAGACCCCACAGAGAACTGCAAGTTGCCCCAGCCGCGGAGGCCAGCACCCCTTCCCCATGGGCGCAGCAGGCTGGTTCCCCCAGGGGAAAGGAAACAGACTTTACTAAGCAGGGGTTTAGCTCAGCCAAGCTCCATTTCCGGAATTAATTAACAAATTCTGACTACTGAAAACAAGGCCCTTACTCAGATAAACCTGGAATAAGCGCTAAAAGAGCTAGAAGTTTTTGTCCCAGCAGAGAGGGTGCAGGAACGATGTGAAAGGGGAAAAATAAAAAAAGCAGATGCTTTTTGAGTCGGACAGCACAAAATACTGAAAAAGGTCTGGACCACCTAAAAGGAAGAGATACAAAGAGCCACATACCAACCATCAAAAATCAAATGAATGAGTTGAGGTGGGACATAAAGAAGACACTGGGGCGAACAAAAAGAAACATTTGAAAGTTGAAAAAAAATTACACAATGTATGGGAATGAAAGGTACAATAGAAATGAAAAAAAAGGAGACCTACAATGATGGATTTTAAGAGGTAGAAAAAAGGACTACTGAACTAGAGGAAAGGACATCTGAAATCCAACACGCAACAGAAATAGAGGAAAAAGAATGGAAAAATCTGCGCAGGGTCAGAGCGAACTGAATGACACGAAGCACACAAATATATCTGTGGTGGGTGTTCCAGAAGGAGAAGAGAAGGGGAAAGGAGAAGAAAGACTAAAGGAAGAAATAATCACGGAAAATTTCCCATCTCTTAAGGAAGACATAAAATTACAGGTCCAATAAGTACCATGTATCCCAAACAGAATAAATCCAAATAGAACTACTCTAAGACACTTACTTATCAGATTGTCAAATTCAAAGAGAAAGAGAGAATTCTGAAAATACCAAGAGAAAAAGCAATTCATCACATACTAAGGAAGCTCAATAAGACTAACTGTGGATTTCTGAGCAGAAACCATGCAGGGGAGAAGGCAGCAGTATGACTTATTTAAAATACTGAAAGAGAAAAACTGTGAACCAAGAACTGTACCCAGCAAAACTGTCCTTCAAAAACAAGGGGGGGGTGACTTCCGGAGAAGATGGTGGCTTAGTAAGACGCGCGGGTCTTAGTTCCTTTTCCAGAACAGCTACTAAAGAAATAGAAACGGTACAGAACAGATCGGGGAGCCACGACAGAGACCAAAAAGACAGCGTACCCCATTCTGGAACGGCTGAACAGGCAGGGAAAATTCTCAGCAGTGAGATCACCAAGGGGCGCACGCTTCCCTGGGCCGGGGCGGCTGGCGGCCAGAGTCCCTCCCTCCCTCCTTCCTGGGCTGGCTGGGAGAATTGGACAGGCGGACTCCTCTAGCCACAGCGGCTGGCGCCCTCCCCCCACGCATGGCCCACTGGACCGGCTGGGAGAATTGGATCGGAGGTACCCCAAGCCACGGAAACCGGCGACCGGGGTCCCTTCCACACACGTGGCTTCCCGGTCCGGCTGGGAACGTTGGATAGGCACTGACCCAAGCTGCGGCGGCCGGCACCCTCCCCGCCACGCTTGGCGTCCCGGGCCGACTGGAAGATTTGGACCGGGATTCCCGCAAGCCGCGGAGGCCGGCAATCCTCCCCACGCGCAGATTCCCGGGCCGGCTGGGAGATTCGGATCGGCACTTCCCAAAGCCACGGCGGCCGGGACACCTCCACCCACGGGCGGATCCCCGGGTCGGCTGGGAGATTCGGATTGACTTCCCCAAGCCGCTTCGGCTGGTGACACTCCCCCACAGCGAGAGTTTTCCAAAGGTAAAGGACCCACAGCACCTTTTACTGGTGGGACCCGCAGACAAACGTGTGCCACGAGCGCCACCTACTGGGCAGGATAAGAAAAACAGAACCCAGAGATTTCACAGAAAAATCTTTCAACCTGTTGGGTCCAACACCCAGGGAAATCTGACTAAATGCCCAGACGCCAGCAGAAGATAACAGATCACGCTCAGAAAATTGAAAATATGGCCCAGTCAAAGGAACAAACCAATAGTTCAAATGAGATACAGGAGCTGAGACAACTAATACTGAATATATGAACAGAAATGGAAAACCTCTTCAAAAACGAAATCGATAAATTGAGGGAGGACATGAAGAAGACATGGGCTGAACATAAAGAAGAAATAGAAAATCTGAAAAAACAAATCAAAGAACTTATAGGAGTGAAGGACAAAGCAGAAAAGATGGAAAAAACAATGGATACCTACAGTGATAGATTCAAAGAGACAGAAGATAGAATTAGTGCACTGGAGGATGGAATATCTGAATTCCAAAAAGAAACAGAAACTATAGGGAAAAGAATAGAAAAATTTGAGCAGGGGATCAGGGAACTGAATGACAATATGAAGCGCACAAATATACGTGTTGTGGGGGTCCCAGAAGGAGAAGAGAAGGGAAAAGGAGGAGAAAAACTAATGGAAGAAATTATCACTGAAAATTTCCCAAATCTTATGAAAGACCTAAAATTACAGATCCAAGAGGTGCAGCGCACCCCAAAGAGAATAGATTCAAATAGGTGTTCTCCAAGACACTTAGTAGTTAGAATGTCAGAGGTCAAAGGGAAAGATAGAATCTTGAAAAGCAACAAGAGAAAAACAATTCATCACACACAAGGGAAAGCCAATAAGACTATGTGTAGATTTCTCAGCAGAAACCATGGAAGCTAGAAGACAGTGGAACGATATATTTAAATTACTAAAAGAGAAAAACTGCCAACCAAGACTTCTATATCCAGCAAAATTGTCCTTCAAAAATGAGGGAGAAATGAAAACATTCTCAGACAAAAAGTCACTGAGAGAATTTGTGACCAAGAGACCAGCTCTGCAAGAAATACTAAAGGGAGTACTAGAGTCAGATAAAAAAGACAGGAGAGAGAGGTATGGAGAAGAGTGTAGAAAGAAGGAAAATCAGATATGATGTATATAATACAAAAGGCAAAATGGTAAAGGAAAATATTATCCAAACAGTAATAACTCTAAATGTTAATGGACTGAATTCCCCAATCAAAAGACATAGATTGGCAGAATGGATTAAAAAACAGGATCCTTCTATATGCTGTCTACAGGAAACACATCTTAGACCCAAAGATAAACATAGGTTGAAAGTGAAAGGTTGGGAAAAGATATTTCATGCAAATAACAACCAGAAAAGAGCAGGAGTAGCTATACTAATATCCAACAAATTAGACTTCAAATGTAAAACAGTTAAAAGAGACAAAGAAGGACACTATCTACTAATAAAAGCAACAATTAAACAAGAAGACATAACAATCACAAATATTTACGCACCGAACCAGAATGCCCCAAAATACGTGAGGAATACACTGCAAACACTGAAAAGGGAAATAGACTCATATACCATAATAGTTGGAGACTTCAATTCACCACTCTCATCAATGGACAGAACATCTAGACACAGGATCAATAAAGAAATAGAGAATTTGAATATTACAATAAATGAGCTAGATTTAACAGATATTTATAGGACATTACATCCCACAACAGCAGGATACAGCTTTTTCTCAAGTGCTCATGGATCATTCTCAAAGATAGACCATATGCTGGGTCACAAAGCAAGTCTTAACAAATTTAAAAAGATTGAAATCATACACAACACTTTCTCGGATCATAAAGGAATGAAGTTGGAAATCAATAATAGGTGGAGTGCCAGAAAATTCACAAATACCTGGAGGCTCAATAACACACTCTTAAACAACGAGTGGGTCAAAGAAGAAATTGCAAGAGAAATTAGTAAATACCTCGAGGCAAATGAAAATGAAAACACAACATATCAAAACTTATGGGATGCAGCAAAGGCAGTGCTAAGAGGGAAATTTATTGCCCTAAATGCCTATATCAGAAAAGAAGAAAAGGCAAAAATGCAGGAATTAACTGTCCACTTGGAAGAACTGGAGAAAGAACAGCAAACTAATCCCAAAGCAAGCAAAAGGAAAGAAATAACAAAGATCAGAGCAGAAATAAATGAAATTGAAAATATGAAAACAGTAGAGAAAATCAATAAGACCAGAAGTTGGTTCTATGAGAAAATCAATAAGATTGATGGGCCCCTATCAAGATTGACAAAAAGAAGAAGAGAGAGGATGCAAATAAATAAGATCAGAAATGGAAGAGGAGACATAACTACTGACCTCACAGAAATAAAGGAGGTAATAACAGGATACTATGAACAACTTTACGCTAATAAATACAACAATTTAGATGAAATGGACGGGTTCCTGGAAAGAAATGAACAACCAACTTTGACTCAAGAAGACATAGATGACCTCAACAAACCAATCACAAGTAAAGAAATTGAATTACTCATTCAAAAGCTTCCTAAAAAGAAAAGTCCAGGACCAGATGGCTTCACATGTGAATTCTACCAAACGTTCCAGAAAGAATTAGTACCAATTCTCATCAAACTCTTCAAAAAAATCGAAGTGGAGGGAAAACTGCCTAATTCATTCTATGAAGCCAACATCACCCTCATACCAAAACCAGGCAAAGATATTACAAAAAAAGAAAACTACAGACCAATCTCTCTAATGAATACAGATGCAAAAATCCTCAATAAAATTCTAGCAAATCGCATCCAACAACACATTAAAAGAATTACACATCATGACCAAGTAGGATTCATCCCAGGTATGCAAGGATGGTTCAACATAAGAAAATCAATTAATGTAATACACCATATCAACAAATCAAAGCAGAAAAATCACATGATCATCTCAATTGATGCAGAGAAGGCATTTGACAAGATTCAACATCCTTTCCTGTTGAAAACACTTCAAAAGATAGGAATACAAGGGAACTTCCTTAAAATGATAGAGGGAATATATGAAAAACCCACAGCTAATATCATCCTCAATGGGGAAAAATTGAAAACTTTCCTCCTAAGATCAGGAACAAGACAAGGATGTCTATCATCACTATTATTCAACATTGTGTTGGAGGTTCTAGCCAGAGCAATTAGACAAGAAAAAGAAATACAAGGCATCAAAATTGGAAAGGAAGAAGTAAAACTATCACTATTTGCAGACGATATGATACTATACGTCGAAAACCCGGAAAAATCCACAACAAAACTACTAGAGCTAATAAATGAGTACAGCAAAGTAGCAGGTTACAAGATCAACATTCAAAAATCTGTAGCATTTCTATACACTAGTAATGAACAAGCTGAGGGGGAAATCAAGAAACGAATCCCATTTACAATTGCAACTAAAAGAATAAAATACCTAGGAATAAATTTAACTAAAGAGACAAAAAACCTATATAAAGAAAACTACACATAACAGCTAAAAGAAATCACAGAAGACCTAAATAGATGGAAGGGCATACCGTTTTCATGGATTGGAAGACTAAATACAGTTAAGATGTCAATCATACCTAAATTGATTTACAGATTCAATGCAATACCAATCAAATCCCAACAACTTATTTTTCAGAAATAGAAAAACCAATAAGCAAATTTATCTGGAAGGGCAGGGTGCCCCGAATTGCTAAAAGCATCTTGAGGAAAAAAAACGAAGCTGGAGGTCTCGCGCTGCCTGACTTTAAGGCATATTATGAAGCTGCAGTGGTCAAAACAGCATGGTATTGGCATAAAGATAGATATATCGAACAATGGAATCGAATAGAGTGCTCAGATATAGACCCTCTCATCTATGGACATTTGATCTTTGATAAGGCAGTCAAGCCAACTCACCTGGGACAGAGCAGTCTCTTCAATAAATGGTGCCTAGAGAACTGGATATCCATATGCAAAAGAATGAAAGAAGACCCATCTCTCACACCCTATACAAAAGTTAACTCAAAATGGATCAAAGATCTAAACATTAGGTCTAAGACCATAAAACAGTTAGAGGAAAATGTTGGGAGATATCTTATGGATCTTACAACTGGAGGCGGTTTTATGGACCTTAAACCTAAAGCAAGAGCACTGAAGAAGGAAATAAATAAATGGGAACTCCTCAAAATTAAACACTTTTGTGCATCAAAGAACTTCATCAAGAAAGTAGAAAGACAGCCTTCACAATGGGAGACAATATTTGGAAATGATATATCAGATAAAGGTCTAGTATCCAGAATTTATAAAGAGATTAATCATCTCAACAACAAAAAGACAGCCAACCCAATTACAAAATGGGAAAAAGACTTGAACAGACACCTCTCAGAAGAGGAAATACAAATGGCCAAAAGGCACATGAAGAGATGCTCAATGTCCCTGGCCATTAGAGAACTGCAAATCAAAACCACAATGAGATATCATCTCACACCCACCAGAATGGCCATTATCAACAAAACAGAAAATGACAAGTGCTGGAGAGGATGCGGAGAAAGAGGCACACTTATCCACTGTTGGTGGGAATGTCAAATGGTGCAACCACTGTGGAAGGCAGTTTGGCGGTTCCTCAAAAAGTTGAATATAGAATTGCCATACGACCCAGCAATACCATTGCTGGGAATATACTCAAAGGACTTAAGGGCAAAGAATACTCAAAGGACTTAAGGGCAAAGACACAAACGGACATTTGCACACCATGTTTATAGCAGCGTTATTTACAATTGCAAAGAGATGGAAACAGCCAAAATGTCCATCAACAGACGAGTGGCTAAACAAACTGTGGTATATACATACGATGGAATATTATGCAGCTTTAAGACAGAATAAACTTATGAAGCATGTAATAACATGGATGGACCTAGAGAACATTATGCTGAGTGAGTCTAGTCAAAAACTAAAAGACAAATACTGTATGGTCCCACTGATGTGAAGAGACATTCGAGAATAAACTTGGAATATGTCATTGGTAACAGAGTCCAGCAGGAGGTAGAAACAGGGTAAGATAATGGGTAATTGGAGCTGAAGGGATACAGACTGTGCAGCAGGACTAGATACAAAAACTCAAAAATGGACAGCACAATAATACCTAATTGTAAAGTAATCATGTTAAAACACTGAATGAAGCTACATCTGAGCTATAGGGTTTTTTTTTTACTATTATTATTACTTTTATTTTTTTTCTCTATATTAACATTCTATATCTTTTTCTGTTGTGTTGCTGGTTCTTTTAAACCGATGCAAATGTACTAAGAAACGATGATCATGCATCTATGTGATGATGTTGAGAGTTACTGATTGCGTATGTAAAATGGTATGATTTCTAAATGTTGGGTTAATTTCTTTTTTTCCGTTAATTAATAAAAAAAAAACAAAAACAAACAAACAAACAAAAAAAACTTAAATTCCCTTCTGTGAAATGACCTTCCCATTCCAACTCCTATGAGATGATCATTGGCAAACATTTTTCCATGTGCAAACTCACTGAAATGTTCTAAGTAAAAAAAAAAAAAAAAAAAATAGTCTTGGATACCCTCGGATCTCTGCCACTGCACTCAAACGTCAGGATCTCCTCGTCAGGCCCCACTCGAGGCGAGGAGCACATGGCCCACAGCAGTGTGGGCACCCCCGGGTACGCCCACTCCAGCTCAGACACCGCCCATCCACTCTCTGGCGCTGGCAGGGTCCTGCCGACATTGCCCACCCTTGCCCGCCCCTGCCGGCCCTGCCGCCCCTGCCCGCCCTTGACGTGCCGGCCCTTGCCCACCCCGCCCCTGCCCAACCTGCCCGCCCCTGCCGGCCCTTGCCCGCCCCTGCCGGCCCTTGCCCGCCCCTGCCAGCCCTTGCCTGCCCTGCCGACACTGCCCACCCTGCCGGCCCTTGCCCGCCCTGCCGGCCCTGCCGGCCCTTGCCCACCCCTGACTGCCCTGCCGGCCCCTGCCCGCCCTGCCCGCCCTGCTGACACTGCCCGCCCTGCCGGCCCTTGCCCGCCCCTGCCGGCCCTTGTCCGCCCTGCCGACACTGCCCACCCTGCCGGCCCTTGCCCGCCCTGCCGGCCCTTGCCCACCCCTGCCTGCCCTGCCGGCCCCTGCCCGCCCTGCTGACACTGCCTGCCCTGCCAGCCCTTGCCTGCCCCGTCCTTGCCCGCCCTGCCGCCCTGCCGACACTGCCCGCGCTGCCCACCCTGCCCACCCTTGCCCGCCCTGCCTGCCTCTGCCGACACTGCCTGCCTTGCCCACCCTGCCTCCCCTGCCAACACTGCCTGCCCTGCCCGTCCTGCCGCCCCTGCCAACACTGCCCGCGCTGCCCACCCTGCCCGCCCTTGCCCACCCTGCCGGCCCTGCCGGCCCTTGCCCGCCCCTGCTGGCCCTTACCCGCCCTGCCGACACTGCCGGCCCTGCCCGCCCTGCCGACACTGCCCGCCCTGCCAGCCCTTGCCCGCCCTGCCCGCCCTGGCCAGCCCCTGCCCGCCCCGACCACCTTGCCCGCCCTGTCTGCCCCTGCCCGCCTTGCCGGCCCTTGCCCGCCCTGCCAGCCTGGCGGCTTCAACGGCCCTGACTTTCCACCACCTCAGCACCCACAATCCGGGTGGAAGGACGGTCTCTTCAGCTGCTTGGCCACCGGGCACACGCGAGGACGAGGATGTTCTGCTGACTGCACAGTTCACTTTCTTGAGAACTTCTCTAACAGAAGTTCTTAATGTAGGGTAGGCATATTTTTATTTCAAGATTAATCTCAGACCCTCACCTCAAAATCATAAAGATATTCTACTACATTTTTTTCTAAAAGCTGAGTGAAATCAGTCAGACACAGAAAGGCAGATAGTGTATGATTTCACTATTATGACTCTGGTAAAGGTGATCTCAGAGGCCGTCCTGCAGAGCACAGAGACCTAGAGAACACGGAAGCTGGTGACGCGGGAAAGACAAGATAAGAAATCTAAACCTCCTCCTCTCATTTCTCCCTCCTTCCAGTTATTTGCCCCTGGTACTGCTGTGGTGCTTTTGCTGTCTTCCTGTTTATAGGCCATAGCATGCAATGGGAATGGAGAGAAGTGGCAGCATCTAATCAGTGGGGGTATAAGTAATACTGCCATGTTCTGTGGCGAATATAATTCAAAGGGGATGTAGAGTACCATGTCCCCCACCGATTAACTCTACCATTATAAGTCCTAATGAACTTCTTCAAAGCTTTGACCTTGTACAGAGTCAGTAACAGAAGGGTGTGCTGCTTGAATCTGTGGTGGACCCAGAAAAGCCGTGTCCTTCGATTTCATTCAATACTGCTGGGTGGGAGCTTTTTGATTATCCATGGAGATGTAACTTCTGATCAGGTGGTTTCCAGGGAGCTGTGTCCCCACCCATTCAAGGTGGGGTGCTTACTGGAGCCCTTTAAGAGGGGACCATTTTGGAAAAAGCTACAGAGCTCACGCAGCCTTTCTGGAGATGAAGAAGAAAAATGCTCCCAGAGGAGCTTCATGAAACAAGAAGCCTGGAGAAAAAGCTAGCAGATTTCACATTTGCCATGGGCCCTTCCAGTTGAGATAGAAACCCTGAATGTCATTGGCCTTCTTGAACCAAGGTATTTTTCCCTGGAGCCTTAGATTGGACATTTCTATAGCCTTGCTTTAGTCTGAACATTTTCACAGCCTTAGAACCGTAAACTTGCAACTTAATAAATTCCCCTTTTTAAAAGCCATTCCATTTCTGGTATATCACATTTGCAGATTTCAGACTAAAACAAGGGGCATAAGGAGAAAACTCCTATGCATGCTATGGCCTATAAATAGGAAGACAGCAAAAGCACCACAGCAGTACCAGGGGCAAATAACTGGAAGGAGGGAGAAATGAGAGGAGGAGGTTTAGATTTCTTATCTAGTGAGGATGTGTTTGTCAGTTCTGTGTAGCTATGGACCAATGAAAACTGTCTAAAACTGAGAGTGCTGTGGATCGTACAACCAAGTGAGGACACTGTAAAACATGGTTATATATCCAGGAATACTCTGCAGCTACAAAAAGGAATGACATCACGAGGCATGCAGGAACTGAGTAAACCCTGGGGGATAATGCGTTGTGCAAAATAAGCCAGAAACGAAAGAACAAAAATACGATGGCCTCTTTCAGAAAATACGTGTAAGAAAATGGGAGCCTAGATTGTAAGCCCTTATAGCAGCCACAATTGGTCTGAAGTTATAAGTTTATTTCTGGATTCTAAGACACTGAGCTGTGTGCACCAGCTGGCATCTTCCTGGAACTCTGAGTAACTCCGTGACACCTACGATTCAGAGCTGGAGCTCTGGAGCTCTGAAAATCAGCATTGCTAAATACAGTAACAGTTAAAAGTAACCAAAAAATAGATCCAGCTTCAATTAGAGATAAAAACAAGGCCAAACGGATGTGATCTAAGATAAATCAGAACACAGGGCAAAGTTGACAGTGTGTGTGCTCTAGAGCTCCCCCTGCTGCATGGGGCCAGAGGCAGAGAGGTCTATCGTGTTGGGAACCACCATTTCTGTAACACATAACCCAAGTCAACCAATCCAGAGAGTTCATTAAAACAATCTAAACTCCTGGAGTCCAGAACAGGAGCAAGGCCTTGTAATTCTGTACAGCTTAATGTAATATCCAGAGACATCCCAGACTCTGATGGGCTGATAATTAAAAAGCATGGGTAGTGTCCTTTGAGGGACTGGAGGGGGGAAAAAGAAGTATTGGCAGAGTCCCCTGAGGGACTGGAGAAAAAGTATGAACAGTTTAACTTTCCTATCTGGGAAACCCCTGGTGCTCTCTCAAACATTAAAGGTGCCCAAGAAAATAGGCCAAGCCCTTGATTTTGAGGCTTGCTCTTATGAAACTTATTTCTATAGTGAAGAAGCTAAGATACCTACAAGGAGGCCTAAGAGTTACTTCCGGAGGACCTCTTCTGTTGCTCAGATGTCACCTCTTTTTCTCTCTCTAAGCCCAACTCTGCAAAGAAAATCATCACCATCTCCCCTACGTGGGACATGACAACCAGGGGAGAAAGTCAGTGGCTAAGAGAGTTCAAATAGAGTCGAGAGGCTATTCTGGAGACTCCCTTAAGCAAGCGACAGCTAGATATTGCTAATTGCCGTGGTTTGCCAAACCCCAAGCAACACTGTTACTGTGAACCCTAAAGAACACCCAGGGCTCTAACTGAGACTCTACCACACTTTCACACACTAAGGTTATTTTCCTGAAACACACAACCTCCACAAATTTCCAAGGCCAGATAAGCCCAGAAACTTAAAGGGCCAGCCTCTTCATGAACACCAATTAATTCCATCCCCCTATCCTTTATTATTGACACAACTTTTTGACATGAAGAAGTTAGAAGGGGCATAGCCCAAAGATCCTTTATAGGGTGGGAGAAGGCTCAAAGGAGAAGAAAGAGGTATAACAGAGAAGATAAAATTTAGCAAATGAGTATGAGTGCTGAATCACTATATTGATATTTCTTTTAGCCTCCAGTCTTTTGGAGCAGCTAGAAGGAAAAACCTGAAAACTATTACATCTGTCCTGTAGCTGCTCTACAGAGTATACTTTGAAAATTATTGCTTTTCTTTTTTTTTTTTTTTGTATATATGTTATATTTCACAATATAAAAGTCAAAAAAATAAAATAAAAAAAAAAGAAATGGGACTCACTAAGCCCAACTCTGCAAGTGAAATCATTGCTCTACTCCCTATGTGGGACATGACATCCAGAGGTGAAAGTCTCCCTGGTGACACGGGAGAGGACTCTCAGGGAACAGTCCGGCCCAGGCAACATGGGATCAACAATTCCATCCTGACCAAAAGGGGGAAAAGAACTGCAATCAATAATAAAGTATCAGCGGCAGAGAGAGTTCCAATAGAGTCGAAAGGTACTCTTGACACTCTTAGGCAAGCTTCAGTGAGACAGTGCTACCTTCATAACTTGCCAAACCCAATCAAAACCATTCCTGTCAACCCTAAAGAACACCTGGAATGTTATATAAGATTTTACAAAAGTTCCATGCACGAGGGTAACTTTCCAGAAACATACCACCTCCAGATGGGTCCCTGGACTAGTTAAGTCCTGAAACCTAGAGGGCCCAGCCTCTCCAGAACATCAGCTAGTTTCATCTCCCTACCCATATTACTGACAGCCCCTTCCAACATGAAAAATTTAGAATGGCCATAGCCCAAACACCCCTAAAGAGAGGGATAGAAAGATCAAAGGTGATGGTGGAGTTATACAGAGAAGACCGCATTTAATAAATGAATATGATTGCTGAATCATTAAATTCATATCTCTTTTAGTCTCCAGTATCTTAGAGCAGCTAGAAGTAAAAACCTAAAATTCTGGAATTGTAACCCATGCCAAACTCTGAAATCTGTTCTACAACTAATTGTTAGGTGATATGCTTTGAAATTTATAGTTTTTTTTTTTTTTTTTTTTTTTTTTTTAAAGACAGAGAGAAGGAAGGAAGGATAGAAGGAAGGAAGGAAGGAAGAAAGGGAAACATTTTTAAACATTTTCTCGTTTTTATTGTATTCTGTTTCTCCGTTTTTGTTACATGGGCTGGGGCCGGGAATCGAACCGAGGTCCTCCGGCATAGCAGGCAAGCACTTTGCCCGCTGAGCCACCGCGGCCCGCCCCCAATATAGCTTTTTTGTATATGTTATTTTTTTTCACCAACAACAAAAAAATCAATTGTGATGATAAACAAATATTTATTTCTTCTAGCCTCCTATATTCTGGAGCAGCTAGAAGAAAAAATCTAAGAGGATGGTATGAGAACCCATGACAAACTTTCAGATCTGTCCTATAACTGCTTTTCGAAGAGTTCTTTGAAAACTACTGCTTTTTTTTCCCTTTGCTTTGTATATGTTATATTAAATAATAAAAAAGGTTAAAAAACAAAACAAAACAAAATAGAAATGGGGTTGGTCTGACCTAAGATGTGCTCTAAATGTAAAACACAGGCCAAGTTTTAAAGACTTAGAATTGAAAAAAGAACGTAAAAATCTTAATTTTTGTATTCATTACATGTGGAAATGATATTTGGTATATACTAAGTTTAAGTTTAATAAAATATATTATCAAAATTAATCTGACCTCTTCCTTTTTGCTCTCTCCATGTTACTACTAGAAAAATTAAAATTACATATGGCTGGTATTTGAGCTTTATATTTCTGTTGACAGTACATAAAGCTAATAATCTACCTGGCTGGTGGGGAAAACATATGAAATCATTATAGAACATGAATTTGTTAACATGGACAGTGAAAAGGTTGGTCAAACAAAGCAGAAAAACTAAAGTGAGATAACAAAGAAGCTCAAGAAAATACAAACGAGCCTGCTGTGTCCCTACACATTAGAAACTCTTCCTAGGGAACAGCATGTGAGCAGCCTGGGGAACAGAAGCGGAGAAAGGAGCAGGTATGGGTCACCGCAGTTGCCTTGGCGCGAGTCTCTACCAAAGGTGGAAGGAGGAGGCCGATGGGGTGGAGAGGCAGCTGGTCCGAGAGCACACCCACCTCTGCTTGCAAGCTCGCGTCCGGCACCCACGAGTGCCCTCTGCCCACAACCGCAGCGTCAGGGGGCCCTTTCATAGAAAGGCCAGCCCCCCCAGCGCATCCACCCAACTCAGTCCCTGAGGACGCACTTCTGGCAGCCCCAGCGCTCACAACTCCTCTGTGTGGGCACAAATACTCACATACCTGAACACAAACGCAGGGCCCAGCATCTTTCTCCTATGCCTGTTAAAACCTCAGTCACCTTAGAGGGCTCGACTTAAGTCTCACCTCCGCAATGCGGCCATCTAGAACAGGTCTCTGCAAAATCAACGGTACTTACATGCCTGATCTCACACTTCTGTTCATAATGGCGCTATATGTGACATTTAAGGTGACTTATGGACAATAATAAGGTTAAATGAAAGATACATGCAAAGCCCTTTAAACTTCAAGATTTTAAGAATGGACTTGAGGCAGCAGTATACTTTCTCATCTTCTTTTTGGACATCTACTTATATGGGACTTTTATCACCTATTACATTGGAAAAAAATCCCTTCTCAAGACCTACATTTCTATCACAGAAAGTGGGTGAAAATGTTACAGGAACTAACAAATACACTTTATTTTCTGAAAAAGAAAAATATAAGCCACTGTATATTATCCTTTTTGTCTTGGCTGCCAGGTAGTTCAAAAATTAATTTAATGACGAAATTTTAAATTCATCTCAATTATTCCTCCTCTATTTTATCTGCCTGTTAGAGCTTTTCTTTTAGTTCACAGACGTCTTTAACTGTAAGCCAATTCAAATTATAAGTAGACACAAACTAAATTATAAAGCTCATGAGCAATTTGAAGCTTATCTTCTAATTTTATACAGAAGAAGTAAAAATGTAACTGGAAACATGATTAAGAATCATCATATTTCGTGTTGAGTAATTTATGTATATGGCCTCATATGTGAAATGCCTATCTCAAAGGAGGAAACTAAGGCTAACGCAACCTTTGCCCAAGGTCCCAAAACTAGTGTCAGAATCTGAAGTTGAAACCAAATCTCAACAATGTGTACATCAATGCCAGAAACCCCCTAAGACCTGCCTGTGAGCCTGCACCAGTCATCCAGTTTCAAGCCCTGCCCTCATCAACCATGAACACATACAATAAATGACTTTTGGATAACTATCTAATAAATAACAAGAAAAGACTTTATAATTTGAACACAACACAATAAAAGTTAATGATCCTGAGCCCAACTGACATACCAAGGCAAGACAGAAAATTACTTGTTTCTTTTTTCTTTCCTAGCTGTTCTCTCTACAAATAATTCCTATTTGCAATCTTTCCATGCCAAAGAAATAACAATACCCAAGAGTATAACAAAGGCTGCTACAAATACAGGCCATAAAAACTCTAGGGAAGAGAGGAGAAAACAAAGGTACCAGCTTTCAAACAACAAGTGCCTACTTTAAAATATATTTTTAAGTTGTGTTTTTTATCAAAAGCAGTGTAACCATTTAAACAGCTGCTTTGCATGACTATAACAAATACAGCATATACTCTAGCAGCCAGCCAACAATAAGTAAATATCAAAGTGTCAGCTGCCAAGTCACTATATGATTTTACATTCTAACTCCTAGTCTAACACTGAAAACCTAGTCTAACACTAATCCATTTCAAAAATAAAAGCAAGATAGTAAAACTTTTACAGACAAAGAAAAGCTGAGAGAATTCACTACCAGCAGACATTTACCACAAGAAATGTTAAGGTAGGTCCTTCAGGCAAATGATGCTAGATGGAAATCTGGATTCAGGCACAAAAAAAAAAGCACACCAGAATTGATAAGTATGCAATTAAATACAAAAGACATATTTTTCTCATCTTGCAATCTCTTTAAAAGATAATTCACTGTATAAAGCAAAAAGAACAACAATGTATAATGGGGTTTATAACATATGCAGAAGTAAAAACAACGCAATAACACAAGGAACAGGAAAGGAGTAACAGAGGTATACTTTTACCCTCTACTTGAGGGCACCATCTGAAGGCAGCAAGTGAAAAGTTAGTGATATATACTGTAATCTCTAGGGGAAAAAAAACACACGAAAAATAGACACAGTTAATAAATCAATAGTGGCTGTGAAAAGAAATCAGAATAAATATTCGATTATTCTAAAACTGGGTAGTAAAAAGGAAAAAGAGAAACAAAAAAAACAGGATAGGACCAAAAAAGGCACAATGAAATGTAACCATATCAATAATCACATTAAAGGTAAATCATCTAAAACCATCATGCAAAAGGCAAAGAATATCAGAAGGTAAAAAATATCACATGACCTAACTGCATTCTGTCTACCAAAAGCACAGCACTATAGGGTCAGAAAAAACTTTCTTAGCGGGCCAGACTTCCGGCAGGTAGGCAGCATGGTCTTCATTGTAACTACTTGCTTTGGTGTTGATTTTTCTATAAACCTATCAAAGATCTGATTTTTAATAAAGAAAAAAAAAGTAAGCATTAAGAGTTGACTTTAGGTGCAACATGCATACATATGACATGGAGGATGACCCTCAAAACATCAACTTCCTGGAAAAGGACTATCCTTTAACAAAGCACATGGTTACTTTAAAAAGACAAAAGTTCCATATCTTCCTAAATTAAAACACTTGCTTCCCTTTGCCACCCCACCCAAGCATGCCAGCCTGATACCCTCACACTGCCTCTGGCACTTTTTCTGCATTCTACTCATCAGGCCCTAGCAGTTTTTCTTAGTCAGATATCTCAGGAGGAAAACATCTCCATTTTCCCTAGTAAGCATACCAAGCAATCTTGAAAACCCCTCTTTTTTTGCTTCCTTACTTACAGTCACCCACCCTGCACACCACTGTCAAATTTACCTTCCTAAAACAACACTCAGGTCACACCGCTCAGTTTCTCAAGAAACATATTTATTTCTAAATAAATAAAAATCTCTGAACTCCTGTAACACCTCCCACTAAAGAACTGACCAGGCCCAATATGGTAAAATGGAAACAGCTAGAGCCTGGCTTTTAAGGCAAAGCTTTGTTAACACCCTTGTGGCAGAAATACATCAGCTCAGTGTGCTAGGTAAATAAACTTATCCTCTGAGCCCCAGCTTCCACCTCCTTAGAAATAAGTGGGTGGCTACCCCATATTATTGACAGCCCCTTCCAACATGAAAAAGTTAGAATGGCCATAGCCCAAACACCCCTAAGGAGACGGATAGAAAAATCAAAGGTGTTGGTGGAGTTATATCCAGAGAAGATAAGATTTAACAAATGAATATGATTGCTGAATCATTAAATTCACATCTCTTTTAATCCTCAGTATCTTAGAGCAGCTAGAAGTAAAAACCTAAAATTCTTCAATTGTAACCCATGCCAAACTCTGAAATCTGTTCTACAACTAATTGTGGTGCTGTGCATTGAAATTTATTGTTTTATATATGTTATTTTTCACACATACACACACACACACAAAAAAAATATATATATAGTCGACTGCGATGATAAAAAAAAATATTTATTCCTTCTAGTCTCCTATATTCTGGAGCAGCTAGAAGGAAAAATCTGAGAGGATGGTATGGCAGCCCATGACAAACTCTGGGATCTGACCTGCAACTACTTGCTGAAGAGTGCTTTGAAAGCTATTGCTTTTTTCTTCCTTTGCTTTGTATATATGTTACATTACACAATAAAAAAAGTTAAAAATAAATAAATAAATAAATAAGCAAATGGCCCTGAAAACCCTAAAGAACACCCAAGGCGCTATCTGCAGTGCTACAGAAGTTTCATCACTAAGTTTACTTTTCAGAAGCATAAAATCTCCAGGTGGTTCTGAGGCGGCAGCAGCCCTGAAAGGCAGAAGTGCTTGTCTCCCTCAGAACACCAACGCGCTGCACCCCCGCCTCACAATGTCGACACCCCTTTTTCACATGAAGAAGTGAGAACAGTCACTGCCCAAATATCCCTAAAGACTGGGAAAAGGGTCAAACGAAAGGGAGGAGTTACAACAGAGAACACAGAATTTAACAAATGACTGTGACTACTGAATCATTATATTGGTATTTCTTGTTAGTTTCTAGCATATTAGAACAGAACAGAAAAAAGAAAATACCTGAAATTGTGGAACTGTAACCCACACCATACTTTGAAATTTGCTCTACCACTACTTATTAAAAACTGTACTTAGAGAGGCAGTGCACAGCGGTTCACCGGCAGAGTCCTTGCCTGCGTGCCAGAGACCTGGGTTTGATTCCTGGTGCCTGCCCATGCAAAAAAAAAAACTGTACTTTGAGATTATCACTTTTCTACATATGTTCTATTTCACAATAAAAAAAAAAATTAAACAATAATAGTAATGGGGTGGGCCAAAACTACATGATCCCTAAGATCAATTTCTAGGGTGAAAAGCATGTGGATTGTACTGAGGGGAAAACAGCTGCGGTACATACAGCACGTAATGAATTAAGACTCTGAAGACCAAGGGGTAAATTGTTTTAAATGCCTGCAAGAATAGCACTGGACAAGCTGTCAAGATGATCTGATGAGGTAAAGGCAAAAGAGAAGACTCACCAGTTCAAAGTACCTGTGTAAGAAAAGTAAAAACTATGCGACCAAAACAATAACGCATGACTGTCTGAACTCTACAATTCACTGATGCTTCTTGAGAGGGTTTTTTGGTAAAGAGGAGAGGAACATGATTCACCAAAGGACTGATTAATCATATCCTAACAAGAAGGCATTTACAAAAATTCCTACTTTTAAAACGCTTCCATTACCAGCAATACAGAATAAAAAGAGCTGAATCAAGCATTTAACTCAAGAAGTTGAAAAATCACAAAAACCAAGAGCCTAAGTAAACCAAGAATGATATTATAAATGTTAAGGCAGAATTTCACAGATCAGCAAGGAGAAAAGCAGGAGGGGAGAGACGAGCCTGGGACAGCCCACTCACGGGTCTGGAGGGCGCCGGGCATCTCCATCACGTGGCTCTTCACCAAGGGGGCGCTGAGTTTGGGCACTTCTTCTGCACGTTATTCTCACGGGAAATTTATTTTTAAAAAGAAACTAGAAAGCTTATGAATAAAGAGATCCATAAAGTGATGTCTAGGGAAAAAAGAATTATGTGCACAGCCTCAGCAACCCACAGGCAAAGAGAAAAGACTCATAGCTAACAAATAAAAAGCGGGCGCAGCAGGTAAGACCTTTTCTCATAAAACATACGTTCAATCTGTACTAATTGTAGACAGAGAAAAACGACTAAACAAAATGAAAAAAATATTCCTCAGAGTTTATTTCTGGGTTATGTATGGGCTTACAAATCTTTCATCTTTACATTTTTTCCTTTGCTACGAATTTTCTAAAAAGAGCCTTTTACTTTTATAATCAGAGAAAACAAGGTTTGCGCATAGGGAGCTCAGTGCCATGGGCTCTAATTAAATGGCCTGGGGACAGGACCCACTGCCCCACCGGGCAGCCAGGAGCCCCTGCACAGGCGCACTGAAACCACCGAGACTATTCCGCATCTATTAAACAGGTATTTAATACGTTTTAGTGACGTGAGTGTATGGAAAAGTAGGTTTAATAGAAAATGTACACAACAAGAGTTTCAACTTTATGTCCCAACAGCCTGTGAACCACCTATTTGATAAAAAAAATTTCTGCTAATTCTTTTTACCAAAATAGTCCATACCTGAGGTGCAGAACTGGAGTAAATATGCCACCACTCCACTTTCCCCCCTAGCTTCACTCTATAATATCCTAAGCATAATATCCTACTTAATACAATTTCCTCTTTTTTTCAATAACATGGAAATTTATCAAGCGCCCAGTCAGAAAATGAAATAAAACCCATTTAAAGGAAAGTAACAGAGTTCAGGATGATACTGATCAAGGAAAACACTCCAGCAAAAAAGAAAACAAGCTCACTGACACTTAAACAGCCAGTGTTTGATTTCTAAATGTGATCTAAAGAGCGGTCACTACTGACCCACAATGGAGTGTGTCCTAGTCCTGGAGTCAGCCGGCCCGAGCGCAAACTGCAGCTCTGCCAGCTCGAGGCCAGGGCTCGGATCGCAACACGGTTCCATCTTGCCGGGCAGCGGGACGGTTGGCGACAGAAGCTGCGCCACGGGAGATGCCCACCTGTGTGACCAGCTCAGACCAGGTACTCAGCATGGGGGCACCCTTATCCCCCCAGTAGGAGACAGGGCCCCGGAAAGGAGAGGGGGTACGCTTTCTACCTTACCCGGGACTAGCACCCACGGGGTTACTTCGATCAGCACTGCTCATCAACAGAGCTAAACGACAAGAGATCAGAGCTAGTAAACACCAGAGCAACGCTGTCTAGAAAACAAAATTACAGAACACTTCCAGGTGGTAAAAACTGCACAAGTGTAAAAGTTAACAATTTCCTTTACCTTACAAATCAATACTAGATTAGTTGTGGGGTACGACTAAGTAAAATATCTAGCCTAAAATGAGTAATTCCCGAAATGAACATACATGCCCTACACTGAGCTTCCATTCATGTTTCTTAGAAATTCTTAGAGGAGTATTAAGATCGATATGCAGTTCATATAGGAGCTCCCAAATACAGAATTACTTCTATTATCCCTGATATGCAGGCTTAAATTATACGCAGGAATCAATATCAAAACAATTTTAGCAGCCCTTAAATGTGCATTTTAATGTCATATTTACATTAACTATCATAAAATATATTTTTAAGTAGTTCTGTTTAATATTTTAACTTCATTATTTTCAACTTTATGTCCCAAAAGCCTGTTAACTATTTGATAAAAGAATTTTTGCTAATTCTTTTACAAAACAGAACTGAAAATGAAGTTACAGGAAACCACAGCAATAATAGTGTACCTGGAAGATGAAAAAATGCTGGCAATGGACCCAGCTAAGCTCCTACAGCTCACACTGAGGACTCGGCGGGAGCATGCGCTGCTGCGACCTCGTCTTTTCACACCTTCTCTTCTCCGCTCCAACCGCCAAGACCACGCCCCCCACTCAGTGGTGGTGGGCCACTCTGACAGGTTCCCCACATCGCCCCTGCAGTCCTGCAACAGCCAGCTCCCCCACTGACCACTCCCCTCCGCAGGCACACCCACCGACCTCCACCCTACCTGAAGAAAGGCGCACCCACACCCGTCCACCTTTGGCTACCAAACCACACCTCTGTCCTCCGTATGGAAACCTGCGCGCCTACTGGACTGACATCTAAGTCACCCCTAGTCCCATCACATGCGCATCTTCTCCATCCACACTCCCCTGCAGCCTCACACACCCAATGGCCTACCAGCCCTCTCCTGCTAGACTGACCGGCATCACCAGCTTCACAGGGCCACGGAAGGTGGAGGCGAGGAGCCGCTGCTCCATCACCTGACCCTCCACCACACAGCCAAGATCGCAGTCAGGTCCTCAGCAGTGCTAGCCCAGCAGTCCAGCAGCCCAGCAAGGCTCCTGAGCGACAAGGGTCTTCACAGACTGGGCGCAGGCAGCAGCATGAGCTGCGAGAGTTGCAGGGCCCCCAGGGTGGGGCAGAGGCAAGCCCAGGTGGGGGCCACAGGCACAGGGGGGCTGTCAGAGCAGAGGGAGCCGGGTCTCCATCTAGGAGCACAGCCCCCAACCTGTGCCTCAGAGTGGGCTTTATCTTCCTGCCCAGGAAACCAGTCTGCCCTCTGCCCCAATCATCTCATCTTCCAATGCAGTTTACTCTACGAACATCCTTGAAAAGATGGTCCCCAACAAAAGCAGACAGGAGTTCTGCACACCCACCACAGGGCAGCCTCTCCTGAAACACTGCTCACCTTCTACACGTGACACTCGGCACAGCACCCGGCCAAAAGCTGGAAACCAGTATTTGCTGAATGCGTGATGGATATACAATAAATTGAGCAACGAAAAACCGGCAGTGGCAGTAAGAACACGATAAAACATTAATTTTTTATTGTCCTAAACTTTTTAAAGAGATAAGTACAACCACTCTATTTTTATTCTACCATGTGCATGACTTGTACTATATTAACTTTACCAACTGACAGTGTTTGTTCGATCACTCTCCTATGAGATAATCAATTTCCAGAGGCCACACAAACATTGTTTATTGCACTGTTCATTATAATTCCTCTTTATTTTAGATCTTCAACCAGACAGCATCTTCTCCAAAACATGTGCCCACTGGGATCTGGCCATTCAGCTCAGCGGCTATGCTAGTTTGAAAGGTTTTGTGTATCCTGGAAAAGCCAGGTTTTAATTCCATGCGGGAGCAGGGGTTTCTTCTAATCACTGTTCAATTCACAGGTTGGAAACTTGATTAGGTTATGTCCATGGGAATGTGACTCAATCAATTCTGGGTATTAAGCTTGATTAGATGGAGATGTGTCTCCACCCATTCTATGTGGGTCTCAATTAGTTTACTGGAATCCTATAAAAGAGGAGACATTTTGGAGAGAGCTCCTTTTGAGAACGAGGAGAGAGCCACAGAACCATGAAAGAATGGAGAGAACCACGGCATCCACCAGCCAGCGACCTCTGGAGACGAAGGAGAACGTCACCAGGGAGCTTCAGGAAGCCAGAGGGAGCTAAACGACGCCACGCCACACTCACCACGTGCCTTTGCAGCTGAGAGAGACCCTGAACGTCATCAGCCTTTCTGGGGTGAGGGTAACCTCTTGTTGGCACCTTAATATGAACATTTTTATAGACGTGCTTTAATTGGGACATTTTCTCAGCCTTACCATTATAAACTAGCAACTTATTAAATAACCCTTTTTAAAAGCGATTCCATTTCTAGCTTATCACATTCCAGCAGCTAGCAAACTAGTACAGTGGGGGACTTGTCAAAATAAATATGTTGAAGTACAGATCAATTAAGTACAATGATTTTTTTTAATTAATTAACGGAAAAAAAGAAATTAACCCAACATTTAGAAATCATACCATTCTACATATGCAATCAGTAATTCTTAACATCATCACATAGATGCATGATCATCGTTTCTTAGTACATTTGCATCGGTTTAGAGGAACTAGCAAAACAACAGAAAAACATACAGAATGTTAATATAGAGAAAAAAATAAAAGTAATAATAGTAAGAACAAAAAAAAACAAAACAAAAACCTATAGCTCGGATGCAGCTTCATTCAGTGTTTTAACATGATTACTTTACAATTAGGTATTATTGTGCTGTCCATTTTTGAGTTTTGGTATCTAGTTCTGTTGCACAGTCTGTATCCCTTCAGCTCCAATTACCCATTATCTTACCCTGTTTCTAACTCCTGCTGAACTCTGTTACCAATGACATATTCCAAGTTTATTCTCGAATGTCGATTCACATCATTGGGACCATACAGTATTTGTCTTTTAGTTTTTGACTAGACTCACTCAGCATAATGTTCTCTAGGTCCATCCATGTTATTACATGCTTCATAATTTTATCCTGTCTTAAAGCTGCATAATATTCCATCGTATGTATATACCACAGTTTGTTTAGCCACTCGTCTGATGATGGACATTTTGGCTGGTCCATCTCTTTGCAATTATAAATAACGCTGCCATAAACACTGGTGCGCAAATGTCCGTTTGAGTTTTTGCCCTTAATTCCTTTGAGTAGATTCCCAGCAATGATATTGCTGGGTCATATGGCAATTCTATATTCAGCTTTTTGAGGAACCACCAAACTGCCTTCCACAGAGGTTGCACCATTTGACATTCCCACCAACGGTGGATAAGTGTGCCTGTTTCTCCGCATCCTCTCCAGCACTTGTCATTTTCTGTTTTGTTGATAATGGCCATTCTGGTGGGTGTGAGATGATATCTCATTGTGGTTTTGATTTGCATTTCTCTAATGGCCAGGGACATTGAGCATCTCTTCATGTGCCTTTTGGCCATTTGTATTTCCTCCTCTGAGAGGTGTCCATTCAAGTCTTTTTCCCATTTTGTAACTGGATTGGCTGTCTTTTTGTTGTTGAGTTGAACAATCTCTTTATGAATTCTGCATACTAGACCTTTATCTGATATGTCGTTTCCAAATATTGTTTCCCATTGTGTAGGCTGTCTTTCCACTTTTGTGATGAAGTTCTTTGATGCACAAAAGTGTTTAATTTTGAGGAGTTCCCATTTATATATTTCCTTCTTCAGTGCTCTTGCTTCAGGTTTAAGGTCCATAAAACTGCCTCCAATTGTAAGATTCATAAGATATCTCCCTACATTTTCCTCTAACTGTTTTATGGTCTTAGACCTAATGTTTAGATCTTTGATCCATTTTGAGTTAACTTTTGTGTAGGGTGTGAGATATGGGTCTTCATTCATTCTTTTGGATATGGATATCCAGTTCTCTAGGCACCATTTATTGAAGAGACTGTTCTGTCCCAGGTGAGTTGGCTTGACTGCCTTATCAAAGATCAAATAGCCATAGATGAGAGGGTCTATATCTGAGCACTCTATTCGATTCCATTGGCCGATATATCTATCTTTATGCCAATACCATGCTGTTTTGACCACTGTGGCTTCATAATATGCCTTAAAGTCCGGCATCGCTAGACCTCCAGCTTCGTTTTTTTTCCTCAAGATGTTTTTAGCAATTCGGGGCACCCTGTCCTTCCACATAAATTTGCTTATTGGTTTTTCTATTTCTGAAAAATAAGTTGTTGGGATTTTGATTGCTGTTGCATTGAATCTGTAAATCAATTTAGGTAGGACTGACATCTTAACTATATTTAGTCTTCCAATCCATGAACACGGTACGCCCTTCCATCTATTTAGGTCTTCTGTGATTTCTTTTAACAGTTTTTTGTAGTTTTCTTTGTATAGGTTTTTTGTCTCTTTAGTTAAATTTATTCCTAGGTATTTTATTCTTTTAGTTGCAACTGTAAATGGGATTCATTTCTTGATTTCCCCCTCAGCTTGTTCATTGCTAGTGTATAGAAATGCTACAGATTTTTGAATGTTGATCTTGTAACCTGCTAATTTACTGTACTCATTTATTAGCTCTAGTAGTTTTGTTGTGGATTTTTCCGGGTTTTCGACGTATACTATCATATCGTCTGCAAACAGTGATAGTTTTACTTCTTCCTTTCCAATTTTGATGCCTTGTATTTCTTTTTCTTGTCTAATTGCTCTGGCTAGAACCTCCAACACAATGTTGAATAATAGTGGTGATAGTGGACATCCTTGTCTTGTTCCTGATCTTAGGGGGAAAGTTTTCAATTTTTCCCCATTGAGGATGATATTAGCTGTGGGTTTTTCATATATTCCCTCTATCATTTTAAGGAAGTTCCCTTGTATTCCTATCTTTTGAAGTGTTTTCAACAGGAAAGGATGTTGAATCTTGTCAAATGCCTTCTCTGCATCAATTGAGATGATCATGTGATTTTTCTGCTTTGATTTGTTGATATAGTGTATTACATTAATTGATTTTCTTATGTTGAACCATCCTTGCATACCTGAGATGAATCCTACTTGGTCATGATGTATAATTCTTTTAATGTGTTGTTGGATACGATTTGCTAGAATTTTATTGAGGATTTTTGCATCTATATTCATTAGAGAGATTGGTCTGTAGTTTTCTTTTTTTGTAATATCTTTGCCTGGTTTTGGTGTGAGGGTGATGTTGGCTTCATGGAATGAATTAGGTAGTTTTCCCTCCGCTTCGATTTTTTTGAAAGTTTGAGGATAGTTGGTACTAATTCTTTCTGGAATGTTTGATAGAATTCAGATGTGAAGCTGTCTGGTTCTGGACTTTTCTTCATAGGAAGCTTTTGAATGACTAATTCAATTTCTTTACTTGTGATTGGTTTGTTGAGGTCATCTATGTCTTCTTGAGTCAAAGTTGGTTGTTCATTTCTTTCCAGGAACCCGTCCATTTCCTCTAAATTGTTGTATTTATTAGCGTAAAGTTGTTCATAGTATCCTGTTATTACCTCCTTTATTTCTGTGAGGTCAGTAGTTATGTCTCCTCTTCCATTTCTGATCTTATTTATTTGCATCCTCTCTCTTCTTCTTTTTGTCAATCTTGCTAAGGGCCCATCAATCTTATTGATTTTCTCATAGAACCAACTTCTGGTCTTATTGATTTTCTCTATTGTTTTCATGTTTTCAATTTCATTTATTTCTGCTCTAATCTTTGTTATTTCTTTCCTTTTGCTTGCTTTGGGATTAGTTTGCTGTTCTTTCTCCAGTTCTTCCAAGTGGACAGTTAATTCCTGCATTTTTGCCTTTTCTTCTTTTCTGATATAGGCATTTAGGGCAATAAATTTCCCTCTTAGCACTGCCTTTGCTGCGTCCCATAAGTTTTGATATGTTGTGTTTTCATTTTCATTCGCCTCGAGGTATTTGCTAATTTCTCTAGCAATTTCTTCTTTGACCCACTCGTTGTTTAGGAGTGTGTTGTTGAGCCTCCACGTATTTGTGAATTTTCTGGCACTCCGCCTATTATTGATTTCCAACTTCATTCCTTTATGATCTGAGGAAGTGCTGTGTATGATTTCAATCTTTTTAAATTTGTTAAGACTTGCTTTGTGACCCAGCATATGGTCTATCTTTGAGAATGATCCATGAGCACTTGAGAAAAAGGTGTATCCTGCTGTTGTGGGATGTAATGTCCTATAAATGTCTGTTAAGTCTAGTCATTTATAGTAATATTCAGATTCTCTATTTCTTTACTGATCCTCTGTCTAGATGTTCTGTCCATTGATGAGAGTGGGGAATTGAAGTCTCCAACTATTATGGTATATGTGTCTATTTCCCTTTTCAGTGTTTGCAGTGTATTCCTCACGTATTTTGGGGCATTCTGGTTCAGTGCGTAAATATTTATGATTGTTATGTCTTCTTGTTTAATTGTTCCTTTTATTAGTAGATAGTGTCCTTCTTTGTTTCTTTTAACTGTTTTACATTTGAAGTCTAATTTGTTGGATATCAGTATAGCCACTCCTGCTCTTTTCTGGTTGTTATTTGCATGAAATATCTTTTCCCAACCTTTCACTTTCAACCTATGTTTATCTTTGGGTCTAAGATGTGTTTCCTGTAGACAGCATATAGAAGGAGCCTGTTTTTTAATCCATTCTGCCAATCTATGTCTTTTGATTGGGGAATTCAGTCCATTAACATTTAGTGTTATTACTGTTTGGATAATATTTTCCTCTAACATTTTGCCTTTTGTATTATATATATCATATCTGATTTTCCTTCTTTCTACACTCTTCTCCATACCTCTCTCTTCCGTCTTTTTGTATCTGACTCTAGTGCTCCCTTTAGTATCTTGCAGAGCTGGTCTCTTGGTCACAAATTCTCTCAGTGACTTTTGGTCTGAGAATGTTTTAATTTCTCTCTCATTTTTGAAGGACAATTTTGCTGGATATAGGAGTCTTGGTTGGCAGTTTTTCTCTTTTAGTAATTTAAATATATCATCCCACTGTCTTCTAGCTTCCATGGTTTCTGCTGAGAAATCTACACATAGTCTTATTGGGTTTCCCTTGTATGTGATGGATTGTTTTTCTCTTGCTACTTTCAAGATCCTCTCTTTCTCTTTGACCTCTTACATTCTAACTAGTAAGTGTCTTGGAGAACGCCTATTTGGGTCTAATCTCTTTGGGGTGCACTGCACTTCTTGGATCTGTAATTTTAGGTCTTTCATAAGAGTTGGGAAATTTTCAGTGATAATTTCTTCCATTAGTTTTTCTCCTCCTTTTCCCTCCTTTTCTCCTTCTGGGACACCCACAACATGTATATTTGTGCGGTTCATATTGTCCTTGAGTTCCCTGATACCCTGTTCAAATTTTTCCATTCTTTTCCCTATAGTTTCTGTTTCTTTTTCGAATTCAGATGTTCCATCCTCCAAATCACTAATTCTATCTTCTGTCTCTTTAAATCTATCATTGTAGGTATCCATTGTTTTTTCCATCTTTTCTACTTTATCCTTCACTTCCATAAGTTCTGTGATTTGTTTTTTCAGTTTTTCTATTTCTTCTTTATGTTCAGCCCATGTCTTCTTCATGTCCTCCCTCAATTTATCGATTTCATTTTTGAAGAGGTTTTCCATTTCTGTTCGTATATTCAGTATTAGTTGTCTCAGCTCCTGTATCTCATTTGAACTATTGGTTTGTTCCTTTGACTGGGCCGTGTTCTCAATCTTCTGAGCCTTGACCGTTATCTTCTGCTGCTGGCGTCTGGGCATTTAATCAGATTTCCCTGGGTGTCGGACCCAACAGGTTGAAAGATTTTTCTGTGAAATCTCTGGGTTCTGTTTTTCTTATCCTGCCCAGTAGGTGGCGCTCGTGGCACACGTTTGTCTCACGTGTTTGGAAGGGATCCCCCTGGTCACCGATCTCCGTGGCCTGGGGATTTCCGATCCAATTCTCTCCGTTGGTTTGGGGGACCGCGCGTGGTGGGGGCGTCAGCCGCCGCGGCTTGAGGGGACCCTGTGGCTGGTCGCCGGCCGTAGCGGGCCCGGGGAATTCGCCACCGGACCAGGAAGTCGCCCGTGGGGGAGGGGCGTCGGTCACCGGCCGCCGCGACCTATGGAATTCCCCACTGGACCAGGAAGCCGCCCGCGGGGGAGGGTCACCGCGGCTTGGGTAGCCCTCTTATCCGAGACTCGTAGCCGGACCAGGAAGCCGCCCGCAAAAGAGGGGTGCCGGCCGCCTTGGCTTGGGAAACTTGCTTCTCCGAGACTCTCAGCCGGCCCGGGAAGGAGGGAGGGAGGGAGGAGCTCCGGCCGCCACAGCTGCCGCTGCTCGGGAAATCGCGCGCCGCTCGGGGATCTCACCGCAGCCTAGTCTCGCAGTCAGACTAGCCAGTCCAGACTGGGGTATGCTGTGTGTCCATTCCCTGTCATGTCCCCGGGAGCTGTTCTGCACTGTTTCAGTTCACCTAGTAGTTGCTTTGGAGGAGGAACTAAGACGCACGTACCTTACTAAGCCGCCATCTTGGCCCCGCCTGTGATATTCCAGCTTATTAAGTTTAAAGCATTATAAACATACTCAACTGCCCTTCAGTTCGCCCACGCCCTTCTTCGGCAGTTCCCAGTCAGCACAGAGGAGCCGCCCCTGCAGCCCTGGGGGTTTTCAGATGCAGGAAGTGGGCACCAGAGGGGGCTACCCAGTAGCTGGTGCTGTGCCGTCCCCACACGGCAAGCGGCCAGCGCATTTGTTGTCGATATTTTTTATACAGGGAAAATTATGGAGATATCCCTAACTCATAAGAATTGCTTCCCAGGTGGGGTAATATTAGGACCCCAAGGGGCATTAGTGAAATAAGAAACTAGTCAAAGGGAAGTAATAAAACTTTTCAGAGGTACTGGCAGTATCAGAATTCAGTCGTCACAGTTTCCCCTTTTAACTTCCTTTTCACTACAGCATTAACGATCTTGATTAGAAGGTAAAACATCCACCCAACTTTAAATCAGACCAAAATTTAACAAAATAAAATGTTCATATGGTAAATCCAAGGTATAATGTTCCCAAATCCTATGGGAACATATAAACAATCACACACTTAATGGACTAAAATAACATAAATTCTTTCCATGAGTGAAATGAAACAATCATTATTTAGAGATCTTTATTATCCTTTTTATCTTAAAGTCAGATCTGTTCATTCTTAACAAAGTTACTTAGGTTTTACTGTGTTTTGTTTTTGTTTTGTTTTGGGGAGGGGGGTAGGTAGTGGAATTGCTAATTGTCTAGCTTATTCTCCAGCATTTTACCACTTCTATATTTCTTGTAAAAGACAAACACCTTAATTTTCCCACATTACCACCTCAGTTACATACGGTCATATGCAGTGTGCTACCATTTATTACAACTCGTACTGGTTTGACTCTGTGGTGGACCCCAGAAAAGCCATGTGCTTTAATCCTCGTTCAGTACTGCTGGCCGGGAGCGTTTTGTTTGTTCTCATGGAGATGGGACCCATCCAGTTGTGGATGGTAACTTTTGACTAGATGGTGTCCACTGAACTGTGACTCCACTCCTTCCAGGTAGGCTTTGACTAGTTTACTGAAATCCTTTAAAAGAGGAGGCATTTAAGAGAGAGGGAGACGAGCCCACACAGCCAGAGACCTTTGGGGTGAAGTCCTCAGGGAGCTTCACAAAACAAGAGGCCTGGAGAGGAAGCAGCAGATGTCGCCATGTTCACCATGTGCCTTTCCAGCTGAGAGAGAAACCCTGAACTTCATCAGCCTTTCTTGATGAAGGTGACCTCTTGTTGGTGCCTTAATTTGGACATTTTTATAGACTTACTTTAATTGGATATTTTCACAGCCTTAGAACTGTAAACTTACAATTTAATAAATTCCCCGTTTTAAAAGTTGCTCTGTTTCTAGTGTATAACATTCTGGCAGCTAGAAAACTAGGACACGACTACTAAGACAACAACTTTGTCTACCATTTTTTGTGTTTTACATCTGTTTTCTATGTATATTTTTCTCCTTTCTTGCTATTTTGGATTCAGATTGTCCATTCTTAATCCACTGCATTGTAGTCAATAATTCTATTCTTTGAAATTTACTGAGTTTTTCTTGTTTTTCTATGTTTATTACTGTCCATTCCATTTGAACTTAAAAATCAAGATATGGTCCTCTAATATCAGTGTTTACAGTTTTTAAAGTATTCTATAGACTTGCTAATTTTTCATTAATTTGATCTGTCTTGGGTGGAGAAAACTAAAATCTCCAATTATTAATGTCTGCCTTTTTCTCCTTACAGACCTTATAGTTCATGCTTTTGAGAGTTGACTTAACTCACTAGTCATATGATTAATTCCCGTGGTACCGTCATGGAGAATTGCAGCTTTCAGCATCGTAAACTGCCTCTCTGTTTCTTAATGATTTTTCTTCTTACATCCACCTTGTTAGATTTCAACACTACAATCCCCTATTTTATCTTTATTTGCATCTGTCTGGTGTTTCTATGACCATCTTTGTATTATTAACCTTTCACAATCACTTGTACATTTTGCACACACGTTGTATTGGTTTGAAAGTGTTATGTACCACAGAAAAGCCATTTCTTTAATCCTGATTCAATACTGAAGGTTGCAAACTTTTGATTAGAACATCTCCACAGGGATGTGACCTGCCCCATTGTGGTCGTGTAACCTTTGATTAGACGGAGCTGTGACTCTACCCATTCTGGGTGGGTCTTGATTAGATTACTGGGATCCTTTGAAAGAGGAAACACCTTGGAGAGGGACAAATGACAGAAATCTTGGAGCCAACAGAGAGACAGCCTACAGAGCTGACACAGGTGCTTGGAGCCAAGCAGACGTCACCATGAGATGTTAAGTAAGCCAGAACCTGGAGAGAGCCAAGGGAAGCCAAGAGATGAAAACAAGCCCTGGAGAAGCTCCCACAGGAACAGAGGCTGAAAGCAAGGGAGCCCAGGAGTGAGGGACCAGCAGATGCCAGCCATGTGCCCTCTCAGCCGACAGAGGGGTTCCTGACCCATCAGCCTTCCTTGAATTAAGGGAACTTTCCCTGGATGCCTTAGTTTGGACATTTTTATAGGCTCAGAACTGTAAACTTGTAACTTATTAAATTCCCCTTTTTAAAAGCCATTCCAGTTTGGGTATATCACATTCTGGCAGCTTTTACAAATTAGAACACATCTTTTATATATGGCATAGTTTTGAATTTTGTCTTATTAGCCAAGTTGAAAATCTTTTAATAGGTGAGCTAAGCTCATTAATTCTTATTGACAGGATCACTGTTTACTCTCAGTTCTATCCTATGGCTTTATAATATCTTTTATAAATATGTGAAGAATTTCAAACTACACTTCATTTATTATCCCTAATTTTCTATTTTGCATTTCCTGTGGTATGTAGAAAGGTTTGTATTTTTGTTCTAACAATCTCCTTTATTCTAATATCTTCATATATATTTATATAAATTACTTTACCCCATCTAATAGGTACTCCTAATGATTTCCACTGAATGTTATATTAAAATTAGCTAGTAACTTCCTCTTCCATGTCTCTCCTTATCCCAGAACATCTATTTTTAAATAATATAATTTATTCCCAGGAAATGCCTTAACACAATCAGCATGCTTACTCCCCTTTTCATGTATTCTCTTTCCTTCTTTTACAATTATGTGATGTTCTTGACAGAAGATTAATAGTTACAGTAAACTGGTTTTAGATTATACTAGCTGTGATGATGAGGTTCGTGTGTCACCTTGGCCAGAGGATGGTGCCCAGTTTTCTGGTCAGCAGGCACTGGCCTATCTGCTGCTGTGAGGACATTTCATGGACAAACCTTATCAGCACGCTGATTGCATCTGTGGCTGGCCACATCTTCAGTTGGCTAAGGGGAGTGTCTCCCTCATGAATGACTTAAATCTACCAAGTGAAGGCTCTACAGGAGAAGTCCGCAGAGACAATCTCTCTCTCTCCACTCCAGTCAGCCAGCCTCATGCCAAGATTCACTGAAGACATTTCACAGAGTTGCCCGTCGTGGCCTGCCCTACAGAATTTGAACACACACTTCCCCACAGTTGCATGAGACACTTTTATAAAACATGTATTTACAGATACCTCCTGTTGGTTGTTTCCTTAGAGAGCACCAACTACTACACTAGTCTATAACCTTTGTCTCATTATTCAATCGTCGTTTTGTTAAATGTGTTCAGTGCTCCTCTCCAGCCTTTGCACAGTACTTGTTATCATTTTTCCTCTAATCCTGGTTCCCTGGCTGATTCCTCGGAAGGGCTTGGGGGAAAGCTGCCTCTGAGTTACTGTACGTTCATAACTCTCCATCTGTCATCCTGACCCCTGAATGGCAATTTGACTAGACATAAACTCTTTGTCTTCTGTCATCTTCATTATTCTGCCTGGACACCCAACATACCTTTTTTCTTTAAAGTCTAGTTGTTAAACTAAAATACATCCATCTTGATGATTCTGGATTTTTTAATACTTCGATTCAAATCATCAAATAGTTATTTTTTTTTAGCTTGTAGTTTTAAACTTGTTCTGTTCCAGTTCTTTCATTTTCTTCCATCAGAACTCCTATTAACCTTATTTTCTGCTCTGCCTGTCTTCTGTACTTCTTCTAGACTCCTTGTCTTTCCATCAGTTTGGTGTTTTCATTCTTTTCCTCTTCATCCCACAATGGCCTCGCTGCACTCTGTGGGGTCTACTTTCTCCTGTGTCCCCTCTGGCCAAGTCCTTATTTCTCTCTGTCTTTCTATTTTGGTTCTTTCCAGGGTTCTGTCAGGTACCTTTTCTCATCCTCTTGCGGCCATTCGTAGCTTTTCTACCATATTCAAAATGTTCTTCAGAGCTTCTTTTTAATTTTCTTAATGTCCATTATCTTATCTTGTGATTTCTGAGTGGTGTTTTTCTCTACTCATGGCCATATATTTCTCCTGTCTTTGTTTTATGTAGACATGATTTCCAAGTTGTAGTTATCCTCTTTTATCTTACAACACCATTTTATGGAGTTGGAAACGCACTCATTTTCTAATGTACAAGTGCACAAATTAAGTGAGATATTTTCTCCTTAACTATTAGAAGGGGGCGCTAAGGAAACACAACAGATTTTCCAGCTTCACTACTGCTACCAAGAAATAGAAAGATATTAGCGTCTCAAAAGTGCAGCTCATCTCCAGTACTTTCTCAGCCGCACCCATTCTGGGCATGTACTGACTAGGATATCAACCCTCCTCCTCGACTCAGAGCACCTGCCCTGATAAAACTGTGTTCCATTTGCATATACTTCTCCTCATTACATGATCCAGTCCTGTGGCTATTTCAGAACTTTCCACTGTCCCTTTGCACCCACAAACCATAGCCTGTAATGCCTCCCACGAGCACCTTCTACTCTCAGATCAGGCGCTGAGCCCTTATCCTGGCGGGCACCCCTCTCCTAGAAGTGAGGCCCCATGGTGACCACTGGGCCACCCACAGTCCATCTCCCTCCACTCACCCCCTGGGCGTCAGCTGTTACCACACATTCTCTGGCCCCATCCATGCATTTTCACCGGGGATCCACCATCCATTTTTACTGAAAATACTGTTCAGGTTTTTGTTTCCTTGGGTCTCCTAGTTACCGTTTTGTCCAAGAAATCTGAGGAAATTTAGGAAGGATGCCACCACAACTGGTATCTAGCCAAGTCTCTGTCTAGGCTTTTATTTTTTGAAATTTAAAAATTACACAAAAGTACAAAGAGGGAAATAAAAAGTTAAGAGTTAATTATATATTTGGCATATTTGCTTAAGCTTTTATTTAAGAAAAAGCATTTTTTTCTTTATAGCCTTTATAAAGACAAAGTTAACGTCCCCCTTGACCACCACACTGTCCCATCTCAGTTCTTTCCCTACGTTTCCCAAAGGTCTCATCTGTTAAATACTTGATTGGTTTCCTCAGATTGGTTCAATGTATTTAAAATATTTAAAATACATGCATACAAGCACCTCATAATTCACGTAAAATGTTTACAAAGCATCCAACACACAGCAGATGCTCAGTGAATTTAAGTGGCATCACTACTACTACTAGCATTAGCATTAGTATTAGTATTAGTGTTAGTATTAGTATTATTGGCAGTTTATACTTGGATTTACTTTTCCTAGGAAGTATAATGTTAGAAAGTTCTCTAACCTTTTTGCAGATAGAACCAGTGCCTTTAGCTTATGCTCTTCTAAGGTTTTTCCTCTCTCACCCTCCACACAATTTTTTCAATCATGTTTGGATTTAACAGCATGTTTTATTGCTCTCTCTGTGCATCATTACATCCTGTGTCATAGTATTTTATCTGGGGTCACTGCACTTTGTGCTAGAATGCACCTGTTAGTAATTTTGTCAGCAATGGCATATGGAAAATATAGTGTCTGAGTCCCTGTTCACCTGACATATATGCCTGATTTCTATCTTATTCTAAAACGTTAATTTGTCTGAACAAAGCATTTCTAGACTCAAGTGGATTCTCCCTTGGAGCGCTGAAGAAAACACCTGTCCTCTGGAATCGACTGCTGCTGCTGAGAATGGCCATGCAAGGCCACAGCCATCAGATTCTCAGTGTTCTGCAGGTGAGCTGATGCGTAAATGCACATAAACGCAAGCAGACAGACACAAGGCAGACACGTCCACGGCGGCAGGCGGCACTCAGTAATGGCCACTGTCCTGGGTACCAGCAATGGGCACACTGAAGAGCTTAGAGCCCGGGCTCCACCAACCGCCTATACTGGAACCGACACTCCAACACTCCTGAGCACACCACCGAGCACATGCTGGCCCGCTTGACCATGGGCAGTGCACACAGCGAAAGTAGCCACTGTGCAGGCTACTGCAGGAACAAGGGAAATGACCAAATAAGTCCATTCAAACCAAAACTCTTGATCCAGAAAAGAAAAAGAATCATAAAAAAGTTCAAACATAGGTTCTATTTTCATAAACCATAGTTTTTAAAAAAAAATCACTACACAGAAAACAGCTGAGATGAGAATAAATATTAAAAACCATGTTAAGAAAGAAGGAAATGATAAATACAAAAATTAGTTATGGTAGGGAAGATGAGAAAAACAGGATTGGGCAAGAACACAAGGAGTTTCAACAATACTGAAAATACTATATATCACGTTGGAGAGTGGCCTATGTACACAATTTTATCACTGAGAATGGGGAAGGGATGAGGAACAGAAAATAATCACTAAATGCCTAATGTCTGAATTACTATCACAGCACACTTTATCACAAGGCTTTATATGCAGTGGAAAAATTATTTTGAGCTCTATTTCCTTTGCTGGCTTATCTATATTTCCTAAATTTTCTACAATGAAAACACTACTTACACAAAAATTAAAAAGCAAACATTACAAAACTGAGAGACACACTTCCAGGAAAATGGCCGAACAGAGTAGCTCGAGATTAGCCCAGCTCCTTGGAAAAGTTAGAGAAGGGCCAGGAGGGTAACTGAGGCAGCGATTCGGGACTGCGGCTGACCTGGGAGAAACTTCTGCACCTCACAGGGCACCTGGTTGCAGAGGCCAAGGGACTGAGAGGCAGAGAGCAGGAGCCTAGGGGGAGGCGCAGCACCCACAGGTGTGCAGGGATGGGAGCGCGCGACCAGGAAGGCAGCCAGGCCATGCTCCTTGGGTGCACTACCCTCACCAGCGCAGCCCTGTGACCCGCGACTCACCCCACACCCCACACACCTGAACCCCATCACCCGCTCCCATTCCCCACACTCCAGGCGCCCCCACCCCACCAGCCCCCAGTGTACATACCTGCGCCACCCCCCACCCCAAGTGCAAGACCACCACTCCTACACCCCTCCCGAGCACTACCTCCCCTTCCCTGTTCCCTACAGGCTGTTGGCAGAGCACAAAGGCTGCGGGCACTGACCTCCATACACAGGCTACCCCCACCCCCTCACCCCACCCTCCCTGAGTTCAGTGCATCTGTTTATGGCACTCTCAGGCCCGCGCATGCACGCAGACCCCTAATCATGTCATTCAGCTCTGGGAACCGCACTTTACAGCAGTCCTAGAACTGCACATGTGCACAGCCCTCAGCCTCACTCCCCAGCTGTGAGAAAGTGCCGACCTGCGCAGATGGGTCACTTCTGCCTCCAATCCATGAAGACATAATGCTGACCTGCTGCCACAGCTCTACACATGTGCACAAAGGGCCCCATGCCTTAGAACTGTGCACACCAGGGGTATGCCCCCCAGACCAGTGCAATGCCAACCTACATCCACCCTGGCCACTGGGCGCCCACGTTTATAAGCATCAGGGTAACATCTCCAACCTGCCCCGAAACAAATCACTATATTGAGTGCTCCACCCTGTGCCCTGCTCCCTGTTGTACAAACATCCCACAAACACAAGGCCTCAGACTACTGAAGGAAATCAACTCCCAAAGTAAATCAATCAAGATGTTTACATGCAATGAAGACAGCAGAAGATCACTAAGCGTATCACAATGCAGACAGGTACAGCCCAGCCTAGTGACCACATTAAAACACCAGAGGAGACACAGATGTTGGAACAACTAATCAAAGATGTTCATACAACTCTACCAAATAAAACAAGGGGGATAGCAAATAACATAAAGGAGATCAAGAAGACAGTAGAACACAGAGGAATGTGAAAAAATAATTAGAAAAATAGCAGAAATCACAGAGATTTCAGACTCTGTTGACCAAATAAAAAACATATTAGAGGCACATAACACCAGATTTGAAGGGACAGAAATAAGAATAAGTGATATTATAGAGGACAGGGTAACTAACCTCAAAGACTCAAAACAGCAAATGGCAAAAATCAGAAAAAATTCAATGGGAACTCAGGGAAATGACAGACAAAACAAAATGTACAAATAAAAGAATCACTGGTGTCCCAGAAGGAGAAGAGAGGAGTAAAGGGCTAGGAAGAGTAGTTGAGGATATAAAGGGGGAAATTTTCCCAATCCTCAGGAAGGACATAAATATACAAGTCAAAGAAACCCAAAGAACTCCAAACAGAATAAATCCAAATAGGCCTTCTCCAAGGCACATACTTATCAATCAGTCTATCAAATGTTGAAGAGAAGCAGAAAATCCTGAAAGCAGCAAGAGAAAAACAATCTACTACATACAAGGGAAACCAAATAAGACTGAGTTCAGACTACTCAACAAGCACCCTGGAGGTGAGAAGGCAGTGATATGATGTATTCAAGATCCTGAAAGAGAAAGACTGCCAGCCAAGAATTCTGTACCCAGGCAAAATGCCCTTCAAAATTGAGGGAGATATTAAATTTTTCACAGACAAAGAAGTCCTGAAAGAGTCTGTTAACAAGAAACAGCCCTACAAGAAATACTAAAAGGAGTTTTGATGGCTGAAATAAAAAGACAGGAGAGAGAAGTCTGGAGGGTACAGAATCGAAGAGTACCACTAAGGGTAATTTAAATAATACAAAGAAAAAGAGGGAAAAGAATATAGAGATCTGACAAATAAAATAAAAAAGATAAGACGGTGGAATCAAGAAATACCTTTTCAGTAATAACTCTGAATATAACAGACTACACTTACCAATTAAAAGATTCAGATTAGCAGGAATGGATTAAGATACATAATCCAGCTATAGGCTGCTTACAAGAGACTCATCTTAGACAGAAGGATACAAATAGATTGAAAGTCAAAGGATGGAAAAAGATTTTCCATACAAGTTGTAACCAAAAGAAAGCAGGAGTAGCTATACTAGTTGTAAAGACATCATAAGAGACAAAGAAGGACACTACATAATAATTAAAGGGTCAATTCACCCAGAAGATAAAACAATCATAAATATTTATGCTCCCAATCAAGGAGCTCCAAAGTACATGAGACAGACATTGACAAACTGAAGGGAGTGATAGATGTTCCAACAATAATAGTAGGAGACTTCAATACACCACTCTCCTCTATAGACAGAACAACAAGAGAGAAGATCAACAAGGAAACAGAGAAGGTAAGCAACTTGATAAATGAATTAGACCTAACAGACATATATAGGTCAATGCACCCCACAGCACAAGGTTCTACATTCTTCTCTAGTCTCATGGAACATTCTCCAGGACAGATCCTACGCTGAGGAACAAAGCAGGCCTATAAATTTAAAAACACTGAAATTATTCAAAGCACTTACTTTGATCACAATGGGATGAAGCTGAATCTCAATAACAGCAAAGCATGAGAAAATTCACAAATATATGGATGTTAAATAACACACTCTTAAACAACCAGTGGGTCAAAGAAGAAATTGCTAGAGAAATCAGTAGCTATCTGGAGATGAATGAAAATGAGAATACAACTTATCAGAACTTATGGGATGCAGTAAAGGCTGGGCTGAGAGGGAAAAATATTGCGCTAAATGCCTATATTAAAAAACAAGAAAGAACAAAAATCAAGGACTTAACAGAAAACCTGGAGGAACTTGAGAAAGAACAGCAAAGTAACCCCAAAACAAATAGAAGAAGAGAAATAACAAAGATTAAAGCAGAGAGATAAATGAATGGGAGAACAAAAGAACAATAGAAAGAATCAATAAATCCAAACGTTGCTTCTTTGAGAAAATCAATAATATTGATGGGCCACTAGCAAGACTAGTAAAGAAAAAAGAGAGGATGCAAATAAACAAAATCAGAAATGAGAAGGGGTGTGTTACCACAGACTCTGAAGAAATAAAAGAAATCATAAGAGGATACTACGAACAACTATACACCAACAAACTAGACAACCTAGATGAAATGGACAAACTCCTGGAGACACAGAAACAAGCTACACTGACTCAGGAAGAAATAGAAAATTTCAACTAACCAATCACAAGTAAAGAGATTTAATCAGTCATTAAAAATCTCCCTACAAAGAAAAGCCCAGAGTCAGATGGCTTCATAGGAGAATTTTATCAAACATTCCAGAAAGAACGAACACCAATCATGTTCAAACTTTCCAAAAAAATTGAGGAAAAAGGAACTCTACCTACCTCATTTTATGAGGCTAGTATCATTTTAATAACAAAACCAGGTAAAGCTGCTATAAGAAAGGAAAACTACAAGCCAATCTCCCTAATGAACATAGATGCAAAAATTCTCAATAAAATATTAGCAAATCAAATCCAATAATTAAAATAATTATAAACCATGACCAAGTGGAGTTTATAACAGGAATGCAAGGATGGTTCAACACAAGAAACTCAATTAATGTAATACAGCACATTAACAAATCAAAAGGGAAAAATCACAAGATCATCTCGACTGATGCTAAAAAAGTATTTGACAAAATTCAGCATCTTTTTCTGATAAAAACACTCCAAAAGATAGTAAGCAAAGGTAACTACCCTCAATATAAGAAAGGGAATATATGAAAAACCAATAGCCAGCATTGTACTCAATGCAGAGAGACTGAAAACATTCCCCTTAAGATCAGGTACAAGACAAGGATGCCCACTGTCACCACTACTATTCAACATTGTGCTAGAAGTTCTAGCCAGAGCAATCAGGCAGGACAAAGAAATAAAAGGCATCCAAATTGGAAAGGAAGAAGTAAAACTCTCATTTGCAGATGATATACTGTATCTGGAAGATCCTGAGAAATCTACAACAAAGTTACTTGAGCTAATAAACAAATTCAGCAAGGGCAAGGTGGCAGGACATAAAATTAATGTACAAAAATCAGTAACATTTCTATACACAAGCAACGACTAGTTGAGGAGTCAGTTAATGAAAAAATTCCATTAAAAAACAGCAACTAAGGGTGGGCCACGGTGGCTCAGCAGGTAAGAATGCTTGCCTGCCAAGCCTGAGGACCCGGGTTCGATTCTCGATGACTGCCCATGTAAAAAAAAAAAAAACAGCAAGTAAAACAATCAAGTACTTAGGAATTTAACTAGGGATGTAAAGGAATTTGTACACAGAAAACTATATAACATTGTTAAAAGAAATCAAAGGAGAGCTAAACAGGTGGAAAGGCATGTCCTGCTCATGGATAAGAAGACTAAATATAGTTAAGATGTCAATTCTCCCCAAATTGATCTGCAGATTCAACATAGTACCCCAATCAAAATTCCAACAATCTACTTTGAAGATTTTGAAAAGCTAACTACCAAATTCATCTGGAAGGGAAAGAGACCCAAATAGCTAAAAGCATCCTAAAAAATAAGAAAGAATGGGAGGATTAACATTCCCTGACTTTAAAACCTATTATAAAGCCACAGTGGTCAAGACAGCATGGTACTGGCACAAAGATAGAAGCATTGTTCAATGGAATCGAATTGAGCGCAGAAATAGACCACCAAATCTATGATCAAACGATTTTTGACAAGGCTCCCAAATCCTCTGAACTGGGACAAAATAGTCTTTTCAATAACTGGGCATGGAAGAACTGGATAGCAATAACCAAGAGAATGAAAAAGGACCTCTATCTTATACCCTATACAAAAATTAACTCAGGGTTTGATTCCCAGACCATGCACCCAAAAATAAAAAATTAACTCACAGTGGATCAAACACCTAAATATAAGAACTAGCACCATAAAGCTTCTAGAAGAAAATGCAGGGAAACATCTTCAAGACCTAGTAATAGGAGGTTGCTTCCTAAAATTTATACCCAATGCCCAAGCAACAAAAGAAAAAATAGATAAACGGGAACTCCTCAAAATCAAATGCTACTGCACCTCAAAAGACTTTGTCAAAGTTGAAGAGGCAGTCAACTCAATGGGAGAAAACAGTTGGAAATCACATATCAGACAAAGGTTTGATTTCCTGTATATGCAAAGAAATCATACAACTCAACAACAAAAGAACAATCCAATTATAAAATGGGCTTAAGATATCAACTGGCATTTTTCTAAAGAGCAAATACAGATGGCTCATAAGCATATGAAGAGATGCTCATTTTCACTGGCTATAAGGGAAATGCAGATCAAATCTACAATGAGATACCACCTCACACCTATAAGAATGGCTGCTATTAAACAAACAGGAAACTATAAATGTTGGAGAAGATGCGGAGAAACTGGGACACTAACGTACTGCTGGAGAGAATGTATAATGGTGCAGCCTCTATGGAAGACTATTTGGCGGTTCCTGAGGAAACTAAATATCGAGTTGCCCTATGACCCAGCAATAGAACTTACCTGGTATATATCCAGAAGAGCTGAAAGCAACGACATAAACAGACATTTGCACACCGATGTTCATAGCAGCATTATTCACCATTGCCAAAAGACAGAAACAAACCAAATACCCATCAACAGATGAGTGGATCAACAAAATGTGGTATATACATACAATGGAATATCATGCAGCAGTAAGACAAAATGATGTCCTGAAGCACATGACAAGATGGATGAGCCTTGAGGACATAATGCTGAGCAAAATTAGCCAGACACAAAAGGGTAGATACTGTATGATTCCACTTTTATGACCAGCATAAAGGTATAACCAGAAGCTTATAATACAGAATATAGGGGACTTAAAGACACACAGAAGCTAGAGATGGTGAACTATTAGCTAATGAGGTTGAACTCCAGTGTAAGGGAATAGACAGGAGCGAAGGTGATTCTCTAGTGGGTCTAGAAGTAATATTACCATACGGAAGATGAAAAAAGATTGAAAGGGGTTGTATAGACCTACATGTCCCACTGACTCACAGTCGAAATGTGAATGAGGTCTTGTAGAATTACTTCAAACATATGATTCTTACAGGGGGAAAACTGCTATCACATGCTATGAGCTGTGTTCAAACGGAAACCATCAGCACTACCACAGCAACAGAAAAGGTAAGTAATGGCATGAGGGACAAGAGTTAAAAGGAGGTTTAGATTTGGTGAGGGTGTGTTTACTGGTTTTCTGTCTCTTGGGAACAATGAAATGATCTAAAATTGAGAACGCTGATGGACTGTGGACTTCGGGCCCTCTACATGATGCCCGATGAATGCAGGTGGCTGAAGGATGTACTGATGGAGAAGTAGATTGGCTAATGATGATATATACTTATGAACGAAGGTTGTGCTGCTATATAAAAAGAACAATTCGTGAGACATCCAACGATGTGAATGAATATATGGAACACTTGGTGAGACAAAATAATCCAGAAACCAAAGAACAACAATGGTATGGTCACATTTAGAAAATGCGTATAAGAAAACAGGGGCCTAGATGGTAAGCTTTTAGAGCAGACACATTAAGTCTGGAGTGGTGATTATTATTTCTGGATTTTGAGAGGCTGTTTTATATATATAACCTGATATTTAGCAATAAGAATGAAGCCGAATAGACTGGGGTTAAAGTAATTCTGAACACAGGGTAAGGAAGACAGTGTATATATTTTAGAACCATTGGTCTTTGAGACCAATGGAAGAAAAGTTCATTTGGTCTGGAACTGAAATTTTCTGTAGTGCATAATCTAACTCAACCTATCTGTACGGCTCATTTGAACAACTGAAACACAGAGAGCACAGAATAAGAAAGAGGTCCTTAAATCCTGTATAGATTATTGAAATGCCTGGAAACATTCTCAAGTATATTAAGCAGATAATCAAAAAGTATTGGCAAAGTCTCACAAGGGAGGGAAGAAAGACTATGGAACTATTAAACCTTACCAATCCCCTGATACTGTGTCAAACTTGAGGGACACCCAATCAATAGGCCATGCCCTCGATCATGAGGCTTACTCTTGTGACGCTTATGCAGGCAGCAGAGAAGCTTAGACTACCTATAGGCATGCCTGAGAGTTACTTCTGGAGGACCTCTGTTGTTGCTCAGATGTGGCCTCAGTCTCTCTGAGCCCAACTCTGCAAGTGAAATCACTGCCCTCCCCCAAATGTGGGACTTGACAACCAGGGGTGAAAGTCTCCCTGGCAACGTGGGAGAGGACTCCCAGGGATGAATCCAGACCTGGCACCAAAGGATCAACAATTACATCCTGACCAAATGGAGGAAAAGAAGTGTAATTAATAAAGTATCAGTGGCAGAGAGAGTTCAAATAGAGTTCAAGAGGCTACTCTGGAGGTTGCTCTAACACAAGTTTCAGGTAGACCTTGCTACCTATCATAACCTGCCAACTCCCAACCAGGACCATTCCAGCCAATCCTAAAGAACACCTAGGGCAATATAGAAGATTCCACAAGGGTTCCATGCACTAGAGTAACTTTCCAGAAACCTACAACCTCCAGATGGGTCCCTGGTCCAGATGAGTCCTGAAATCTAGCCCAGCCTCTCTGGAACACGAGACAGTTTCATCTCCCTACCCCATATTTGTGACAGACCCTTCTAATATCAAAAATTTAGAATTGCCATAGCCCAAACAACCCCAAAGAGAGGTATGGAAAGATCAAAGGTGATGGTGGAATTATACATAGAAGATATTCATTCAACAAATGAATATGAATGCTGAATCACTAAATTGATATCTCTTTTAGTCTCCAGTATTTTAGAGCAGCTAGAAGTAAAAACCTAAAATTGTGAAATGGAAACCCATGTCGAAGTCTGAAATATGTTCTACAATGAATTGTGGCGCTGTGCTTTGAAATTTATAGCTTTTTTGTATATATGTTATTGTTCACAAATAAAGAAGGAAAAAAGAAAAGTCGATTGTGATGATAGAAAAGAATGTGAGCCATCTAGCCTCCTATATTCTGGAGCAGCTAGAAGGAAAAATACAAGAGAATCGTATGGTAGCCCATGACAAACTCTGGGATTTGTCCTGTAACCACTTGTTGAAGAGTGCTTTGAAAACTATTGTTTTTTTTGTTTGCTTTGTATATATGTTACACTATACAATAAAAAAAGTAAAAAAGAAAAAGTTTAGGAAACCATATTTGTGAAAGTCCACAAATAGGTTAATTGTTCATTCACCTTCAACAAATTTTAATAAAATTAGTTAATTGTTAAAAAAAAAAAACAACTGAGTGACATCTAGAGTCTAGATGATACGGGAGAACAAAGGGGCCAAGGTCAGCATGCCAAAGAATCTCACACATGTGAGTAACTGAAATATCATTCAATACATCTGAATTTGGCATAAAGAAGAATGAAGTCAAGATTTAAGAAACCAGATGCCTTAATGACAACAAAAGAAAAGCTAGTAGGAGTGGAACATGGAAAATTACAATGTTGACATCAGAACAGGCTTTTAAAAAGCATTCAAGACTTTTAAAAGAGTCGTTCAGGTTGGGACAGGGGGTACTGGGACTTGCTATTACCCCAAGGGTGAAATTACCTGCAACCCTGGGAAGAGACAGGACACAAAAGAAAAGCGTGAACCAGAGGCCCACTGTCCTTGAGTGACATCCTATAAATTAATAGATGGTCGCAATACATTTAGAAAGAAGGGTGTAAAAGAGGCATACACAGCTTTCACCGTGAGAAGATACTGTTGAAAGAAGGTGATACACAAAAAAATTAAAAAGTGGTCTGGAAGCAAAATATTAGGAAAATGCCAAGCTCTTTTTCCCTTCTGAGGTGCAGAGGCCTTAAGAAAATACGAAGTAGTTAGATTTCAGGTAAGCAGGTAAAAAAGAATATTGGAGGGAACGGGTGAGATACAAAGAACCTTTTATAGCAATCGAGCCACTGATGGAAAAATTGGACAGAAAAAGACAAAGCCATGTATTCACATACCTCTAAACTTCTGCACGTTCAAAATGCCTTTTTTAATCGCCTTCATCTGGCTGACAACTTCACATCTTTCAGGAGTCAGCGCAGGAGTCACTCCCTGCAGAAAAGCCTTCTCTACCCCACAGCTCCAATTTAGTGCCTGTTCCCAAATGCCTTCACCCTGTGTGCGTCTTCATGCAAGTGCTTACCACTGGCTAATGGCTATCATCTCTTACCTGCCTCCAAACAGACTGATGTGACTTGAGTGGGAACCTGGTAGTATAAGGTGTTCTGAGCCACTCCATAAACGGCAACCCCAAGCCGATCACTGACCTGCAGGGGCCACAGGAGAGGACAGCTGGCCCCAGCCAGGGCTGTGGCCCTGCCAGCACAGCCAGGCACTAACTCCAGGTGCCTAACAAAAAAGCACCACTGCAGCAAAATGTAATAAAACTTACTGCAACTGTTAAACGCATTTTAATCTTAAATCTGTACCCACATTTTACACTATTGAGTTTAATAAAAACTAAAGAGCAATATTTATGCTCACTTTACACTTAGCTTTGCCACCCCTGCATCTGTGAGGGATACAAGCAAGCAATGGGTTAAATAACTCACTGATCAAAAGCATTTTAAAATGTTATCCCTATAAAATATTTATTAAAGAATCACTGCAGGATTAAATTTTACTCCAGTTTTATTTGCTTTTTGTCAGAATAAGAAGTTATGATATTTCTCTAGTTCTACATAAAGCAATAGCATGCTTTATTATAATAAGCTATGTAATGTTACCAAGTTTACACCGAAAAACACCTGATAAGCACGATGCTGACACGCGCGCACATAAACAGGGAAAAGTGCGCCAGGCAGGTATCACAATGTGTCCCAGCACTGCTGAGGAGCACAAATGGCTGAGGGGTACAGCTGTGGGTGCCGGCTGTGGGGTATGGCTGTGGGTGCCAGCCGTGGGGTACTGGCTCTGGGTGCCGACTGTGGGATACGGCTGTGGGATACGGCTGTGGGATACGGCTGTGGGGTACGGCTGTGGGATACAGCTGTGGGGTACGGCTGTGGGGTACGGCTGTGGGGTACGGCTGTGGGGTACGGCTGTGGGGTATCGGCTGTGGGGTATTGGCTGTGGGTGCCAGCTGTGGGTGCCAGCTGTGGGTGCTAGCTGTGGGTGCCGGCTGTGGGCACCGGCTGTGGGGTACGGCTGTGGGGTATGGCTGTGGGGTACGGCTGTGAGGTACGGTTGTGGGGTACATTGGTGCTCAGTGAGTGGCACTTAAGCAGCTGGCGGGAGAAGGCAACGAAGCCACCATGAACACTGGCCTCAGAGGAATCTGCCTCAAAAGCAAAAACTTACAAAGTAAAAAGATATTTGGATACCAGTTTTCAGAGTCATTTGGTTGGCAGTAGGTTAATAAAAACACAAAGAATAACTTTATGCTTAGTTTTTCCTAAAAATGGATTATAAGGCACAAAGAATATGATAAATCTGAGGAATATCATGTCCGTAATGCATATTTATATCATACAACACAAATCTTAAATAACCATGTTCATATATAAGAATTTTGGACATACGAGCCTGCTGGTTTAGGAAGCAAAATAATTACCATTTTAAGAATAATAAGGAAGAATGGCTTTATATACCAAATGGCAATGGAATTAGATATCAGCATTTTAAATCCAGAGCATATTTTATAGACCATCTACTCCGAATGGTCCCTTCAGGAGCCCCTGCCCTTATAGAATCAAATGGGCACTGCTTAAAGTACTTTTAATTTTTCCAAAAAGTCTTGGCATTCCATAATCTCCAGAATTACCCTAAACATCACCTTTCCTATTCTTCGCTCAATATAGATGAATACAGTGTTATTAAAGAATCATATAACAGGAAATCAAAGTAATGCTTGTGTAATAATGTAGGTTAGTAGAATCAGGAAGACAAAAGAGAATTAAAAAAAAAAAAGGGACCCTTCGTGTTTAAAAGAAAAAAAACCGCCATCCTGAGCCCCCAAGGTAAGGAAGGCAGACCCCAGGCCCGCCACCCTGCTGCCCAGTGGCCTCAGCCCCACAGCGCTCTAGAGACGGGGCACAGCTCACAGCATTAGTAAGTGCCCAAGCTCGCAGTGACTGCCAGGAGAGACCAGACTGCAGGTAATTCTTAATTTCGTCCTCACACATACATTTTCAAAATGATTTGCAACAAGCATACATACTATTATAATGGGGGGGAGGGATAAGTTTAAGAGTGATTTTTCCTAAAACTCAATATTTTAAAAATTCGCAAACCATGTTCGGAAGTATGATTTTCCCATGGTCCCCTATGATTCCATTCTCACAAACTCTGCTCTGTTCCCTCATTCATAAAACAATGACACTGGTTGCTTCTACTTTTATGTCGGATTCATTACTGCCATGACAACTCAAGATCAATTGTCAAAGTAAGTCTACTATAGATCACTTCTAAAATCAAATTAATTTTCACTACAGTTCATCCCTTCCTGGCTACAACATAGATCTACGTTTATATCTACATCCTCTACTTATAGATACAAAGAGTTCCCTTGACAGGAGCTCTTTCAAAGTCCCAACTCCTCCCACGACCATTTCAGGTATTAGTAATCATTCAGGAAACACTGACTGAACACTAGTTCTGCTAAAGCATCAATAAAAAGTAGCAGGGATCTAGTTAATCATCATGGGATAAACAGGAACGTAAAACAACTAGTGTAGAATCATTCCAAGAGGTTTTTTAAACACAATTTTATATTTACACACAGTCAAGAAACATCTAGCTATTCAAAAACGTTTCTCCAAGCAACAAGACAATGTTTAGACCTGACAGCAAGGACTCCACCTTCTGAAGCAACCATGAGGTTGCACTCAATTTCAGCGTTCAGGCTACTCTATGCAGACGGAAGAGCACAGGGCAGGAGCAGACAGAAGGCCTGATTCCTGCCCGGGCACAACGCAAACCAGGAATGTGATCTACTCGGAGGCTGGGTTCCCACTTCTCCAAACTCTCGCAGGCACAGGTGACAAACGCTCAGGCGCTGAGCTGACTGCGTGGTCAAGCCCCGAGAACACAAAGGTCCCTTCCTGCATTAGCAGGTGGGGCTGAGAATTAGCCTTTCAACCTTACACTCCAACTCTAGTGTTCTGGGGTTGCTCACTGGACTTACCAGGTTCTAGAAAATCATTTCCTATGCTGCCACAATGTCATGGCAGAGAGAATCCGGGTTGAGCATCCAGCCGCCTACAAGCTCTCAGGTTTGCACGTTCACCTCCAGCCATGAGACTGCGTCAATTTCCGTGTATAATACTTCTTTCTTCATGACCACTAAGTTACAGCAGCTCTGACACGCATGTTAGCGTTGGCCCACGCTACTGCTGTGTCAGACCCTTTCAGGGGCAAAGCCAGCCTAAAACCCTCAAAAACAGTGCTGAACCTTTCACCATGTGCCAATGGTCCAAATTCATGTAGCACGTATTTCAGCTGAATTCTGCTGTGTAAGCGCGAACCCATCTGAGAGTTAGTCACCTGGTGGTCAAGGCTTACAGAGCAACGACAATGAGTCTCACGTTGTCAATACGTAAAGGTAAAGGAGGATTTTCTCCAAAAATCAGGAGGTGGAAAAAAAAATTGAGAACAAAAATTTGGTAAATCTGGTAAGCTGTAGCTGAAAAATAATTTTTCAAACTAATAACATATATCAAAACAAGTATCAAAAAGTACTGCAAATTTGGGTCCAAACTGGAAAACATAAGAAATAATTCTTTTAAAAACTGCACAATACGAAGATATTGTAAGCCAGTGATTGTATACTTTTGATGGGCTGCACGATGTGTAAATATCTCAAAAAAATAGCATTTAAAATGTTTTTCACTTGGTCAAAGCTTCTGTAAAACAAATTTTAATACGTATGAAGAGACATAAAAATACCCTATTACTTAAACCTAAAACTTCCAATTTTTTAAATTTAGCTTCAAAAAAATAACCCTAATGATGGAAACATTTGTGTACAAAAATGTTCAGTGAGGCACATCTCTAATAGTGCACAATGGAAACAACCTCAACTTTCAAAGTTAGAAAAGTAATATAAATGCATCACCCACCCAGTTAAGTAGAACATTACACAGCCATTCCATATTAGGTTGACAAGGCTAGGTAATAAACTCATTCATAAAATAGAGGAGAGGCTACTTCCCAATCTAGTTTATGATAACCCTTGTCAAAACCTGACAATGACATTGCAAAAAAAAATAAAATTTCACACCAAAATCTCTCATGAGCACAAACACAAAATTCTTTTTAAAATTTTAGCTAATTCAATCTGGCAATATATAAAATGAAAATATATCACATAGGGCTGTCATCAAAATGCAAGACCAACTTAACATTCAAAATTCAATGTTAACACTAGTAGAAATGAAAAGCGGTACAACTACTCCTGAAAAGTTTGGCAGTTTCCTAAAAAAGCTAAACAGATGTACCATATGACCCAGCAATTTCACTCTTAGATGTCTATGAAAACATAAGACCATACAAAGACATGTTGCAAGCGTAAAATTATGAGTTTTAACATTCACAAAAGCCAAAAATTAAAAATAATTTGCATGTCCACAACCAGTGAACCTATAATAAAAATGTGGCACATCCACACAAAGGAATTCTACAAGCAACAAAAAGGAACAAAGTACTGACACATTCAACAACATGGATTAGCTTTAACACATGCCTATACAACAGAAGCGAGGCACAAAAGACCACACGTTGTGTAATTCCATTCATATAAAATGACCAGAAAAGGGTTAATATGAAGACAGTAAATCAGTGGTTTCCTGAGGCATGGGGTGAGAATGGGAAGTGACTGCAATTGGGAAAGAGATTCCTTTTTTTGGGTGAAAGCTTAAGGAAACAAGAAAAATCAAAGACTGAAAATATCTTTCAAAAGCATATATCTCACAAAGGATGGTATCCAGGATGTATAACCAACTACTATAACAGAAAAATAAGTTTTTTTATTTCAAAAACTGGCAAAATATTTGAACAGGCACTTCACCAAAGAAGATTTACAACTGGCTGATAAGGCATGTTTCAAAAGTGCTCAACCTCATTAGCCATTCCAGAAATACAAATTAAAACCACAATGAAATGCCATTACTCATCCACCAGAACGGCTAAAAGGACTAACCACAGGAGATGCTGGTGAGAGCCAGACCTGACACACATTACTGATGGAGAAAATGTCTCCACAAGCTTGAAAACAAATTCTGGCATTTTCTTATGAAACCAAACATAAGCCTATATGATGACCAAGCAATTACACTTCTTAGTTACTCAAAAGAAAAAATATATATATTCAAAAGATACTTGGGAATGTTCAAAGAAGCTTTATTCATAATAGCCAAAAGCTCCTGAATGTTCAAGGCAGCTTTATTTGTAATAGTCAAAAGCTCAAGAGAGGCCAGAACTGCACGGACTGGAAAATGACCAACCCAGCTGCGGTGTGTGTTGGCACAAGGTCTGCGTCTCAGCAACACAAAGTAACAAACGACTGCCACACGCAACAGGAACAAACCACAAAACACCATGCCTTACCCAAAAGAATACATGAGTACTGTGGATGGCTATTTTCACAATAGCCAAAACCCATTTTAGGGGCAAGGAGGCGCAGGGGAGAGGGGGAGAGACACAGAAGACTGATGATGCTGGGGTCTCAGCAGGGGTCAACTGGGAAGCCACGTGAGGGAACTTTCTGGGGTGACCAAACTGCTCTTTATTTTGATAGGTGTTTGGGTGACTCATTCAAAATCCACTGACTATTGTCTTTACGATGATGTAGCAGATGTTCTGGAGGTCACTGTCATGAACACACAATCATGTGACGAAACGAGGAGCCACGGGCTGCGCACACTGGACGGACTGGACGGTGCATGAAGATATCCCAATAAAAATACTTTTTTAAAAAGATTGATGTACTCCACTGTATGTAATCTTATTTAAAGGAGAGGGACCCAATATTGAATTTGAATTAATAGATAACATGTGTTAAAGTGTTTAAAGGTAAAGTACTTCTACCTGCAACTTAGAAATGCATTTAAGAGAAATGGGGGAAGAAAAAAAAAGATAGTGCAAAACCCAGAGAATACGGGAGAAACTAGCTGCAAATCATATACCTGATAAGGGTTTAACGTGAATATGTAAAGGACTCCTACAACTCAATAACAAAAAGATAAACAATCCACATGTTAAAACGTGCTCGGGACCTGAACAGACACTTGTCCAAAGAAGACACACAGATGCCCACAAGCTCGTGGGAAGGCGTTCAGCATCATCAGTCATCACAGCAACGCAAAGCAAAGTCACGGAGACACCACTTCACAACCACTAGGACGGTTTTTTTAAAAAAACAAATGTTGGCAAGCATGCAGTAAACCTGGAACCCTGTACACTGCTGGGGGGGGGGGAGCTAAAATGGTATCACTGCCACATAAAACATTTTGGCAGTTCTCTAGAAAGTTAACCATGGACTCACCATATAAACCAGTAAGTCCCCTCCTAGGCATGTACAAAAACCTGACTCCAGGGGTTCAAACAGATATGTGCACACCATCATCGTTCACGGCACCCAGGGGGTGCAGACAGCTCAAGTGCCCGGCAACAGACGAGGGGATAAACACGACGCGGTCTACACACACTAGGAATGGTGTACACACACCAGGGAACATATGCTGCCACAAAATGGAATGGCATTCTGATGCACACAACATGGGTGAATCCTGAAAACGTAACGCTAACTGATAAAAGTCAAACAGAAAAGGCACACGTTGTGAGTCCACTTCTCTGAAATATCTAGAAATATCTAAATTCACAGAAACAGAAAACAGATGAGAGGTTTCGAGGGGCTAAGGGAAAAGGGAATGGAGAGTGACCACTTCTGGATGGTGTCTGTTTACAATGACGGAAAAGTGCTGGGGGTGGCAGGTGGCGATGGCAGCACAACACTGAGCTGTGATCAACACCGCTGAGCTATACACGGAAACAGCCAACTTGGAAACGCTGTGTTATACGTACACAGTAGCATAGCAAGCTTTTTTTGAAAGATGCAATAGTGGATGGACCCAGCAACAGACCCACGACAGAGAAAGCTCAGGAGCATCGGGACCAAAGGGCCCAGGTGGTGGCAGCCCTGACCGCACAGGCACGTGGGCCTGCACCAAACCTTGGTGCTAAGAAACAGGGCCAACGAAGAATCCTTCAGTTCTCCCCAAAATCAGTTTTGATAGGTACTGCTTAAAACCCCTGTGCAAAGGTTGGAAGACTGGTTAAAGAACAGCCTTCAACTAGAAGTCCACACTTCAGCCATTGCCACCCCTTCCCCAGCGACCGAATCCCCTCGCGTGCTCCAGCGGGAACGGCGCCGGGCCTCAAAGTGCCCTCCCAGCCGCCTGCACTCAGCCTGGGCCTCCGCGCAAGGCCGGGCCGGGAGGAAGCTCTTCAGGGGCAGCAGGGCACCTCCCTGGAGAGCCTCTAAAGTCCCGGTATTTCTCCGGAAGAGCGGAGCAGCAGGGAAGGACCAGCCCACTGCAGGGAAAGGCTGGCCAGGCCCTCCTGTGCAGGCCTGGTCACACCATCGCACGGGTCTCCTCGCCAAGCTTTCCCCAGCTCTGTGCCCTTAACAGGATGGTACGCTCCATGCTCAGAAAACCCACAATTCTTCATCTTTCTTTCTACTAAATTCACGAAATTGTGCCTACTGGGGAGTAAACCGTTAAACGCTGGGGCCTCAGGCAGCCACTCCAAATTACTCACTCTTGTTTAATAAGTAAACTGGGGATAACTGTTTCATCTCACAAGTTACTGCAAGGGCCCTATGCTTAGATCATGCGGAACCACTGGGTAAAAACTGCTGTTATTACTGCGCGGTTATTATTTCCCACTGGGTCAACTCAGTATCAACAATACTGAATAGGCGCTCCATAACGATACTAGAAAGAGCAAGTGAACGAGCTATTTAGGTATTGCTGACTGACAGACTATTGCTGTGGTCCATAAGTGTAAACATATTTAAGTAATCCCCCATTACATTTAAGGACGCTGCTACTAACTCTTTGTGTTTCCTGACAAAAAAGAATGAGTTGCGCTGTGGTTGGCCTGAATTTTGTTTTTATTCTACCCCTAAAACAGCGGACCCCTTTTCCATCACCCTCTGCGCGTTCCCTCTGCTCGCAACCACCGCCCCCAAGAGCACAGGAGCTGCAACCTCCCCCTCCCCAGAGCTCAGATCTTGCCCACCCCCAGCTTTCCTTGTCAGAGGATTTCTCAGCATTTATCTCTGGGAACATCTGAGGTTCCCAAGCATCTAGGATGACCTGGAACAACACATGCAGTAACACATCATACTGACAAGCTACCGCACTGGCATACGTATCCATCTCCTTATGAGCGAATCCTTCAGACCAGAACAGGGAGCAACTTTCCCTCTTGGCAAAAAAAAAAATTTTTTAATGGCAGAAAACAAGTCTTTAAACGTCTATGCCTGGACTCCTGTCACCAGCAGAAACTGCCCATTTCTATTCCCTTGCTGTGCAGGTCTTGAAAAGGGGAGCCCGCCTAGCCTCTGGCCACGAAAATTAGAAGGATAAAACCCCAACCCAAGGCTCTGATTCCTTCCATGCTTTTGAAAACAAAAGAATGAGATGCAAGACAGAAATAACAAAATCAGATTCCAATGGCAACAGATGAGTCAAAGCATCACAATTCAGGGAATGGGATGGGAACTGTGGACACTCAGCCGTGTGCGGCCTTTCCGAGCCTCGGTGACCACAGGCACTACGGAGAGCTCAGTGTCTGCAGGAACAGAGGTCTTCCTCAACTGACACACGACACACGACACACGAGTCATCAGGACACATGTACTGAAAAAGCCCCTTGGTCATCAAGCACTTAAACACACACACACATATCACTAATCTTTCTTTGGGTACTGCCACTGGACTACAGAAATTCTCCCTGAAATTACAACATCGGGTTGTAAACTATCACTGCTTTAATTCTGTAACAGAGTATAACAGGGCGGGCCACGGTGGCTCAGCAGGTACAGTGCTCACTTGCCATGCCGGAGACCCAGGTTTGATTCCCAGTGTCTGCCCGTGCGAAAAAAAGGAGTCTAACAATGACAAAATGTTTAAGAGAAACAGAAAGCACAACACTAATGCCACCCTCTCTAAGAAGCCATTCCTCTTCTTCCGGAACACGGGCCTGGGAAGGACTACCCCAGCCACTGCCCATGTCCCCAGAGGCAGGCACCACCCACAGCAGCAGGGCAGCTGCAAAGTCTAAAATGTCCCGGTCTTTAGTGAAAAAGCGTGCCTACTGCTGGTCTAGAGAGTCTCTCCAGCCTCCAGTTTTACATATCCCCTCACACATGCATGTATTTACGTGTCTGTATTTATTATATTGACTCGTATCTCCCCACGAGGGACCACTTGAGGACAAGCAGCAGTCTCATTCATCACTGGATCTTTAGCACCAACTTCTAGGCATATAGTTCACAGGGATTTAATAACATGTCTATTCTAAAAAAACCTTCTTAAAGCATGCTTCTATTGCAGGGCGTCTTATCTTTCACTTTAATATTAGGCATATATTCTGCTTTAAAAAAAAACTTGGAGACTCATAGATTATTAGCTTGTTAACCCACAGACACTGTCTCATCCATTCTTCATTCTCAACCCATAAATAACTAAGGTCTGGAGCCTTTAAGTGACTTTGTCCCACTCACGAGTAACAAAGACAGGAGTAAAATCCAAGTCCAAAATAAACATTCTTTTCACTAACAGCAAATTATTTTAGTGCTACAAATTAAAATAACAATAGCTATTAATAAAAGTAACAGCATTCAATGTCCCCAAAGGACTCTGGTTAGAGCCGCCAGGACCGGGGGCCAGGGCCGGGGAGGGCAGCCCACCGGGAGGGAAGGTGGAAGCTGAAACGAGCAGGTGTGCCGACAGGTGCACGCCTGGGCACCAGCTCTCAGCTCCTCCTGACTGCCCAGGCCGTGGCTTCGGCAGCACTGCTCCGCCGGGGCTTGCAGCAGTGGCAGGACTGTGGCAGAATCGCCTGCCTTATGCAGTTCTCTGGACACACAATGCCCACCTGCGGGCGCCGACAGGAACGTTGCCTCATTTATTTCTTGTTTGCCGAGATACACAGAGCGCGCAAGCGACAATGAGGATGGGAGAGCTGCAGCAGGAAGGAGAGGCAGAGCTGGGGTGCATTCACGCTGGTCTCCCCCTCACAGAAAGCAGGACATAAAACTGACTGGACTCAGAGAGCCTCTTTTGTTGCTCAGATGTGGCCTCTCTCTCCAACCAACATGACAAGTAAACTCACCACCCTCCCCCTGTCTGGGACATGACTCCCAGGGGTGTGGACCGTCCTGGCAACGTGGGACAGAAATCCTGGAATGAGCTGAGACTCAGCATCAAGAGATTGAGAAAAACCCTAGAATGAGCTGGGACTCAGCATGAAGGGATTGAGAAAACCTGCTCGACCAAAAGGGGGAAGAGGGAAATGAGACTAAGTGTCAACGGCTGAGAGATTCCAAACAGAGCCAAGAGGTTATCTTGGAGGTTATTCTTACACATTAAGAAGCTATCATTTTGTTATCTGAGATGTAGTGGAGAGGCTGGAGGGCTACCTGAAAATGTAGAGCTGTGTTCCAGTAGCCATGCTTCTTGAAGAGGATTGTATAATGATACAGCTTTCACAATGTGACTGTGGGATTGTGAAAACCTTGTGTCTGATGCTCCTTTTATCTACCTTGTCAACAGACAAGTAAAACATATGGAACAAAGATGAACAACAGGAGGAACAAATTTTAAAATTAAAAAATATATATATTGGAAAATATTAGTTAAAATTAAAAATACATATATTGGAAATACTAGTGGTCAATGAAAGGAAGGGGTAAGGGATATGGTATGTATGAGTTTTTTCTTTTTTCTTATTTCTTTTTCTGGAGTGATGCAAATGTTCTAAAAACTGATCATGGTGATGAGTGTACAACTACGTGATGATATTGTGAGTCACTGATTGTATATCATGTATGGAATGTTTGTGGGTTAAGAATGTATGCACTTGTATGTTGTATCAATAAAAATTTACAAAAAAAAAAAACCAACTGGACTCAATCCACATTCAGATGTAATTTCTACGTCTAATTTATTTCTGGAGCACATTTTAAACACCAAACACACATATGTCAACAATCCTCTTTGAGGAACTACATGACAGTACCTGAAGTATGTTACAAATTCTTTTCTAAATGGAAGTTGAATTCTCCATCCTTATTTGCAATGAAAAGCTACGTGTGCAGCTAAACAGGGACTGCTGCCGTCCAGCTGCCGGCTGATCCTGGACAGCGGTGGGGCGACGTCCCGTTATTCGTCCAAATGGGCTTACAAGTTTACATGCAGCCAATGCCGCACGGAGAGCCTGGCCCGCGGTCTGAGCCACACAGGGCCCAAACACGCAGCGGGAAAACAGGCTGTCCTCTCACCAACACAGGAAACACCGACAGCACCCAGGACACCAGCCACCACAGTGGACACTGCTTGGCTCATGGAGCTCTACAGCTGAAACTCCTAAACTCCTTCAAATTCACCAAGCTTCACCTTTCTCGCTCCTGTGTAAAACATGGACAAACTGTCTACAACATGGAGCTTTGTTTTACTTGAGAAGAGCATATATCCTTTATTCTAGGAAACTTTTTCTCACATTTTAATATTTCTGAAACGAACACATAACTTACGACTGAGGTGTGCACTAAAGAGCCAGCGCTGCTTCCCTCCCCAACAGGAGCTGGTACCAAACCAGGAACCATCAACAGCCTCGCACCACAGCTGGCAAAAATGTCTAACTACTATGACTATTTTACCGTATTTGGTACAAACAAGAAACAGGAGATGAATGTGGACTGCTCTTAGAACAGCTCCTTTCCAGAACGTTCCTTACACGTTCCTATATAAACATGCCCTTTCTCCTCTTCCTCCTCACACTCCTTGTTGTCTGCCAGCCATGTCAGCTTTCAGGGACAGGCTCGAGGCTGCTGAGAGACCCTGTCTCTGCAAGGTGCTAACGGAACACAAAAAAATGGAAAAGCGTAACTGCTGATGAGTGAGGAGCCAGGGGAGAGGAAAGACTCACGCTGCATGCTACAGGGGGGCCAGAAATGTGCTGGAGGAGAACGCTTCCTGAAAAATGGCCCTCCTTCGAATACCCGGAGCCGGCCCAGGTACCCTGTCTGGAGAGCCCCCGGTCCACCCATCTCCTCTGCAGACCCCACCCCAGCCTCACCCTCCAAGCCCATCACAGGGGACTCCCCTACCTCGGCTCTTCCCTGGCTCCTCACTCTCTCCTCTGCGCCGCTGCGGTTTCTAAGGCAAACTCTTAATCATGATATTTACTGGTTTCAATTTACATTTCTCTCTTATTAGAGCTTGAAGTTCTTAAAGACAAGAATCACCTTTCCCACCCACTGTGTGTCCGATCTGGGCACATTATCACCACAGGACACTTCAGCTCCTACCACCCAGCTGGTGAAACACTGCCCGTTGGACGCCTCTCCTCTTTTTCTTCCCCATAAGGCGTTGAGAGATGTGCTAGGGTTCAACACCATGCAAGAGCGCTGCTGAAGGTACAATGCAGTTACTGGAAGACCATAAGGAGTGCCACCGAAGGTCAAAAAATCACACCATTATCACAGGCACAACTCACTGCCTTGCGTTATCCATAGGCACAACTCTTGTGCCTTATCTCTATGATAATGCAACTCTTGTGCATTATCATAGGCCTTGGGGCCCCAAAGTGCTGCTTTCCGTCAGCAATCCTTCCCACCACAGCTCCCAGACCTTCAGGTCCTGACTCAGCTGCACAACTGACTGGTCCAGCACACGCGGCAAACGGACCAACAAGCCAGAAAATGCTCTAACCCGGTTCTGCCACCTCCTGGCTCCCTTCTCTAAGCTCAGCTGGATAAAAACAAAGGACTTTCTTCAGGGCAGTCCACCTCTGCCTGAACATCTCCTTTTGACCTTCGAGATTAAGTATCTTTTGGGCCCCGATATCACCCTTTCAAAGATTAAAACAAGCATACTTGCATACAGCCTTGATGAGGCTGTTCTCGCTTGCAGGCTGCCAGAACACAATATACCAGAAACAGAACAGCTTTTTAAAAGGAGAATTTAAAAAGCTGAAAGTTTACAGTTCTAAGGCGGTGATAACATCCAAATTCAAACATGGCCACAGAAACATCCAATCTAAGGCACCCAGAGGAAGATAGCTGGGTTCAAGAAGCCGATGACCTTCGGGGTTTCTCTGGAAAAGCACATGGTGAACATGGCAATGCCTGCTGGCTTTCTCTCCAGGCCTCTTGTTTCATGAAGCTCCCCCAGGGGCGTTTTCCTTCTGCATCTGCAAAGGTCTCTCTGGCTGCGTGGGCTCTGCATCTCATGGGTCTCGTGGCTCTGCTCTCTTTCCAAAAACTGTTTCCTCTTTTAAAGGATTCCAGTAAACTAATCAAGACCCACCTGGAATGGGTGGAGTCTCATCTCCCTCTAATTGAAGGTCAGTACGCCCATGGGTGAGTCACATGTCCGTGGAGAGGACCTCATCACATTTCCAACCTATAGTGCTGTCTAGGGAGCAAAAGAAACAGCTGCCCCACAGGATGGACCAGGGACCAGGATGGACCAGGATGAAAACATGGCTTTTCTAGGGCACATCATCCTTTTAAACCAGCACCAAGTTTAATAAAAGAGTTCCTGTATTAACCTTCCTCACCTGGGGAATTCCTGATAGCCTCACAAACACTGGGGACTCCCAATTTAATAAGCCAAGCCCTCCACCTTGGGGCTTACCCTTTTGAAACTTACCCTTGCAAAGGAAAAGCAAAGCCTACTTAGAATTATGCCCAAGAGTCACCCCCAAAGAATCTCTTTTGTTGCTCAAATGTGGCCTCTCTAAGCCAACTGGGCAGATGAACTCACTGCCCACCCTCCTCTGTAGGACATGACTTCGAGGGGTGTAAATCTCTCTGGTCACGTGGGACAGAATTCCAAGGATGAGCCTGGATCAGTATCATGGGACTGAGAAAGTCTTCTTGACCAAAAAGAGGAAGAGAAAGGAAAGAAGATAAGAGTTTCAGTGGCGAGAGATTTCAAATACAGTCGAGGTTATCCTGGAGGTTATTCTTATGCATTATAGAGATATCCCTTTTAAGTCTCTAGTGTATTAGAATAGCTAGAAGGAAATGCCTGAGACTGGGGAACTCTAATCCAGTAGCCTTGTCTTGAAGACGGCTGTACAGCCATATGGCTTTAACGGTGTGAGCGTGTAACTGTGAAAACCTGTGACTGACTCTCCCTTTATCCAGAATATGGGCACATCAGTAATACAATAAAGACAAAAAGTAAATAAATAAAAGGGGAGGACTAAGGATTACGGGATGTTTTGGGTGTTCTTTTTTATTGTATCTTTTTTTTTTTGGCGTAACGAAATTGTTCTAAAATTGACCGTGGTGATGAATGCACAACTACGTGATGATACCGTGAGCCACTGATTGTACTCTGAATGGATTATATGGTGTATGAATACATCTCAATAAAATAGCACTTACAAAATGGGGGGAGGGGGAAATAGAAAAAAATTGCTCCTGAATGGAATTTAGGGTCAGGCACAACAGCACGGGGTCACGAGAATACGTTACATCCCAGAAAATAATAGGTAGCTTATTCTGGCTAACATGTGCAAAGCCTACTGAGAAGGATCAAATGGCACTGGGAAGAGAGGCAGGGCAGAGGGTGATGCGCAAGCGGAGCTGCTGAGCTTGTCCCCCTGGGTTGGTGACAAGGGACAGGGCATTTTAACGCCACACACCTGAACATGCAAATGTGCTCGAGCGCTGAAGGACCAGGTCTCCAACAGATCTCAGTGCTGAATTCCTGCCACAGCAAACACCAACGTCACCACAAGAGCTACCGACACATGAGGCTACTTCCAGGCCTTAATGAGACAACAGTTGGGACTGCAGACAGTAGCAAATCAAATTCCTAATAATTCTGAAAAAGAGACATTAAGATAGCAAGTACCACTTTGGTTTGAATACTAATTTAACACTCTTTAGCTATGAAATCTTGTAGAAACTGTTCAACTTTTCTAAGTACTAGTTCCCTCATCTGTAGAACATTAATTCCCAACCTCACAGGACTGGTGCAACTTAAGAGAGAGGACCCATGTGAACCACTTAGTACAACACCTGGTACCTAAGAAAGCTCAGCAAGGCTCCACTGTTACTGTCACTGGTAAAGGGAAGTAAGAACAAAATTTTCTACAAACACTGCAATGCACGATTTCTTTTTTTTTTTTTTTTGCTTTATAATTAGCTGAAAAAAGAATCAAAATTGTTTGGGGTGGAAGTGACACCTGTGAATCAGAAATATGTTTGGATGTACAGATGAATGCACAAAAAAATGGGAAACATGAGGGGGAACAGGGAAAAAGAACAAGGAAGGAAAAAGATGAAATAATGCAAAGTAAGAAAGTATCAGGTCTACCTAATGGAAAATGGTGTGTTTTGTTTAAAGGGAATTTAAGTAAAGTATTACTAAATAGAAAATCCTATTCTTTTATCATTGTCTCTAATTTTATCCTTCTCACTTTGGTTAAGACCAATCAAACCCAAGAGACACATATTAATATAATACCAGGGAAAATTACTAGCCTAGGGACTCAGGGTGCTGAAACCCAGTCCTAGAGCACAGATTAAATCACCAACTTTTCTGTGCCTAGATTCCCCCCTCTGAAAAACTGGATAATTTTTTTAAATCTTATCAGCACTAGCATTCTAGGAGTCCTGTGTAAAGTTTAGAGCTCCTGATAACTAACATCAAAAGTAGCAATCAACTAAGAAATGGGACTCAAGTTCTGATAAGTCAAGAAAATCTTCAGAGTAAAGAGCCTACATTCTGCTTTCCAAGTAAAGCCCTTTTCAGGCTCTGATGAACAGGGAGTACATGGATTTCTGTGGAAAGTTTATTTTCACTTACACAGACCTCACAAAGAGCAGCTATTTATTTCATTATGAAAACTAACCCACAAATAACCTAAGGAAAGCATGTTGAAAATAAGAGTACTTTCCTCCAACTGTAAAAGACCCCTACATTTATTCCAATAATTGTTTCCTCAACTCTGCAGCAGTATTTACAACTTCCCATCCAATAGCATCTGCTGACAATGAAATGCATTTTAATTTGTTGCCATATTGATTTCCATGAATTATTTAGGCATTTTCTACCAGAGCAGGGAGAACAAGTTTTCCCCAATGATATGTGGTTTTTAAATTGTTGTTATTAAGAGAATCCATTAGTTAGGATGAGGTTTACTGACACATAACAAGAAAACGCAACTTATGTGTGGCTCAAACAACATACATGATTACATAAATGTGTGTGTGTGTGTGTGTGTGTGTGTGCAAACACACCAACATACAGAAAGCACACTAGAATGTCTACTTTCTAGACATCAAACGGTCCATCAACTTTAGAGATGTCTCCTGCGGATTCGTGCTGTCCGATAAACATAATGCAGGCTGCAAATGCAAGTCACATATATAATTTTAAATTTTCTACTGGCCACAATAAATGAAAAACGTAGAGAATAAAATTTGTGTTAATAATATATTTTATGTAACCCAAAATAGCCAAAATATTTCAACACTGATGTAATGTTTTTTAAATTACTGATGGAACACTTTACATTTTTTTCATGTAAAATCAAAGTCTTCAAAATCAAATGTGCAATTTACACTTAGAGCACAGTTCAATTCGGGTAAGCTGCACGCCAAGGGCCCAACAGCACCAGGCAGCTCTAGCATGGCCACCTGTACCAGGCCACCTCGCCCACCCCTGGAGGGGGCTCGCCTCCCCTCCCTCACCTCCTCCCACAGCATTCATATTCCACCGCCTCTCTGTCACCCTCTACAGCCTTGTGAACTTGCGGGCAGGGACCAAGGTCCTCACTGCATCCTCATGGAACAGAATAAATACATGTAGAATAAAGTGGATTCATGTGCTGATGGGGGGTCGGACTGACAAGGAGTGCGCAAAATTGGCCCTGAGAGACCGGCACTTAAAGAGGAGGGGGCAGGGGAAGACGCCACAGGAAAAAGCTAGAGACCAAGTTAAATGCAGTCATTCACTAAATATTCGAACCACAACTGTAGAGTGACGTAATTCAGTAACTTACCAGTGTATGTTAAACATTGACATGTGACCACATCATGGTCATAAAATAACCCGGCTTTTCTTCAGAAATAAACTGTCCTCATAGTCCACAAATAAATGATGTTATTAACTCTTATCACCCTAAGCTACCTGCCTATCAACACACTGTCAACATTTCGTGCACTAGACGGCAGGCGGGGTTCCAGCATGCAGGTGTGCTGCCACACGTGTGTCCGGCCTCTCTCACGGGAAGCGAAGCCTCTGTCTCAGTGTCCGCGTCCTGCATTTTCTAAGCAGATCATCTTTCATTTATTTCAGAGTTTGGCAGCATAATTTTTCAGTGTAATTGGGTTTAGCTGTCATAGCGAATGACAGTTGGTCACACAACAACTAAAGCACATTAGTTTTCTTTTTAGAATACAGATCACTGATCAGGTTAAACATTTTAAAACTGAAAAGCACCAATATAATTAATGAAAAAGTCCAGATGATCTGACTGAAATCTATTTGTTCACCAAACTACCTATAACCATGCCTACTGGAGTATTTTTCAAAGAGAATAAAGCTTCTTAACAGCTGACCTACTCACCCCTCAGGTATGGATGAGACAATGCTGATGGCTCAGAGCCCCCCTCAGGGCCAGGACTCCCCCCACTCCCGGCTGTGACCCCCGTGCTCAGCCAGTGCCCGTGGGGGCTCGATGAGGCTGAGGCCACGGGACGCCCCCACTGCGGTCAGGCCGCACCTGGGCACCCACCTGCTTGGGGCCTGCGTCGGCCAGGGGGACCCTTCACAAGAACGGCAGTGAGACGCACTAAACCCTGGCCTTCGCCTACCAGCCCACCTTATCCAGGAACCCAGCATGTGAAAAGTCAAGGCACACTTCGGAAAAAATGAACCATTAAACTCCAATGATAAGCAAATATACTACTGTATTAACAGCTGCTGCCTTTTTACACATGGTATCATTTAACCTGGTTTCTATCATTTTTTTTCCAGAACACACTTTCAATTTTGTAATACAAGTTACTGAAAAAACATAATCTGATTTGCAGAGAGGAAAACACCAAGTCCTTAAGGAGTAAGCTGGGGGCAGAGCGTCCTCATGAAGAAGTAAGACTTGACGAAACGGCTTTGACGCCATGAAAAGAGCGCATTTGCACTGACTCAGAACTTGTAATGAACTATGTGAGGCCGGCTTGAATTTCCTGCTAGATACTAACATTGACTCCACCTTGATAAAATGTTGCAATTTTTCAGAATTCTGATTTTATGAGAGTGACAAAATCAGAAATAACCCCCAATCCCTTCTCGGTTCACTTACTTTCATCCCTTCCTCCACCTTTTCCTTCCCTCTTGGGCCACAAGAGGGAAGAGAAAAGCAAACTCACCTTCTCTCTCCCGGAGGCCCAAACTCACACCATGCATTTCAATGACAACCCTACTCTGCTCAATGAAAGACAGGTTTCACAGAATCCATTTCTGAATTTCAGCCCACACTTTGCAAAGTGGACAGGGTGCGCTGAGCGCTGGCTGTGCTGTAGGACAGTCCCTGGTCTGCGGTCTTCTCAGACAGCGGGACTCGGGCCTCCTCCCTTGTCCTGTCCCCAGCTGCAACTCGAAGACTTGACCCTGCCATCTCTCTCTTACTGATGCACATCTCATTTCATCAGAGGTGACACCGAACTTTTTTCCTCCAAAGTTAAGGTAGATCACTCCAAAACAGTTTACTCAAGCAGGCAGAATGCAGATGTTTCCCAAAATCTTCAATGTAACGCCCCATATCTGAGCTAGCACAGACTGGTGCTATCCGACAGAAATATACTGAACCACAATATAATTTTAAAACAATTGCCACATTGAAAGAAGTAAAAACACAGGTAAAATTAATTTAAATAAATATATTTTAGTTAACCCTACATACCCAAAACATTTCAACATGTAAACAATATGAAAATTAGTACTGACATATTTTACATTCTTCTTTTCAAACTAAGTCTTGAAACCTGGTACATATTTTATACTTAAAGCACATATCAATTCAGACTAGCCACATTACAAATCCTCAACAGCTAAAAGACTTGGTGGCTTCCTTACTGAATAGTGTAGTTGAAGACAAAGAAAACATTTCAGAGCAAGTACTACATAAAAATAAATAAATGTATTTAGCTTGATTTATTTTTAGCTAGGAATATACTCAAAAGGGGCATAAATACAGCCTTGGTTAACAGACCTACAGTAGGTTATTTAAGACAAGCCACGGCTAAACTGCAATGTTATTTTTAAAAGGCGATATAACGCATGTTACTCCTTCCCCAAAACACAAAAATAAAGGGTTACAACTAAAACAATCATCTTCAGATAATCATCATCAGAAACTGCATGCTAGATAAAATGATGCTGAGAGATACGAGCCAGACCCAAAAGGACAAATAATTGTATGATTCCATTTCCATGAAGAGGCCAATTCAGAGAGACAGAAAGTAGATGAGAGGTCATCAGGGTGTGGAGGATGAAGGAAGGGGCATGACTGCTCAATGGCTACAGAGTTTCTGTTTGGGGTGATCAAAAGCTTTGGAAATAGAAAGAGGTGATGGTTTGCCCAAGACTGTGAATGTAATTAATGCCACAGACCTGTATGTTTAAAATGGTTAAAATTGTAAATTTTATGTTATATATATTTATACAAGTTATATATATATGTATAAACATAAATTTACATATATAAAAACATATATTTCTAGAAGGACCATGCTCCCTAAAAGCTTGTTATCTAGATAAGATGAAAGGTAAATTTTAAAGATAAAAAGTTGGGGTTTTGCTTTTTTTTTTTAGTTTTAAGACACAGATTTTTCAATGCCAGCACATTAACAACACATTACATAAAAATGAACTACAAGTGTTTTATTTTAGATGTAGGTAGACTGAGGTAAAATCACAACTCAGTACTCAATAAGGGTGTGTGTGACCTCTCCAGTCGTGGCCTTTATCCCTAATGAGTATTTCTCATCTCTCTTCCTTTGGGCCTCCCCAAGAGGCCCCACGCCCTGAGATGTCCCGGCAGGCAGGTTATCTGGGATTCTGCAACAACAGAGGGTGGAGGAAGGCTACTGGGAGCACGCAGGGTTTGGGCCTGGTGTGGGGAAGTTCTGGATAAGAGAATCAACAGCAGCTGCGCTAAGGGTAAAGAACAAATGAGAGATGGAAAAGTACGTTAAAAAAAATTACCATGGTTCACATAACCCCTTGATAATGAAGAGAGGCAACTGAAGAGCCTGAGACACAGAGAAACTGCTTCTGCTCCTCGCATGTTTTCTCCCGGCTCCACCAGCACAGTGAGGCTGGTCCAAGTGGCTCTGGGACTGACAGAGGCAGAATGTACCAAGTCTCAGAGCACCTCATCTGGGCTGCCACCAGAGACTAGTTTGGATCCAAGACACGTCCTGTCTTTTAAAGCCACATTTAACATTAACATCAACTTTAAAAATATGTTTCTTAATTAAAATACACAGTTCTAGGTGTTGAAGTGTGCTGGATGTTCAGTATTATTCAATGACAATTCCAATATTAACATGGCAGCTAAACGAATATGGCATATAGAAAAGAGTCTTCAAATTGTTAGGAACCAACTTAACTCATTTGGAAATACTCACTTCCAAAAAGAACACTTCCATCTCTTCTCAGATGGAACTGGTTAACAACATTTTTAAATATTACAGCTTTCTTAGAATACAACATTACACTATATAGTGTTTTTAAGAGACCAAGAAAATAGGAGAACAGACAATTCACAAAAAAAGAAACAAGATTTTAGAAGATACTCTTGCGCCCGCTCCAGGGGCCTCGGGCCTGGCCAGCTGAGCCTGTCCGCCCTCTCCATGCTGAGACTGTCCTGCCAGGTAGCTGCGGGGGGGCTTTGTCCCAGAGGACGGAGGAGGGGTCAGGGCTGCACAGGGCTGGGGGTGGCATGAAAGCACACTCCTCTACGATGCGCACAAGAACTCAAATAAAGGGAAGACTGTAAAAACACTCCTCTTTGCCTGTGGCTGCTCCTCAGCTGCTCACAAAGCCCAAGCAGCTTACCATCAAGAAAAACAATTATTCAAATGCACATATTACATGGAATTCACACACTTTGATAAGAGAAAAACATCAGGAACTTTTAAAAGCCAATGAACACTTATTTCAGAAAGTACTGAAATAAAAGTAAATGCCATCAAGTTATTTTTACCTATCGTCTGAACTTACCATTACAAGTGTAAATGGCATCCATTTTTATAGTCCATCTGGCCAAAATGTAGTGGCCACCCCTGTGCACACAGGCGCCCTTCCTCCGCAATGGCCTAACAAGGCCTATCTTTCACCAGCCAAAAAGGGGGGCCCGACGGGAAAGCACGCTCCCCATTATGTCAAGGGGCAAGCCCCAGCAGCGTGGCAGGTCAGACACTGCAGGACCCCTGCCTTCCTGGGCGGGTTTGAGCATCTCGACTCAATAAATAAATGAAGCGCCGGAACCCCAGCAGGAAAACAGAAAGATGGGTGCTGAGGAAGACTAAGCCGACCCAGTGAGCAGGGGGAGGCTCCACCCGCGCCCCCGCCCCAGGCGTCCCCTCTGGAGGAAGGCTCCGTCCTCCCTCCCCTGCAGGAGGGCAGGGAACGTCACTGGCCCTCAAGGACCGGCTCAACAGTCCCGGCCCAGGGAGCTTTCCGGGCGAAGCATCACAGCTCTGCCTGTCCTGTCACACACCAGTTTCCCCCGAGTTCCTGTGCTGACCTCTGAAGGCAGGGACTACTCTTCCTTTTCATTTGTCCAATGAGCATAACACAACACAGGATTAGGATGTCCCTACAATTTATTTAAACATCACTATAAGAACTGTGGGCCTAGTTACTGTGAGAACTGTGAGAATTGTGGGCCAGGGGCCATGGGGCAGAGGCCAGGGGGCCGGGGCTGAACGCTGGGAGTCACGGGGCAGGGGTGGGGCGCCAGGGCCGGAGGTTCGGAGGGATCAGGGCTGGGTGCCAGGGCTGGGGCTGGGCGGCTTCTCCGTCTGCGCAAGCCGCAGCTCTGAAGTGGCCAGGGCTTCCGGCCCATCTCAGGCGTCCAGAAAGCTCCCTTAAGCACACACCACGCTGACCTCACCCAGAAATCTGTCAGCCCCTTTCAAAAACAAGAAAAGCTGAAATGCTCAAGCAAGAAGCCAACACAGAAGTGACACGACTCTGAACAGCTGGGAAAGCAAGACATGTCACCCGGAAGTGGCAGCAAGCAGCTCACCATGCAGGGAGGAGGAGACGCTGGCCAAGCGCCCCAGGGGGCAGCCCGCGGCCAGGCCAAGATGGCCCCGCCAGGAACCTGAGCCCAGAAGTGCAGCGCAGGCCAGAGCAGGGCACAGGGCGCCCAGCAGGGAGACGAGGCCTGGGCTGAGAGGTCCTCAGAGAACACAGGAATGCGGCGCCTGAGAAACGGTGCGACTTAGCAAGGACAGGCCAGGAGAGGATGATAAAAGACGCATTCTTCCATTAATAACTCACATCAGATCTAAAAACTACTGTAAACACAATTTTAAATTCAAGGATCGTGAAAGGGTAATCGAGTTACAAAGGATCAGTAAAACTCAAGTGAAACGATCATGAAATGTAAAACAATGCATCTCCAAACTTAAAGCTGAAACCACTTCTCTTGTAGGACGCGAGGCTCAGGACGTGAGGCTCAGGACGTGGCTTTTCCGTCCACCTGGCAGTGCGGGGAGGCCCACCTGGCGAGGTACGAGGGGACCAGCCGAGGAAGGGCTCGGCTCCTCGGAGGAAGATGGTTCCGAACGTGCAACAAACCTGGGAAGGAATGTTTCATTTAGGCCACTAAGCCTCTGCGACCTTTACCTCAGGCACAGCTTACTGGCCGCACAGACGGAGCCCCATCCATGTCAAAAGGGGTCAGGAGAGGATGAAAGAAAAAGGCCGGAACCCAAACCTACTCCACAAACTTCCTTCAGAAAATGCAAGTATCTGCTAGAGAAAAATGTATCTAGACATTTAACACCTTCATAAAAGTTGCTACTAATCAATGTTTGCTGTACTTCAGTAAACTGAGAAAGGAGCTGTAATTATCGGAAATTACATTACAAAGATCCAGTATATGTCCTATCATAACCCATTTGTTTTGTCCTAATATGGTTTATGTGGTAGTTCATATAATTAACTGTAATACTTAAAAAAGAAATCACCAAATCTACTCTGTCTATATAGCATAACTATATTAATGCATATTTATTTAAATTCAGAATAATATCTAAAGCCGCTACATGTTGCCTACTGAAGTTATAAATTTAAAGCCAGCAGTCAGTTCTGCATGCAACTCCATCTTTCATTTCCCCTGGGTAGCTTTTCCAAAGCCCACTGTGAGAACCATTCCCGACTGCACTCACTGAGGCACTCCCCTTCCAACATCAGCCCTGCGCACAGGGCTGGCTTCTCAGCTTAAGGAACTAAGTGTTAATGACAAGGACCTCTTGATACACATTGCCAAAATGCCTGCTCAGAAGAGATCAACATTTTACAAGCCCAACAACAGCATTTAAGATTATTTTAACATGCTCTAGCAAATAACTGTGATTTTCTTTTTAATCACTCGTCTCATGTTATCTGTTATCTTATGTTCTTACTTAGTGAAGCTGAATTTTTAGTCATGCATATTCCTTCTTTTTTTGAAGCATATCAAGTCCTTTGCCAAATTTTCTATGAAAATGTAAATAATTTTCTTACTGATTTATCCGACGATATTTAAAATCTAAGGCTAAAAATTGAAAAAAAATAATTTAGCATATTACTGATTTAACTTAGATGCAACAGATAGCAGCGTGGCTCAAACCAGCTTACACAGGGAAAGGTCCAGAGCCCTAACTGACTTGGCCAGGGTCCGTGGTCCACCCTGAAGCAGCACTGCCCTCAGGGTGGAGGCTGCTGGTCACCTCTAGACAAACACCCTAACGTCTTAGCAACTCCACGGAAAGAGCAACTCTTTCCCAGTAACGCGCCAGCAGAACAAAAGTTATAAGGCTGTCTCAGAAGTGTAGCCTGATTTTATAATCAATATTTTTTACTGATGGACCAAGTCTCCATTTCTGTGCACAGTCCAGGAAGGGGAGGGAGGAGTCTGAAAAGCCCCAAACATATTAATTAAGAATGGAGAAAGGATGACTCCCAAAGGAATATGCAAAAATCTAGAACGATTAGGAGAAAGAATGGATGCTAGGCAGCCAGAATCAACACATATCTACCCTCAGTCCTTGGCTGCCATCCACCTATAAACGTGAAATGCTCATGTTTAATCATATTACTATATCACCCACAGCAGAAAATGCGCTCCATGGGGAAAAAAAAACAAAGATGAGGTCCAATTATTCATCCAGCTACAGGTCTAAAATCTGTGTAATGAGCACTGCTCTTGGTCAACTCCATATAATTCTGAGGTATCTAATGATCTGACAATACATAGCTACATACAATGGTTAAAAAAAAAAAGTAATTCCCATTGAGAAGCACAGAGAAAGTGAAACAAACCATGGTCAGTAATTCTAAGCATTTCCTCTCTAACAACCAGTCAGAGCAGCAAGTACTCACTGTCCCTGGGCACCCAATCTGGACACCTAATCAGTACTAGCTCAGAAGGCCCTTCCTTTCCATCACCCTCCACTGCCACGGAAGCAGACCCGCCTGCTACCTCTCTGTGAACCTGCCTCGGACACAGAAGAGCATAAGACCTTCATTTATTGGCTTCAAATATCTCCACAAGTACAGCTTCCCTACAATATCAGTAAGCTTTGGGTCAATTTGCTTTAGTCAACTAGCTGAAGTATCAACCAAAGTAAGAGATCCTGTCAACGTACAGCTACTACACCAACCTGGACGGAGCTCAGCTTCTTTCAGCTTCAGGCTCCAGCAACAGGCCTTTGCCGCACTTTACTTCCTTGGCCCTCACCCACAGGACATGGCTGGACGCAGGTGCTACAGGAGCGTCAGCTGCTGTCGCAGCCCTCCTGCCCAGGTGGCTTCCCAGGCGAACCAGGACTGCCACTGTGGTCGGGGCTGGGAAACAGCATAAGGTGCTTGGGAGACGCTGTAAAGACGGGACTTCTTTTGGTTCCCCTTTTAAGCCCCAGCAGCCCTCACCAACCTTAGTATGGGTAAAAAACTCTGGGCTTTCCAACGCTGAAAGGCTCTTGAGAATGAATTTCTGCCAGCTCTGACAGGAGCTCCAGGAGAAAGGGCCTCTCTTACTTGGAAAGACTTTATTTTCTTCCCTCTCTGCTTTCAGACACGCCAGGTTAGACCAAAGCTACTCGCTCTCTTAAAAGACATGGGCACCAAGAAGCGATCAAAACATTTCAACATCCCCAAAGTTCAGAGACAGCAAAGCCTCACCCCCTTGCACTCCACCGTGACCTTTGTCTCTGACAGTGTCCCACTGCCAATTTCTAATTTCTACACACAGTGAGGATTCTTTCAGTTTATAAGGGACAAAAGCCCACTTATAAGAAGAAGAAATTTAAAAAGAAAGAACTGAGCGGTTAGCAGATGATAATCAGCACAGGCACAGAGAACTTCTAGCACTCAAACAACAGAACCAAGAATCCTGTTCTCTCTCCAGCATCACGCTTGGGCAAGTCTAGGCAGGTGTCGACGGCACTAGTTTACTGAAATCAGCGTCCCTTGAAAAGTGATTCTCCTAGTTCAGTGTCCCCAATACTAAGTGTTCTCACACATGTCCTGGCATGGACTCTGTAGCCCCCGCTCAGGGTAAAGGTTTATCCAAAGCCAGCCCCTGTTGATGCAAGACAGAAAGAAATGGGCATCCAATACCCTTGGTATTATGACAATATTTTTTATTTCTATTCAGTGCATATGAGTCAATGCAACCTATGTTGTTTTTGTTAACAAAAAACACAATCTTTGCTGTGTTTATACTGGATCATACAGTTTCACTGAAAACAAAAAGGTTTTTAATCAGGTTCCTACATATTCCAAGATGTCAATTCAAAACTGTGTTATATATGTGGTAAGTATATATAACACGTAATACACATAATATACAATACAGAGAGAATGTCGAAATACACAGCACACATGCGCGGTTACAGGTGTAAGCCATACACTACATTAAATGAGTCTACTCTATTTCAGGTTGCTGGATCCTGGAGCCTACCACTAAACACAAATTTCAGAAACTTGTCCTCTACTGCCTAATAAACGTGCCCTGCATATTCAAAATGCACTTAAACTATTCAAGAGCCAGAAATAAAACATTTTTTAAAAGGCATAAGATATGTCTCCTGGCCTTCTAGAACAACAGTGCAGGAGGGGAAAACACACATAAAACTGCAGTACTAGAGAATAGTCAATGATGTAAAAAAGATATGCTGACAGTGCATAAATATGAAAACTACAGGCAAAAAATGAGAAACCTGTGAAATTAATAGATGCAAAGCAATATTGAAAATAAACAGTTAAAAACGTGGATGACTGAACTCTACAAAACAGCAACATCATTACTAGGATGGGGGCTGGGCCGCCCAACCCAATGAATTTTTGGGGAATTCAGTAAAAGAAAAGGGAATCTGAATAAACTTTTAATTAAACAGCATAGGATTTGCCAAAAATCGACTAGATGCGCAAAATACTTATTTCAAATTAATATAACTTGATCACTGACTAGTTACAGAACTTCCATGACTCTATCGAAGATGTAACTATATATTCTAAATAAATTTAATTCAAATGCAGAAGGCATCTATCTTTTCTTTTTAAAAATTCTAGATATGCTTACCATGAAAATTATTCTCATTATTAACCTACAAATGAAGAAGCTCTAAGGAAGAAAATTACTGTCACACTCAAGTACAGAAAAATAATTTAAAATTCTCCTTTCACAAAAATCCTAGGGTGCACAGGCAGTTCAGTGGTAGAATGTTCGCCTTCCATGTGGGAGACCTGGGTTCGATTCCCAGACCATGCACAAAAAAAAAATAACAATAATAAATTTAAAAATTCTATGATCCATCTCCTAGAAAAGAACTTAATATCCTACAAAATCCCTCAAAGTATCTTGTGCTTTTGAAAGAGTAAAAACCATGTAACTTAGAATGTGAAAATACAATCAGAGAAAACACTAATTTTCTTCAACTAAAGAAACACTGATATCTCACATTAATTCTTTTAAAAACCGACAAATAAAACTTTATAGAATTATACTACAGAAGACAACCACTAAAAAAAACACTACTGTGAATTCTTTCGTTAAGTAAAAATTAATCCTCTATTTTATCTTTACTAAATAGTATACTTATATTAAAATCTGTGATAAAAAGAAACTTTCAAAATATAAACAAAAATAACACATGATAGTTATACAGCATTTTCCTTCAAAGAAGGCAAAAACCTTACATAAGCAGGTTAAGTGTGTTTACAAAAGAAGCAACAGATGAAGTAGCATGCCTGTTTCACACCTGAAATAACCAACAAAAGCAGTTTTCTATAAATTCTTTTATATTGCCACATTAAATACCATCTCCCAAAGTCAAAGTTGGTTGCTGATCAGTTTCCTGCACTGATAAACCTACAATGCAAAATCCTTGGCAGTACGCTTTGTTAGTGATGCTATTTACAAACTAATTTACTCATCCTCCTGACATGACCCACCCAGACCTCACTGCTCCACATCAACTACAGCATCATTATAAAAACCCCAGAGAACCTAGAACCTACAGTCAACGTCGTTCACCTGATTTTCTCATTACATGGGCGATTCTTCAACAAGTCCCACAACCACCACCGCAGCGACAGGGAGCCCCACTTCCACAGGGAAAAGCAGAAAGAGTGCTGAACAAGTGATCTATTTTACTGCATGACTAAACTTTGCTTTGTAAAACTTTTCATTTTGGGGGCAAAGCATATAAGAAACAGCCCCTAAAAATCAAGTATTAGTATTTCCATATTATTTATGGAAAAACAATGTAAGGGGAATTAAGAGAGAACAATATTTTGACAAAGGTGCTAGACCATGGCACTGTCTGAGGTAGAAACTCTGTTCTGTTTTTGAAGGTTCATTAGTTCCCCTTCTCTATTTAGTCATAAAAGGCACTGTCACGGATATTTTTGCTATTTCTACCATATGTTATTTAATGCTTTGCTTAAGATTGAAAATATAAACTCATTCTAGAGCTATTAGAAGATTCCAACCTCTAATAAGTCACTGAATGCCCTAAATGGATTTTACTTTATTTACTTATTAAATAAGTAGATCAAGTTTTGGTAATTGTTTTTTTAAATGTCTGTGATTTCAAATATGTCCAGAATCAGCTTAAATTTTCACATGACACCTTCATCATAAGTATACTGGAAAGATAAAGTCCCAACAATGCAATGCAAGAACTACCATACTTCAAATGACCAATTTATATTCTACACGCAATGTAATTAAAAACTTCATAATAAATAGCTCCTTCTGGTATTCATTCTTTTCCCCAAGTTTCCATTTAAAAATCTATTGCATCCTTAAGCATGTAAAAAGAAATTTTAAAACTAACTTTTTTATTCCAAAAACTAATGCAATTACAAAGCCTTAAGTGTATCTGGGGATATACCATTTTGATATTACCTTATTTCTAATTACTCTAAGCCTAAAAGTAGAGTTGATCTCTAAACTAAAGTTAACAATAGTTCATGCCAGATTTTCATAGCACTGAAGGGAGTAAAATTTCTTTTCACATGAAAAGAAATGTTTTGATTCCTTTCTTAATCTACTGATTATCTATAGAACCTCCATCTGTTAAGAACTGATCCAGCATATACTGCTACTGCTGCAGAGTCCAAACTGGTTACATATTCAGATCACTTTCCAGCTCAGAGTGCTCTACTGCCTCTTACCAGGCTAAAACATATTGAGTAAGCATACAAATACTCTTTAGCATAACCTATAAGCACATCACCTAAAGTAAAAATGGTATTGTTTAGATGAAAACTGGAAGACACTTAAAATGTGCTCCTGCAAAATTACGGAAATACAGTACCTGCTAACATATTAACATTTTGAAATGTCATCTCTTTTCTTTGAAAAAGAATAACGGAAAAAAGCAAGCACTGGCATCCTATTTGCAGATGGTTAAAATTAAAACCCCCAAGAAAACAATACTTCTATCAGTGCTTTGAAAAGAATTTGGTTTTATCTAGAACATGGTGACATTTTTCCAAACTTACAATGACTGTGTGTAATGATGTATCTGAAGGGTATGTGCCTCAGAAGTAAAAAGGGTGTTTTGAATTTAAATAGCAGTAAACATAACTATATTAAGACTGATATTCACTTAGCAAAAAAGAAAATCAGAGTTAACTTGCTTGAGAATTTAAAAGCCAAGAACACCATCTAATTAATCCACGTCTCAAGGCACCGCTATCATAGCTTGCACCTTTCTTTTTTTTCTCCAACAGATCAAATAAAAATAATTGCTTAGCCAAAAAATCAAACGGCACGGGTGTTATAAAATCCAGTTGCAAGTATATTTCTATACCGCTATGACTCCACGTCAAATCCCGACTTGAAGCCCTGCCTTCCAGAACCCAGCCTCACGGCGTGGCCCCGACAGGTCACCGCAAACGAAATTGTCCGGAAAGCTTCGCCGCATGCAGCGAAAACTGCATCTCCACGACATGAAATGGACTAGCCTTGGGTGTCGCGACGCGCGGGTCTCCTCTCCCCACTCTTCCCACGCCCTGCCTGGCCCCTCGGCCCGTACGCCCGCGGACAGCTCGGGGATGAAGTCACGCCGGGTCCGCGGGCAGCGCGAGCCCATCCCCGGCGCCCGGCCCCGCTCGGCCCCGGCCGCGCTCTCGGGAAGCACCCAGTCCAGCCCGGGCCGGGCCCCCGTTTTAGCGCCCTGTGTACCCAAAGATGGCCAGGAGGTGCGCGGGCGGGGGCACGACGACAAAGGCAGCAGCTGCCCCGGGAGGGGGCGGGGGCGGCTCGGGCCGGCGCTCGCCGTCACCGCCTCGGAGGCCACTGGGGCCGGCTGGCGCGCATCACGCCCCGGCCGCTCCAGCTGAGCTGACGCGCTCGCGGCGCCTCGGCCGCGCGGGGCTGCGGGCTCCAGGGGCGTCCACCTCAGCCGGCAGCCCAGCCGACAGCCCAGAGTGCGGGCAGACCACCCCCTCGCGACCTCTCCACCGACCCCGAGCCCTCGCGGGGCGGGAAGGTGCGCTCGCGGCCGGGGCGCGCCGGGGGCGCAGGGGGCCGGCCCGGGAGCCGGGGCGCGGGCCTGAGGGCCCACAGGAGACGGAGGGAAGCCCGCGCAGGGGGCCCGCCCGGGAGCCGGGGCGCGGCGATGGGGCCGCGAGGCGCGCAGGGGCCCTCACCAGGTTGAGCACCGTCTCCACGATGTCCCTGTTGCTGACCTCGCCGACCTGTATGAGTCCGATGAGCACGGCGAATTTCATGCGGATGTTGCGGATCGGAACCGAAGGGTTGATCATGCCCGCGGGCAGCACCACCGCGCCGGGCCCGCACGCGCCCCGCGGCTCCCCCGGGCCGCCGCCCCCGACGGCCACGAGCGCCGCGGGCGGAGGCTCCAGCCCCGGGCCCGGGCCCGGCTTCTCGCTCGCCATCGGCCCCCGCCCGGGCAGCGCGCACCAGCCGCCTCCGGGTCCGCGACGCCTGCCTCGGCCCCCGCCCCCCGGCCGGCGCCTCGGAGCCCCGGCATCCACCGGCGCCCGGCCCGGCCGAGGCGGGGGTCGCGCGACGCTGCCCGGCGCTGGCGACGCCGCCGACCGCTGCCCGCGAACGGCAGTGCCCGCCCAGGAGCCGCCGCCGCCGCGCTCGCGGTGCGCCCGGCCCGGTCCGGCCCCGGCGGGGATGCGCGGGCGGCCCCGAGGAGCCCCGGCGCGGGCGCTCCGGCTGGCGGACGCTGGGGACGCTGCGCCGCGGCTGCCGCCGCCACCGTGGTCGCCGAGCCCCGACGCCGCCGCTCACGCCGCCATGTTGCCGCCCCCTGCCTGCGGTGGGGCCGCTGCGCCTGCGCGCCGCCCGGGGGCGGGGCCTGGGCGCGCCCCCTCCCCGCCCCGCGCCCCGCCCGCGGCGCCCGGCGGCCCGCGCGACCCCCCGAGCCGAGCGCAGGTGAGCGGCGCGCCCGGGCGCGGGGCGGGCCCTCCGGCCTCCGCGCTGGCCCCGCCGCAGCCGGCCAGGTAGGCGAGTGGCCGCCACCGCCGTCCGCTCCGGCCGGCCCGGACTCCGCGAAGGAAGCGGGCTGCGGGGCCCAACCCGGCGCCGGCAGGGGCCGTGCGGGGCCGCGCGGTGTGTCCCCGCCCGGCCGACGCGGTGCCGGGGCGCCGGGTCCTGGCGGGAGCGGCCGGCCCCGCTTCTCCCGGGCCGGGGGCGGGGTCGCGGCCGCCCTTCGCGGGCGCGGACGTCGGTAGAGACGGGCCCGAGCCCCGCCGCCAGCCGGGATCTGCGGTCAAGCCGGATTTCTGCGACAGAAGCGAATAAAAGAGGAATTTTGATTAAAAAATGAAAGTGTACACAGTCATCTCGCTGCTGGCATTGAATAAAAATTAAATGGGCATGACTGTGCTTTGTTCCTCAGAATGCAGGATGGCAGTTTCTTCCATCTGTCGTGAGGTATGCCCTTCCCAATACGGAAATGTTACGGGTATTGAAGTATATTCAAATCTTTTTAATTGTCATTACCATTGAAAAAGTCAATTTACAAATCTGTCGTAAGCCGGTTTGTTTTTAACCATGTTTAATCGGACCCCACTAGGCCAACTAACTCCCACGGTACGCACAGGCCATGGATGAAATAGATCCTCAGAGCCAGTGCTGAGGCCTCGGTTTGGGTGGTTTAACTTGTGCAGAAGTGAATGAATCATTAAAATAGCTGAAGCAAAGATTTCTGAAAGAAGTGGTAACTCTACATGCATTTAAGTTAAATAGTAATTATAAAATGCTAGAATGGTTGAGACTGGGACATTTACGAAACCTGTAATACTGATGGTGTCCCTTGAGCTATGCCATAATTGAAAAATCCTGTGACGTTCATATCTCGACAGCATTTTGTCTCCCCCACGCATCACCTTTCACCAGCACTGTTCATTTGCCTGTTTTGAATGGTCTGTTTTAAATATACAAATCCGTACTGAAAGGTCATCACACTGACTTTATTTCACTCCACTGTGCCTACACATGGCTGCGGGTTCTACTTCCTGGTATTTTTAGATTTCTACAGAGGCTTTCAGAGACAGTGACAACCTGAACTGTTTCCTTTCTGAATGAATAGCTTGACATCATTTAAACATTTTCACTTTGATTTTTCCACCTTTGTTTCTTAAGAAGTGTGTGTGTGTTCGTTTTCATGTTTGTTCATTTTTCTTTAGTGCAGATAGGGAGTTTGTAAAGAGGGTATTGGTATCTCAAAGCAGAAAAACCCCACTTCTTTGTATACTTAATTCAGTTTTACAGACAATTAAAAGAGCTTGCCAGTTAGAACCTGCTCTCCAGTGGGATATTATGCGGCCATAAAAAGGAATGAAGTTTGATACATGCTAAAGCATGGACAGACCTGGAAGACAGCTCATGTTGTGTGAAGTAAGACAGACACAAAAGAACAGATTGTGCCTTATTCCACTTAGGTGAAATATCTAGAATAGACAAATTCATAGAGATAGAAAGTAGAGTGGAGGTTACCAGAAAATAGAGTAGAGGGGACAGGGCCCAATGGGGAGTCTTTGCTTCTTGGGTACCGCTTCTGTTTGGGTGATGAAAATGTTCTGGTAATGGATGGCAGTGATGGTAGCACAAGGCTGTAAATGTAGTTAATGCCACTGCATTGTACACTTCAAAAGAGGGAAATCTGTATTTTATGTATGTTACCACCATGGAAAATTTAAAAAAAGAAAATGCTCTCCAGAAGACTGTCAGCTCCTCATAGGCAGTGTGGCACTGTGGGAAAGTGCAAGGACGTCTGCATCACACCCCCAGCTTCGTAGGTGTGCGCTGCACTCCCGCTGTGGGGATGAGCAGGATGAGCACGCCTGCCCACAGGCACGTGAAACTCCAAGGCAGGAGGTTACACTCCGGCCCGAGCTGCACCCTTCGCACCAGGATCAAGCATGTTGTATGACTGCAGATGAATCTAAGACCAGTTATAACCACACACAAGACTCCACAACTGCGCCGTTACATGCGTTCTCGATACTATTTCCCAAAGCATGGAGATGAAAAAATAGAGCATGTCTGTTTCCTTCTGGTCCACAAAGCCAGTTTCCCTGTTCATGTGCAAATAACTTAGTGCTTGCATCGGGGTTTGTTTAAATAGAAGACAACTATAAGATAATAGAAGCCACTTAGAAAGTTCATTTTTAAATCTCTAGATTAAATATATATATTTTACATGTGAATATCAATTTGAATAAAATTTTGCCTTAGTAGATGCATACACATAATTCCAAAGATAAGAAGCCCGAGTCTGGGGTTTCAAGAGAAACTGTGGTTTAATGCTCGAGAGCACATGCCCCAAGTTCAAAGGAAACTGGGTTTGGATTCCAGTTCCACCACCCCGTATCTTTGTGATCTGGGGAAATGACTTAAGCTTCAAAGCCACATCTTACCCAAACCAAGGTAGGGGTATTAGTGCCATGTCATAGGATTAAAGGAAAACATTTAAGGAACTTAGTAGAGTACCAAGTGTCAATAAATAATGTTTCCCTTTGTTTGCTGTGCAAAAAGACCATGTTATAGTTATTTTTGTGTTTTCAGCATCTAGTATACCTGGCTTGTAATTTTCGTTTAATGCATGTGTTCGAAAATAAATGCATCAGCGAATAAATAAAAATAATAGTTCCCCAGTTGGACTTCCCATGCCCTTCCGTTCTTTAAGCCTGTTTAAAGGACGGGGTTCCCACGTTCTTCCAAACTTTTATCTAATTCATCTGAACACAGTTCTCCAAATTCTAGGTAGGCTCCCATAAATATAAAGCAGAGAAACCCTTACATTAACATTTAGAAATAGAACTTCTGTTAATGTAAACTCGATCTGAATTAGTTGATTTGGTCGGGTTTGTTTTTTTCAGCAACGTGACACTGATCCAGGTAACGGAAGCTGCCTCATGATTGTCATGACGTAAACTCCCCAAAATACTGCTTCCATTCCCCTCTCACGTTGAACCTACTGTCAAGTGAAGCACCAAGGTTTTCGTTTGTTTTTTTATTTGTTTTAGACATGTCACTGCTAACCCATGTCTCCTCTAATTGTTTTACATGTTGATTTGATATCTCAGTGCAAAATTGCACATATCTATTTACATTTCCTTTGCTATTCATTACCCTCTGCTAAAGTCTTCTTAATCCTATATCATGCAAATCATTTACTGTCTTATTATTCTTATTAGCTTATCATCTACAAATTTGAGAACATTCCTTCTCCATTTTCCCACTATTAGATAAACTAGGATAAAAATAGAGTTCTCTAGTCACTATAAACTTTCTGGTTGAAATCAAATCACATTTTTGAAATTGTGGATCCCAACCGAAGTGAGTCATGAAATCAATTTAATGGGTTGCAACCAGCCAGGTTTGTTTGGGTTTTTTTTAGAAAATCGTAGCATTAGAAATATCAATACGCATCCAGCTTGTAAAGATAGGTGCTGTTTGTAAAACTTTTATTTTAATTATGCACACACGTATACTTACTGGGTCATGATGTAAAATTTGTTACTGTGGGTCATGGTCAAAAAGTCTGAAAACCACTGATGTAAGTTGCTTATAAGCATCTGTATGGTATAATCCTGTTAAGTTAGTTACCATATCATACTAACAACTAACTCATATTTCTCTAACTTGTCTGAAAGGATATCTTAAGGGATCTTGATGACTTGCTAGCTGGAGTCAGGATACACTCCTCTTACCCCAAGCTGAGCAAAATTAAAATAAAAAATATAGAGATGTGAATTATCATGATCAACTTTTTCAATAGCAATATTAAAAACAAACAAGAGTCCATTCTGATTACATGACTTAGTGCTTCCTTTTCTGCTGTACTATCCATTCTCTGAGCTTACCTAGAAGTGATATTAAGGTACTTGCTGCGGATTTTCAAGAATCTACCTCCTCCTTCTCCCCTTGGCACTTCTATTTATCTATGACTCCTCAAAGACCATTGAGAGTTGCTCAATGATCTAGTGTTCAGATTTTCTCAGAATCAATAGGTATAATTGGACCTGCCTCAGGGACTTGAAGGCATTTAGTCTAGTTAGGTCCCTGTTTACAATTTCTTCACCAAACTTGAACTTGTTTCCTCCACTTGCTAGTAATTCTGCCATCCTCACCCCGCTACTTTTTCTCTAAATATAGAGCACAGACACAAAACAGAAATTCAGTGCCTATTACCTGCATTGACCTGTGTGGGAGTGATGGAAATATTGGTGCTTACCAACCAACAGATAGGTGCCGTACCCACCTTGTGCATGAAGCTGGTTGAAATAGGTTGTTCTAGATTGCTAGCTGCCGGAATGCAATATACCAGAAACGGAATGGCTTTTAAAAGGGGGAATTTAATGAGTTGCTAGTTTACAGTCCTAAGGCCGAGAAAATGTCTCAATTAAAACAAGTCTGTAGAAATGTCCAATCAAAGGCATCCAGGGAAAGATAGCTTGGTTCAAGAAGGCCGATGAAGTTCAGGGTTTCTCTCTCAAGTGAAAAGGCACATGGCGAACACAGTCAGGGCTTCTCTCTCAGCTGGAAGGGCACATGGCGAACACGTTGTCATCTGCTAGCTTTCTCTCCTGGCTTCCTATTTCATGAAGCTCCCCGGGAGGCATTTTCCTTCTTCATCTCCAAAGGTTGCTGGTTCGTGGACTCTCTGTACCTCATGGCTACATCGTTCTGCTCTCTCTGAATCTCTATTCTCCAAAATGTTTCCTCTTTTATAGGACTTCAGAAACTAATCAAGCCCACCCAACTGGGTGGAGACATGTCGTCCCTTAGTCCAGTTTTAACAACCACTCTTGACTAAATCACATCATCCAGGGAGATGATCTCATTACAGTTTCAAACATACAGTATTGAATAGAGATTATTCTACCTTTATGAAATGGGATTTATATTAAAACATGGCTTTTCTTAGGGGGCATACTTCCTTTCAAACCAGCACATAGGTGATACCTAAGCTTCCGTTCAGGACATACTGTGTTTATACATGGAAAGCTGATCAGCAAGTCAACACAAGAACAGGTCAGATGAATGATATAGAAATAATAAGTACACTGGAATTTCAAAAGAACTGTAAGTCATACAAACATCCTACTGTGCACATGTCCCCTCAAACATTTACTCACACAGGTGCTCTGGACATGCACACGTGTTCTCCAGCCAGCCAGTCAGACCATCTGTCTGTCCTTCCTTGGCAGGATGTGCAGCATGCGTCCCGTCCTGCCCTCAGGCCACCAGCATCCTCGCCCTGGTCCGTGCCCTACGGGCAGCACACCTGTCCACCTCCACTCACCCACCTCTCCTCTGAGCAGCCGGCACCAATGGATCCATGCTCCAGAATTTTTACTTTAACCGCAGCAGTTTCTCCCTAGCTACGTGCCATCTGCTCAAAAAGTCATCATAAATTCTCTTTGCCTAGCAAATTAGGTCCAGGCTCCTTTCTTGATACCAAAGGCCCTTTGTGCCTTTCCTTAGCTTACTTTCCAGATTTCCATATTCTACTCCTGATGAAAACCGATACAACACCAGTTGCTGGGTGTTGGGATGGCTCCCAAATTTTTTGGGGGGAAAGTGCACAACCCTTTGTCATTTAAAAAAAATCAGCTTCCTATCCAGAAGATTTACTCTTTTAACATCCATTGGTTGAGAAAGTGTAGAGTGAGTGATAAAAAACTATTAGCAACTCCGTAATGCTTTTTAAAAAATTACTTTTTAAAGCACAATATCCACAAATTTCTTAAACTACACACATACATATGCATTCCACATGAATGTGTTTGACTTTTGTTTTGTCCACAGATAGCACCTGATGTACCTAAGCATTCATGGGTCACTTTCAATAATTCTGAGGTCTCTGTTCCCAGGCAGAACAAGTCTTCCTACTTTGGTGCCTTCTTCCCGGCCTTTCTTCTGTCTATGACACTTTTCCCCTCATGAATCCCACTGAAATTCCTCCCCATTTAAATGCCACTTTCAGGAACCCTTGATGACCCCACCTGGAAGAAAGCGATTGCAAACTGTATGTCCATTTTCTTTTAAAAAGAATGATTCTGGTTTTTTTATCCCTCCAGATAACATAGATTGACAAATTTTCACTTAAAAAAATTAATAGCTTCCATCTTCTCTGCCTCTTTTGTCTAGAGTAAAAAAATTACTTGCCAATATATGCAGGCAGCTACACAACTCCTTCAGTGAAACTCATTAAGAAAAAAAAACAGACTCTGTTCTCACTAAGAAACATTGAGCCGCTTACTGCTCAATGTTCCTTAGTGAGATGGCATGTGGCATCCACTGCACTGGAAATGCGCTCTGTTTGGTGTGCCTGTGCCAGAGAAAGAACAGTATGTTAAAGAAAGACGTTTGTGTCACTTTCAGAGGCTAATCATTGTTGACAATTACAGCTGCCACACACTGGTCATCTCCAGGCATGTTGCATGCATTATTTCTTGCCCCTATACAGTCCTCCAGGTTAGCTATTGCTGTCCCCATTTTTCAAACAAGGAAACCAATCTGCAGAGAGATTCAGTCTGCAAGGCCACAACTTAGGAAGTTTGTCAAAGTTGAGATTTGGGCCCAATGTGGCGGAAGCGCTCACTGCCCCTGCAGGCTGCAGGGGGCCCGGCCTGAGGCCACTGCCCATTTTTACCTAATTGACCAGATGGAAGACACTAAATGAGGGCAGGAAAGGCCACTAAGGAAAGAAGAAAATTGTCGTGTTTTGCACATTTTGGTAGCAGCTGCACACAAGAGATGATCTCTAGAACAATCTTTTTAGCCTCTGTGCCTATCACCGTTCAGAAAACTCCATCAACCTTTGTTTTCCTGTTAATAATTTTAATTATGGTAAAGTATATTGGACAAAAATCACTCTGAATAAACTAGTTTTTCAGACTAGTTTTTAATAACATTCATTAAAATCAACCAAAACCTAACTTCATGGTTCCATTGAAATATCACTCGTTATGCGTTTCTAGCAAAGATTTTACGTGTCTAAACATGAACCTCCTACTTCTTGAAGAGCACCATCGTTACATTTCTTTCTAATCATACTAAAAAGCACAGACCATAGGTGGAGGGAGAAGAAATGCTACAAGGAAATGCCCCAGAGCTCTCCGGGACAGTTATCACTGACCAGAATAAGAGATGCAGCTTATAAAACCGTAACCCTGCAAAGCCACAGGGTAGAGTCAATCGGAGCCTGCCCCACTGCATAAGGCTTTGGGTTGTAGCCCCTCTCGGGTGCCAGCAGTTCTGGACAAACCGAGGGAAAAAGGGAGTGAGAAGGCCACCTCACTGATCATAGCAGCTGCTAGGTAGAGAATCTGAGGCTTGATTTCCCAGGACTACAGCGTACCTCTTGTCTCTTAACAGGTGGAAATGTATGGCTGGGGTCAGAAAAGAGAGGGAGGTGAAAGGAAAATAGAACAGAGAATCTGACCTGTCCCTTCTGAGTTTAAAGGTACATACGTGGAGGTACACATTCGGTATAGTCTCTTCGCTGTTGGTGTAAAATCATAAGTAGCACAGATAATCATATGGTTAGCAGGAGAGCTTAAAGGATCAGAAGACTTAATCACATTTAGTGTTTGCCTATCTGTTAAATCTATAGGAATGTGTATATAAAAATTCATTTCTGTTTGGTTAATCCAAGCTTGTGAGAAGTAGCTGGAATGTCATCAGTTGGCCAGTTTATCACTTATTTCTTTGTTTATAGTAAAACAAGCTCAGCTGGATTTCTTTTGCAGTGGTGAGAACACCTGATATTTTGGGGCTGTTTGCATTCAGTGAAGCACAGTAAGAAAACCACATGGCTGCCCTAATAATTCATACCGGAGTGTTTTCTTTCATAAGCACAAGAGATAGCTCATAGGGCCCAATTAAACACTGCACCCAGCCATCTCACTGCTTTTTTACTGCCCCCATTCTAACCCGATAAGATCCTTTGGTGTATGGTATATGACTAAAGGAATCAATTTTGAAATCAAATAGACAGGGTTCAAATCCAGACAAATTGAACGTGAGCTTCTTTCTGTACCGGTAAAATGTAAGGACCTCATCCACGTAGCTGGGAGGATTTAGAGACAAGGCATGTGCGGCCTTTAGGACGGGACCTGAGGTCTGGACTCAATAAGTGATACAAGTTGCAATTATATATTAACACAAAAAGAAGGTTTGGTAAGAGCTTTGTGAGTTTTCAAATTATATAATTAGAACACACTAATCTTCACCACATGTTTTCTCTTTAATTCACTGACTCAGTTTTCCCCTCTTCAAATAGCAAATAAGACAGCAGTGTCTTCTTTAGATTTTTTTCTAATTAATGGCCCTATGTGTATTCATTGTTTGTTTTCAATGTTCCTAACAATTTCCAGTTCTATTTCAAACTTAAATGTTGTATCTCTTAAGAACGTTAAGCCAAATTAGCAATGTATCATTTGTTTATTTTGGTTCTTTTGAAATTTGCAGAGAAAGAAGGCATATTAAGAATTAGGTACTTTTCTCTAAGGTGTTTTAAAATGAAAAAGCTAAAATAATAGGCAAATAATAATAGTAATAATGGTAACCCTTTATAAACTGTTAATCCACAGAAGTAAAAAGTCTACCAAGATGTATCTGAGGGCTTAAAACAGACTTTTGTCCTGTTGTTTCAATATCTGACTGTTTCTATACTTTTAGTTTTCATTAAAATCTTTTATATTTGCTATCTTTGTAATTAAAGCTCAGCACTTTAAATTCATGTCTAGGCAGAAAGTTTTCCTTGACTTTCTTTTTAAACGGGGAGCAGGTTTTTATGGGATTAACTCTTCCAGAATATTTCATAGGCGTGTGTGTGCTTAGTTTTGACCTTGCCGTGAACACAGGACGCTCATAGAACCAGCATATGCCATAAACTTGCTCACTCTTCTTATCCATAAAGCGGCTTGTTTTTAAAATGTAAGCTGGCAATAGATGTTTCGGTACCCCTGCTTTCTTCTATTTACTATTTGAATTTTCCTGCTCAGGGAATATTTATAAAATTCGTCATGCCTTTCATTGCCCCAGTACCTCTACTCAGTGCCTGAAACTGAACATGTCTTATACTAAATCAATGTAGAAAACACATTGTTTCCACTTGTAAACAACACTATTGACTATTCTGAGAGCTAACTACAAAGACGTGGTCTCAGCACTCTAGAATGGTAAACTGTAATAGCATTAACTTTTAAGTAAGGAAAATGCCAAGGAAATATTCTCACAGGTAACACAGAATAGAGTGAGAGCAGAGATACAACAGAACTTAGAGACAGAAACCATAAATATTTTTTAAAAGCCAATATTGCATTATCAACCCTCAGAGTTTTCAGTCATCTGTTACTCAGTAACTATTAACCTAAAATGAAATGTGGGTACAAACCGGTTAATTAATAAGAACTTTCCTCCAAAATTATTACATAAACAAATAGCATTTCTCTAACAAACATGCATTCATCAGAAAGCAAACTGAAGAGCCACAAGCAATGAAACCATGAGACTACTGGCAAGAGACATTGCACATTTAGAACAGTGTATATTTGTAGTTGAATGGATGAAAGGAATTCAATATTTAAAATATTGCATGTCCATTGAATAACATAACACATATGGACTCACTGATAATCTTAAAAAAAAAATCTTAAAAAGAAGTTCAACACAGGGCGGCCCATGATGGCTCAGCAGGCAGAGTTCTGACCTGCCGTGCCAGAGACCTGGGTTTGATTCCTGGTGCCTGCCCATGCAAAAGAAAGAAAAGAAAAGAAATTAAACATAAACAACTGAATTTTAAGTGAAATACGTTGACTTCATGTATCTAGTAAGTAATTTTCATTCCTGGAAATGCAGTTAGTTTTATTTAGAAGGTTTAAAAAAGAACTCATGTTTTACTTCTGCCTACCTGGCTATTGAGTGTGTCCTACAGGGTCGGGAATCCAGCAGAGCACAACAAGGTCTCTGCACCCAGCAGAGAGCACAGCAAGGCCTCTGAGCCCAGCAGAGAGCACAGCAAGGTCTCTGAACAGCAGAGAGCACAGCAAGGTCTCTGCACCCAGCAGAGAGCAGAGCAAGGTCTCTGCACCCAGCAGAGAGCACAACAAGGCCTCTGAGCCCAGCAGAGAGCACAGCAAGGTCTCTGAACAGCAGAGAGCACAGCAAGGCCTCTGAGCCCAGCAGAGAGCACAGCAAGGCCTCTGAACAGCAGAGAGCACAGCAAGGTCTCTGCACCCAGCAGAGAGCACAGCAAGGCCTCTGAGCCCAGCAGAGAGCACAGCAAGGCCTCTGAGCCCAGCAGAGAGCACAGCAAGGTCTCTGCACCCAGCAGAGAGCACAGCAAGGCCTCTGAACAGCAGAGAGCACAGCAAGGTCTCTGCACCCAGCAGAGAGCACAGCAAGGCCTCTGAGCCCAGCAGAGAGCACAGCAAGGTCTCTGAACAGCAGAGAGCACAGCAAGGTCTCTGCACCCAGCAGAGAGCAGAGCAAGGTCTCTGCACCCAGCAGAGAGCACAGCAAGGCCTCTGAGCCCAGCAGAGAGCACAGCAAGGTCTCTGAACAGCAGAGAGCACAGCAAGGCCTCTGAGCCCAGCAGAGAGCACAGCAAGGTCTCTGAGCCCAGCAGAGAGCACAGCAAGGCCTCTGAGCCCAGCAGAGAGCACAGCAAGGTCTCTGAGCCCAGCAGAGAGCACAGCAAGGCCTCTGAGCCCAGCAGAGAGCACAGCAAGGTCTCTGCACCCAGCAGAGAGCAGAGCAAGGTCTCTGCACCCAGCAGAGAGCACAGCAAGGCCTCTGAGCCCAGCAGAGAGCACAGCAAGGTCTCTGCACCCAGCAGAGAGCACAGCAAGGCCTCTGAGCCCAGCAGAGAGCACAGCAAGGCCTCTGAGCCCAGCAAAGAGCACAGCAAGGTCTCTGCACCCAGCAGAGAGCACAGCAAGGCCTCTGAACAGCAGAGAGCACAGCAAGGTCTCTGCACCCAGCAGAGAGCACAGCAAGGCCTCTGAGCCCAGCAGAGAGCACAGCAAGGTCTCTGAGCCCAGCAGAGAGCACAGCAAGGTCTCTGAACAGCAGAGAGCACAGCAAGGTCTCTGCACCCAGCAGAGAGCACAGCAAGGTCTCTGAACAGCAGAGAGCACAGCGAGGTCTCTGAGCCCAGCAGAGAATACAGCAAGGTCTCTGTCCTGCCTTCTCCTCGGGCACAGCCACTTGGTGGCAGAGACTATATGCCTTTCTTACAAATGAAGCCTTCGGCAGGGTACTGGCTCGTGGGCTGGTACATAGTAAATACTCAATAGATATTCAAATGAAGGAAAAAAATAAAGGGTAAAAAATTTTAACAGTTCAATATTCAACCATTTGAAACTAATTGTTCACAATATAAGGCAGTCTCAGCTATCAAAGGAAGAACAGACTTTTAAACTCAGAATAAAATCACTCCTCTGAAAGACTGTTAAGTGCCTTATAATATGAATTTTGAGAAGTGCTATAACTTCCTTAAAAGATGAAATTGGAGGAGGGTTAAATTTCTCAAAACTAGAATTCAAAGTATTGAATTCCCACTGTGTGGTATTAAGTAAACGACCGGACCTCTTGGAATCCTGGTTTTCTTAAACATTGAATGGGAATATCTAGCAAGAATGCTGTGGGCACCAATGAGACAAGTTGGGGCAGTTCTGTGAAGGGCCTGGAGTCTCCAAGGGAGATCGATAGTGTGGATTCCGGCAGCAGTGTAAGCGGGGCGCTGCCTGGTTCTACTCAACTGTATGACAAATGGGGGGGCGCTCACTGGGGGGCAGGCAGTGTGAATGCCCAAAACTAGTGGTCAGGAATAAAAATCCAGGGAGACAGGGCTCAGCTGGGCATACCTGCTGGGTGGTTTGGAACCGTGTGTGCCCCAGAAAAATGTGTTCTTAAAATGAAACCTGTCCCTGTGGGATGACCCATTGTAGGAAGGGTCTCTGGATGAGGTCGCCTCGGTTAAGGCGGGGCCTGGCCCAATCTGGATGGGTTTTAATCCTGTCACTGGAGCCTTTATAAGAGAAGGAAATTCAAACAGAGAGAGAGAGAAAGACTTGGGAAGCAAGAAACTGAAACAGAATCTAGAAGAGAAGGAAAAAACGAGCAGGGACAGAGGAATAAAACTTCAGCCCCCAAATGCCGCAGTCTTCAGGGAGAAAGAGTCGCCTTGATGATGCCTTGATGTGCACATTTTCCCAGCCTCAAAATTGTGAGCGAATAAATGCCCGTTGTTTACGCTAAACCATTTCATGGTATTTGCTTCAGCATCCCAAGAAACTAAAACACCTGCAAAGTAGTGCCGAGGCAGTTGCAGATTCCAGAGAGCAGAGCAATACAGCAATCCAGAGTTGAGCCAAAGGCCAGGCATCGGAAGCATAAATGCACAAAAGGAGCCTTCCAGGCAACTTTCCTGCACTCACATAGCTCCTTTGGAGGAAGCCTCAGTCCCCAGGGGCAGATGTCTCTAGTGATGGTATGAGAAAGGAGAGGTGGAGCAAATAACCCATTTCTCTAGGAAGATTCTGGCGATAAATAGCAAGTTAAAAAAAAAAAAATCCTTCCTGTAATCCCTTTTCTACTGGGAGAGGAGGAAAAAGCTTTGCAAATTCTCTGCACGACTTTCCCTTGGGTTTTATACTAGGTTTTCCTGCCACTGCAAACATATTTTGAAAGGAAAAAAACTAAGTCAGTGATTATTCACTCATGACTGGACGCTCAACACACATGATTTGAGCTGGGGTGGAAACCATTGCCTCTATCTTGTTTTCCTGGGCCCGGGTGCACTAACTTATTGTCTACAGTTAGGCAGTAGATAAACTGTGCTGTAGCGAGTGCTGTGCACGTGAATTCTGGACCAACCCTCCTGCGGCGGGGGATCCCGGCAGTAACCGCGGCCGTCTCACACTGACCATCCAGCACAGCCAGAAGGCTTTGGCCGTGGTCCCCAGTGAACCTCAGGTCAGTCTCTCTCGGGCCTGGTTCCCTCCAGGATGGAGGTGTGTCCAGCCGGTCAACGTCAGACCTCAGCATCGAGCTATTTGTCCGGCGAGGGTCGTGCCTCTCTTCTCCCAACAACTTCCTTCCCTTAGTTCATGGGCCCACTGTAGTGGTCAGACCAACCGATGGTCTAACCGCCTGTGTCTTTCCTGAACGGCGGCATCCCACCACACGTCCCTGGTTCTTGGGTTTTTAAGTCTCAGTTTCCCAAGCCCAGTATTATGCTTAGACACCACTTACCTGTGAAGTGGTGGGATAACCATGAGATTTCAGTGCAGAGATGGCGGATCCATCCATTAAAAAAATATGTTGGGTTTTGGTGGCCTCAACAAAAATGTATATTTGTTGCACGCAGATAAATAACTAAATGGCCAGGTGCAAAGCTGGGCGGAGCCCAGGCTACCCAGTTTCTATGGAGAATATATATTAATTTGAATATATCATCTACTTATCAATGGCCTTTTAAAAATTGGTCAACTTTTTCAAAACGATTACCCTTTAAAAATTGTGATGTAAGGTATATAAGAAATACAGTAACTCAAAAACATCTGTTGACTTCTCCCCTTGTACCTCTGCTCTTAACTGTCATATTTTCTCAGGCATATGTACCTAGCAGGTAATTTTGAGTGAGACACGCAGACTGACTCATCTGTATTGTGTCATTGACTACTTTCAGGAAGATTCTCTCTCTAGTGCGGATATTGTTCTAAATAATCCTTGTAGTTTTTCTTTTAAACATCCCTTTTCACTAAAATCATGAACTAGATAAGCTTACATAACTTGGATTAATCTGAGATCAATACTTAATATTCTGCTTATTGTTAGTGTATTTAATTATGGAAATTATTATTTTTTCTAGAAGGAAAATTAATAGTTTGAAAAAATGTGAGTACGCAATATACTGTGAAGTCTACAAATTGTTCTAGATATCTCAAAACTTATTTCCACCCACCAAAAGTCAGTTCTACTCGCGTTAACCCTCATGTGATCTGTATTGACAGAACTAAGGGAGCTGTTTCGAAAGAAGGACTGCGGCCTAACCCCATAACTGCACTCTGGCACACTTGGTTGTAAGGAGCTGGCTTGTCCTCAATGCTTCCAATGACTTAGAATTGGAGAAAAGCAGAGTTCTGCCACGAGGGCTGCTCCATCGATCCTGAATTTGAGTCACCAACTAGGAGAAGCCTTTGCCTTTACATGTGCCCATAAGCACAGGCGCGTCAGTTACTGAAGGAAGGTCTCCTTGGGCAAGTAAGCCCAGAGTCAATACTGGTCATCGGCAGAGCAAGAGTATCCATTTGCCGAAGTGGACAGGCCCTGCCGAGTTCTGCCAGCGTCACAGCATGTGTGCCGGTTGGAGCTGAGAGCATCAGTGCTGGTGTGTGCAGCCTCTTCTGCACGAAGTGGCTACCCAATTCCGTGTTCCTAACCAATCAAATGAGAAACATAGTCTAATTGTTGCGTTTGGGTTTTCTTTTCATCAATTTGTACATGATGTACAAAGTATGTGTGTGTATATATATGCTGTTATATTGTGTCCTGTAAATGATATTAAACCACTCATTATTTTATTCTGTAACATTTTAAGTATTTTCTTCTGCAACTAAATTACTTATTAGCAATAAGTTTCTTTATTTTTAACTTTACACCTGAAGCAAATCTCTGTGTGCCAGTTTGAAAATATTACGTGCCTTAGAAAAGCCATGTTTTAATTCTGATCCAATCTTTAAGGGCAGCCATCCTTTTAATCCTGGTTAAAGTAGAGTAGAAACTTTTGATTAAATGATCTCTGCAATGATATGACACACCCAATTCTGCGTGTGACCTTTGATTAGATGAAGATGTGACTCCACCCATTCTGGGTGGGTCTTGTTGATATCCTGGAATCCTTCAAAAGGGGAAAGAGTTTGGAGAGAGAGCTCAGAGCCAACAGAAACAACAGAACTGACACAGATGCCGACAATTGGAGAACAGAGGTACAGATGTTTGGAGGTGCTTGGAGCCCAGCAGACGTCGCCATGGGACGTTCAGCAACCCAGAGCCTGGAGAGAGCCAAGGGAAGCCAAGTCATGAAAGCCAGCCCTGGAGAAGCAAAGTGAGGAGCCCCCACAGGAACAGAGACTGAAAGCAACAGAGCCCAGGAGCAAGGGACCAGCAGATGCAGCCACGTGCCCTCCCAGCTGACAGAAGGGTTCCTGGCCCATCAACCTTCCATGAATTAAGATGTCCCTCCCGGATGCCTTAATTTGGGCATTTTCATAGGCCCAGAACTGTAACTTGCCATTTATTAGATTCCCTTTTTAAAAGTCGTTCCATTTCTGGAATATCATATCCTAGTATCTTACAAACTAAAACACTGGGTAACTCTTAAAAACAGAATTGGACCTGTGTTTGTTACTGAGCATGTTCATTTCTTTTACTGTGTTAATAAGACGTGATGTTACTGTATAAGCAACTTCTTCAGAGCCTGCCTCTCCTCCTGCATCCCCTCCGTCGTGATGGGCAGTACCACCCCCTGGCCTCCCTCTGCTCTTGGCTGCCTGAGCATTTCTCAGACGTGTCCTTCCTCTCGACTCTGCTTTAGTTAGTGCCTGCCAGTGCCGGTACTGTCCCTATTGCTGCAATAGTCAGAGCGCCTCAGCCCCACATCTTCTGATCCATCCTCCACGCTGCTATCAGGGTGAACCATTTAAACCCATGGTCCCGCACTTTGAGCCTTCCACAACGTGGCAGTCATATAAAACGGGGCACTTCGTGCTTGGGCCTCCACCCTTCACCCCAGTCTCCACCCCTGCCTTCCTCTCGGGGCACGGCACACCCGGCCGTGGCAGGGTTGCAGTGTGTGAGGGGCGCCTCCTGGTTTGCACCCGGACTCCCTGCCAGTGTCCATGGGAGATGCAGGAGGAGAGAGGCTGCAGGTCTACAGGTCCCAGGCCACGGCGGGGTGCCCGGCAGGAAGCTTTAGGAAAATCGCTTCCTCTGTCTGAATCTTAGTAGATTTGGGGAATGAAAATGCTTTTCTCATAGAGTTGTTGGGAGCACACGTGAGTGAGCCTGTGACAAGCACCCAGCACCGGGACTGGGCCTTACAAGAAGCTATTGCGCCCCTCACCCTCAGCCCTGAGCCCCGTACCCCACATTCCCATTTGCCTCCTTCTCCTCCTTAGGCAGGACCTACTTCTCTCCCCACCTTTGTGTCTGCCTGGGACGAGGTGGGTGCTGGTGAAATGCATTCGCAAATGAACAGATGAACACCTAATACTTGGTGATTGATTAAATGAGCCCCTTTGTTAACTGTGTGGCCTGAAAGTAAGTAATTAAGAAATAACACTTGGCAAAGAGGAGAAACTCCAGCTGTCCCCCGCCTTTTCTCACATATTATCTGAACATTTTCCTTACGATTAAAATATTATAACTAAATGATCTCCCTAAATATGTCTCAGATTTTTGTGGAAGTAAAGTAGGTGTCTGCAAACCAGCACACAATTAAAAGGTCATGTGATTTAAAATTCAGTCGTAATACGGATCATATACACCTAGAGGTAAATGTGTGCATATATGTGGATATATTTGTATGTAAATCTTCTAATCTGTTTTTAAGCTGCTTTTCAGGGACTAGTCTATCATTTCATTTATTTTTTTTAAGAGTTGATATCGACTGGCTATGTCCTAGATCTGGCTGCCTTGGATTAGGAGGAGAAGTGTTCCAGGAACAGCTCCCTGGGATTTTGAATTTTGAGATAAGAAAGGAGGTGCTGAGGATTGAATACCGTCCCCTAGCAAAGACGTGACTGAGACTCACCCCGCTTTGTGGCGCGCCCCTTTGTGAGCAGAGCCATGGTGATGTTACGACAGGGTAAGGTGTGTCCCCACTTGTGAACAGGATACCCCAAGACCCCACTGAGGTGGTCCGCATTGAATCCGAGCGGGCCTTAGTCACTGACTAAGGCTGAAGCCCTTATAATAAAGGGAATTAGAGGCAGAAACAGAAGCCAGAAGTGGGAGAAGAGGGATGACAAAGGACGGCCATGGCTTCCAAGGGCGCATGCCCTGCTGAACCGCGGTTTCAGACTTCCGGCCGGCAAAGCTCAGAGCCAATAGATTCCCAAGGTGGAGGCCAGCTGGTGAGTGGTGTCGCACGGCAGCCTGAGGACAGGGGGAGTGTTTGAAAAGAGTGGACTAAAGCTGCTTGCATCGACTTGTTCCCAGCCGCTTCCAGACTAGTCTAAGATCCATTTCAGCCCAGGCCTCGCTGAGCGTGGGGGCTCAGACCGTCTAACCTTGGAAGATGCTGCGCCTGAAAGGAGACAGCTTGTTTGTGAACAAATTAAGAAACCTACAAAATTAGAGCTCTTTCTAGCTAGAGTCCAGCACAGGCTTAATTGCTTTTCATGGGAATTAAACCATAGATAATCATGTGACAGATTGAAAAAGGTCATCTTTTCTAAAAATAATTTTATACAAAAATACATTAAAATATGAATTATTTGAAAATGAATAGCAGGTCCTTAGAACACTCTTATTTGGAAATAAATGGTAGGAGTGTGGACTCAGGGGCAAAATTCTTATGACACTGCCTGTCATGGGTAGAGTCTTCTCTTCTGAATCTGGAGACTGCAGACCCATTATAAACCTCACACTAAGATAAAAGGCAGCCTCTTTTCTTCTTTTTTCTCTGATTCCTGTTCTCCATTCCTAGGAGGTGAAAATATAGTCGTAAAACCCCATCTTTAGTTCTATGACCAAGACAGTTAGGGAAGGGTTGAGTCTGAGATCTGAGCTCCCTTCTATTTACAGTAAAGTCTCATTATTATTTCTAAGATCTGTGCATTTACAAAAACAGAAGAAAGTAAATGCCCAAGAAGCTCTTTAAGCATATGAAGTATTTAAAAATAACAATAAAGTAACCAATCTCGTTTCTCAAAGAATTTTCTCTAAATTATGTTGGTCACACGTGACTTGTCATGAAAACTGACCCAAGGGAATAGAAACATGTAATTTAAGGGCTACATTTTGGCAGAATACTGATAAACGTTAAATTCAATAGAGGGAATTTGCAGAATATGCTCTATGGGGGTCTTTAGAAATGGGAATTATCAATGATATCTGAATGCACCCCTACCTAGAGAGAGAGAGGAAAGAACTGAGGAACTTTTAGGTTCTTTGCAACTCAGTTATTCGGGAAATAAAGTCAAGTCCAGATCTTGCCAGTGGGCTGACCTCTGCCTCTCGTGTCTGTGAGGTGAGGCTGCATCAGTGGTTGGGTTCCGGGAAGGGAACACTCTCTGGTTCTGTTTGTCTGCATGCATTTTCCTTTCCTATTTAACTTGCCTAAGGTTTAAAATGAAAATGCAAAGTGTTACGCACAATCCTCAGCCCCGAGCCTGCCCCCGCAGGAGGGGAGCGGCGGTGCCCAGGGTGGCCTCGCCTCTGTGCGCTGGGCTGGGGACAGGCGCACTTAAAGCTTCCTTAGCTGTGACAGCGAGGACGGCTGCCTTAACTTAGAGACAGACAGTGTGGGTTTTTCCTAAGATGAGGGAAACCTGAGCCTGTTTATTTATGCCAAAGGAAATGATGCAAAGGAACGAGTAAGGCTGAGAGTCAGAAAAGGGGAGGCAGCAGCGCGGGTGGCGGCAGGGCAGGGCCCCACAGCAGGTGGGCTCAGTTCCCCGAGACACAAGCGCAGGACAAAAAGCCAAGGAAGGTAAATGTGCTGGCGAGGGGGCACACGGAGGTAAGGCGGCCTGGCTTCCTGCCTGCCGCTGCTCTTTCTGGGGTCTGCGGAGGGTGAGGGCCCTGCGTCCAATGAGGAGATGGACAGTGGCAGGGCAGGGGCCAGGGAGCGGAACCGGCCCTGTGAAGGGAGGCCTGGCATCCCCGAGAGCCATGCGAGCTCCAAGCCGGGGCCAGCTCCTTGGCTGCTGGGTTTCCTCTACCAGCAACCAGCGACGTGGGTCTAGGAATGGAAAAGTCAACAGTGGTGTGGACTGGGGGTGAAGACTTTCCCGGTGTTCATGGCAAAACGGTGACGAATTCGGGGCTGAAAGGCACTGCCTTGAGTGCAGTTGTGATGATGTCTCCTGTGGTTCAGTCTAAAGAAACAGGAAAGGACAACAACAGATACCTGTGGAGACCAGATAAGAGGTTCGGGTCACCCTGAGGTCGGAGCACAGGTAAAATAGAAGTTGGGAATAAGATATTTTGAAAGATGTTAGATCCGAGAGTAAGGATGCTGAATGAACCTTGTTTTTGACCAGGAAAAGTTGTGGGCTTTAACAAAGTCTGGGATAAGGGTGTGGGGGTGGAACTCAAGAGGTTCACAGTCTCGGAACTGAGACATCAAGAAACTGGGGGTTAAGGTGGTAGGTGTGTCAGCCACGTGGGCGCGCGAATCCAGTAAGACAACTGCAGGATGTGGGAGGAGAGGACATCATAGGGTGACGGCGGTGGTTGCGGTTAGAAGATGGTAGGACTGTATGGCAATGTCCTCCAACAAGCGGGAGTGTGTACATTCTGGGAGAGGAGTGGTGATTTGGGATAGATGGTGTGGGGCTAATTATACACCAAGCCCACTTCTAAATCCCGTGATGAGCTAGCTGGTGGGAGACGAGCAGCCTGCAGCTGAGAGGGCTTCAAAGGAAGCAATGTTCCCATAGGGAAAGCTGGAGTTTAATTAAAGCAAAGTAGTCAGGTGAAGGTCCTGCGATGAGATTGATAGAAGCCACAGGGAAAGGGTTTGGAAGGGATGATTCAGAAGTAAAGCTCAAAGGAGTATGGAGATGGGAGAATGGAGCCGGTAAGCGACTGGTGGGCAACCAACAACAGAATAAAACCGTTTTCAAGCTAGTAGCCTGTTATCTTCCCTCGTGGTTCTGAGGAAGATATAATCATGGGGCCTCCTGAAAAACCCCAGTCCCTATAGGGTGCAGAATGAATTCAATTCAAAATCACCTCCTCCAAGAATTAATTTTGACCTAGGCCAGGAGATAATGTAAATAATCGCAAAACTGTCTCTAAAATAAATTCACTTTTTAAAGAAACAGACTCTCCTCTACAGAGGGAGCTGACCCAATACCATTTTTACGGTTAGTCTTAAGATTCAGAAATGCCTTTTCCCACAGCACATCAGTAGAAGAGCAGTGCTGCCTTCAGGGAGCGCTCGTCCGGCCAGGTCAGTGGCATCGGTGAGAAGCACCGTCAGGAAAGGGGCGGCACTGGGGGGCCTCGGGGCTGCGCCAGTCGGTAAAGTTCCTGAGGGAAAATTAGGTGGAGCCTTGTGGATGCTGAAAACCTCAAGACACCTTCGATGAATGACAGGGGAAGGCTGGAGACAGACGTAAGGAGCTGCTGCTGGCACAGAGCAGGACTTTCAGGGGAAACTGGGAATGGAATGTCATAGACAGAAAAGATGAGGACTCACATGCAAGAAATAGTAAGAAGTGTTGAGGAAGGATTTTTAAAATGTTTAAATGAATAAAGGGGTGAAATTTGAAGAGGAATATCCTTATAGTATGATTTAAAAAAAAAAAAACATTCTTTAGTAGCTCCTGCCAAAATTGCCCAACCCTTTGACGAATGCTAATTTCTAACACAGTATCATTAAAGGAAGGTGTGCTGGTTTGAATCTGTGGTGGACCCCAGAAAAGCCATGTCCTTTAATCCTCATTCAGTACTGCTGGGTGGGAGCTTTTTGATTATCCATAGAGATGTGACCCACCCAACTGTGGGTGGTAACTTCTGATTAGGTGGTTTCCAAGGAGCTGTGTCTCCACCCATTCAAGGTGGGGTTGCTTACTGGAGCTCTTTAAGAGGGAACCGTTTTGGAAAGAGCCACAGAGCCCACCAGCCAGAGACCTTTGGAGATGAAGAAAGAAACCACCCCTGGGGGAGCATCATAAAACAAGAGGCCTGGAGAGGAAGCTAGCAGACGTTGCCATGTTCACCATGTGCCTTTCCAGTGAAGAGAGAAACCCTGAACTTCATCGGCCTTCTTGAACCAAGGTGTCTTTCTCTGGATGCCTTAGATTGAACATTTCTATAGCCTTGCCTTAATTTGGACATTTTCACAGTCTTAGACCATGTACGCTTGCAACTGAATAACTTCCCCTTCTAAAAGCATTCTGTTTCTGGTATATCGCATTCTGGAAGCTAGCTCACGTTGATTAGGAGAAACTATTTTGAAATCTTTAAATTTTATTTTATTAAATGATCTAATCTAATTTGGAATATGTATTCATGCCCAAGATTGGTATTGTGAGCCCCATCGTTTTCATGATTTACTTTCCTAACATCCCCAAACCTACCATGTGTTGTGATCACGTGTAATTACTGCGATTCCCCTCAGAATCCAATGCCCCAGATTCCTCCTATTTGTAATCTCTCTGTGGGTGACAAACTATAGTCCTCTTTTGTTAGGATCATTAAAGGAGAAATATTACTTACTTAAAGTAAAAGACCAACTTAAAGGTAATCCTTTTGTCACAGTAAATGGGCTCATCCTAGCAACTTTAAAGTATTAAGAAATTTAACACAGTTTAAAAGTGGGTGGCACAGTTTGAGTCCAGGCTTAACTAGGCAGTTTACAGACTGTGCCATCGGGTGTCGCAGAGGCTTGGTCACAGCTTTCTGGAGACAGTGGCAATTGAACTGCGTGTGTGCCTTTCAGATGTTCCTTCTATTCCCCTGACACAGTGGAGGTGATTTTTGAACTTGCAATGATTACGTATCTAGTTCTTGTTTCTCTTTGTAGGCAGCACTAACTAAGATAAACTGTCCAAGAAAGAGATCCTGGAAAGAACCCAGTCTCTCTTCCCTGAAGTTAGAATCACAGCAACTCTGCTGTGGAAAGAAGGGATGTCAGGATTCTTGAGTGAGTGTCTCATGATTTGTTCAAGTGAAAAACGGCAGGTGGAGAGAACACCCAAGAGGCAGGGAGAGCCCCCCGCACCGGTCTGTGGATCTCCCTGTAGGAATCCTGTTAGAGGAACCCCAGCTTCTCCGTCCCAGGGGATGACCTGCTTCATGAAGTTAGTCAACAAACTTTTACTGAGGGTCGACGGACGGGTCCTGAACTCAGGGGACACAGCCGTGCCAGGGCAGACACCATCCTGCTCTCATGGTGGGGAGAGACAGCAAGCGACCAAATCAGGTCATGGCGCCAGCTGGGAACACGACAACCACGCGTGGCACTCAGACAGGAGGTGCTGGGGACGGGTCCCTTCAGACTGGGAGCCTCCCTGAGACAATCACTAGAAAATGAGGCCAGCAGTAGGAACTCCTGAAGGAACAGCACCTGGATCTAAATCCCAGATGTAAAATGACAGCAAGTATTGACTGGGTACGAAACAACACCTGCCCATTACCATAAATATCATGCACTTATTCCTGAATTTCCCAGAGCAGTCTCTCAACTATTTCACAAGGTCTTTGTTGATTTTATTTCTTTAAGGTTGTTTGGACTGTGCTGGCCACTGGGTAGCTAGCTACTGTGATAAGTGCTTTCTCAGGAGAGGTAGAAAATGCCCCTTAACAACAGCTGTGCGTAATTCTGCTTGTTGGCTCATGAAAGCAGCTGTTTGCACTGGGCCTTGAGGAGCAGGTGGCCTTTACAGTCAGAAAAGGGGGTGAATGGCCTATTCTCTCCCCGGGGCACCTGACTCATGCCCCACCACCGACTGGACACCTTCACTTGGGTATCATCCCCTTGTAACCTGAGGGCAAAGAGAAAAAGTTCTTGCCCCAAGCATGTGTTCCGTATTTTAGTGAATGACGTCATTCAGAAAACTGGTATCTATTTAACTGCCTCTCCCCAGCTTCCACATCTACTTCATCCCCAAATGTTGACAATTCTACTTCCAGACGCTGGTCAACCTTTCTCCTTCCTCTGTGCTCGACCCTCGTAACCTCCCACATGGTTTCATTCTCCTTTCTGAAGTGCATCTCTCACCGCCAAGCCCAATTTCAGTTCAAGATGCCCTAAAACATTATCTATGGTCTCCTTTCATCAGAAACTACATCAGGTATGATATAATATGTCAAAACCCCCGAAAAATCCAGAGCAAAACTGCTAGAGCTAATAAATAAGTACAGAAAAGTGGCATGTTGCAAGATCAACACTAAAAAATCTGTGCTGTTTCTATACACTAGTAATTAGCAGTCTGAGGGGGAAATCAAGAAAAAATACCGTTTAGAATTGCTACCAAAAGAATAAAATATTTAGGAATAAATTTAACTAAGGATACAAAAGACCTATACAAAGAAAACTACAAGAAATTGCTAAAAGAAATCACAAAAGACCTAAATTAATGGATGGGCATACCGTGTTCATGGATTGGAAGACTAAATATAGTTAAGATGTCAATTCTACCTAAATTGATTATAGATTCAATGCAATACCAATTAAAATCCCAAAAACGTACTTGTCAGAAACAGAAAAACCAATAACCAAGTTCATCTGGAAGGGCAGGGTGCTCTGAATAGCTAAAAAACATCTTGAGAAAGAAAAATGAAGTCAGAGGTCTCACTCTACCTGACTTTAAAGCATACTACGAAGCTACAGTGGTCAAAACAGCATGGACTGGCATAAAGATAGATACACTGATCAATGGAATTGAATAGAGTGCTCAGATATAGACCCTCTCATCTATGGACAATTGATCTTTGATAAGGCAGTCAAGCCAACTCACTTGAGACAGAAGAGTCTCTTCAATTAATGGTGCCTAGAGAACTGGATATCCATATGCAAAAGAATGAAAGAGGACCCATATCTTACACCCTATACAAGAATTAACTCAAAATGGATCAAAGACCTAAACATTAGATCTAAAACCATAAAACTTTTAGAAGATGTGTTAGTTAGATTCAGTTGTCAACTTGGCCAGGTGAGCATACCTAGTCTTGTTGCTGTGGACATAAGCCAACGGTACGTGAACCTCATCTGTTGCTAATTACATCTGCAGTCAACTAGGAGGCATGTCTGCTGCAATGAGTGACATTTGACTTAATTGGCTGGTGCTTAAATGAGAGAATGCAATGTAGCACAGCCTAAGCAGCTCGGCATTCCTCATCTCAGCACTAGCAGCTCAGCCCAGGCCTTTGGAGATGCAGAAAGAAGTCACCCCGGGGAAAGTTGTTGGAACCCAGGGTCCTGGAGAGAAGAACAGCAGAGACCATCTTGTGCCTTCCACGTAAGAAAGAGCCTCAGTGGAAAGTTAGCTGCCTTTCCTCTGAAGAACCAACAAAATAAATCCCCTTTTATTAAAAGCCAATCCATCTCTGGTGTGTTGTATTCCAGCAGCTAGCAAACTAGAACAGAAGAAAATGTAGGAAAGTATCTTATAAAACTTGTAATAGGAGATGGTTTCCTAGATCTTACACCCAAAGCATGAGCATTGAAGATAGAAATAGATAAATGGGAAATCCTCAAAATTAAACACTTTTGCACATCAAAGAACTTTGTCAAGAAAGTAAAAAGACAGCCTACACAATGGGAGACAATACTTGGAAATGATATATCAGATAAGGGTCTAGTATCCAGGATTTATAAAGAGATTGTTCAACTCAACAACAAAAAGACAAGTGACCCAATTGCAAAATGGGCAAAAGACATGAACAGACACTTCTCAGAAGAGGAAACATAAATGGCCAAAAGGCACATGAAAAGATGCTCAGCCTCTGTGCTGGTTTGAAAGGATATATGCCCCCTAAGAAAGCCATGTTTTAATATAAATCTCATTACTTAAAGGTAGAATAATCCCTACTCAGTACTGTATATTTGAAACTGTAATGAGATCATCTCCCTAGTTGATGAGATTTAGTTAAGAACGGTTGTTAAACTGGATTAGGGGATGACATGTCTCCACCCATCTGAGTGGGTCTTGATTAGTTTCTGAAGTCCTATAAAAGAGGAAACATTTTGGAGAATGAGAGACTCAGAGAGAGCAGAGAATGCTGCAGCACCAGAAGTGGAGAGTCCATTGGAGATGAAGAAGGAAAATGCCTCCCGGGGAGCTTCATGAAACCAGAAGCCAGGAGAGTAAGCTAGCAGATGATGCCATATTTGCCATGTGCCCTTCCAGCTGAGAGAGAAGCCCTGACTGTGTTCGCCATGTGCCTTTCCAGATGAGAGAGAAACCCTGAACGTCATCGGCCTTCTTGAACCAAGGTATCTTTCCCTGGATGCCTTTGATTGGACTTTTCTATAGACTTGTTTTAATTCTCGGCCTTAGAACTGTAAACTAGCAACTCATTAAATTCCCCTTGTTAAAAGCCGTTCCGTTTCTGGTATATTGCATTCCGGCAGCTAGCAAACTAGAACAGCCTCCCTGGCTATTAGGGAAATGCAAATCAAAACCGCAATGAGATATCATCTCACACCCACCAGAATGGACATTATCAATAAAACAGAAGACGATAAGTACTGGAGAGGATGTAGAGAAAGAGGCACACTTATCCACTGTTGGTGGGAATGTAAAATGATACAACTGCTGTGTATTGCAGGGTGTTGAAATAGATGGTAATTCACATTTTAAAACTTTAACTTATGTGTGAGACTAAAGCAAAAAGTGTTTATTTGGTACAAAATTTATATTTTGACTAGTGCATTTCCTAATATAACTTATATAGACAGTTTAACTGAACACCATAAGTGCACAGAGCCTTGAATAGGGTAAGAGATTTTGTAGGTTTGTCCAGAGTGATGCCCTGGTAAATCCCAGAGTGATTTGAACAGTGAATAAAGAAGTATTTGTATAGTCCCCTTGGACAGTGAGAATGAGGGAAAATTCAACTTTCACATTTGGAGAATTCCTGATATTCTCACAGGTAGTGGGGACAACCAAATCAATAGGCTGATTCCTCAATCTTGGGGTTTGTTCATATGAAATTTATCCCCACAAAGGATAGATTAAGCCTACTTAAAATTTAGGCCTAAGAGTCACCCCCACAGAACCTCTTTTGTTGCTCAGATGTGGCCTCTCTCTCTCAGCCAACATGGCAAGCAAACTTACCATTTTCACCCTCTCTATGTGGGACATGACTTCCAGGCGTGTGGACCTTCCTGACAACGTGGGACAGAAACCCTAGAATGAGCTGAGACTCAACATCAAGGGACTGAAGAAACCTTCTCAACCGAAACAGGGAAAAGGGAAATGAGTCGAAATAAAGTGTCAATGGCTGAGAGATTCCAAACAGAGTCAAGAGGTTATCCTGCAGGTTATTCTTATGCATTATGTAGATATTCTGTTTAGTTTAAGGTGTATTAGAGAGGCTAGAGGGAAGGGCCTGAAAATGTAGAGCTGTGTTCCAGTAGCCATGTTTCTTGAAGATGATTGTATAATGATACAGCTTTTGTAATGTGACAGTGTGATTGTGAAAATCTTGTGACTGACGCTCCTTTTATCTATGGTATGGACAGATGGGTAAAACATATGAATTAAAAATAAGTAAATAATAAGGGGAACAAATGTTAAAATTAAAAATATATATATATTAAAAATAGATGGAAATACTAGTGGTCAATGAGAGGGACGGGTAAGGGGTATGGTATGTATGAGTTTTTTCTTTTTATTTCTTTTTTCTGGAGTGATGTAAATATTCTAAAAAATGGTCATGGTGATGAATATACTACTATGTGATGATACTGTGAGCTACTGATTGTACACCATGTATGGAATGTTTGTATGTTAAGAATGTATGTGCTTGTACTTTTTTATGAAAAAAAATTAAAAAAGAAAGAAAGAAAGCACATCAGGGCTTAAAATGCAGGCCACGGGAGCTCTTTCACCCATCTCCCAAGGCTGTTTCTGCCACCCTCTTCTTGGTTCTCCATCCCCCAGAAGGAGGAAAGGAATCAAGGGTCAAGACTAGGTCTTTCTTTAGACCATGTTTTTGACTCAGCAGGAAGTCCCCAGGGTTAGGAAGCTCAGCCTTCTCTGTCTGTCCTGTCAGCCTTGTCTGTCCTCTCAGCCTTGTCTGTCTGTCCTCTCAGCCTTCTGTCTCTTGCATCTCAGGAATGTAGACTGGACTGCATCTTAGTGCAAGCTCAGTCAGGTTTCTCTTTTGCCATTTCTGACTCCTTCTACATTTGCATCTGGTTGATAAATGAAACCAAGCTGATAAATTAAACTAGGGCTTACACTAGATATTAGCCATGTTTCTTTTGTTCTTAAACTTCATTATTCAGTCTTGGAAAGTTGTGTATTGAGTGGGTTGGCAGGGCGTGCATGGGTGAGAGGTAGGAATAGGGGGTTCAGGATGGGCTGCCTGATATAATCTTGATCTCCAACCCAACCTGTTTTAAAGCCCTCTTGGGTGTCAGGTAATTGTTCAGCCTTTAATGAAGTATTTTTTTTATTATTATTTTTTATTGTGAATATAACATATACAAAAAGTAAAAAATAATTTTAAAAAAGCAATAATTTTCAGAGTAACAAGCAGTTACAGAACAGATTCCACAACTTCAGGTTTTTCCTTCTCACCGCTCTAAAATACCAGACCCCAAAAGAAACATCGATATAGTGATTCAGCAGTCACACGCATCTGTTAGCATCTATCTTCTCTGTTCCAATTCCTCCATCCCCCGTGATCCTATCCCCAATCTAGAGGGGCCTTGGGCTATGCCCATTCTAACTTTTTGCACTGCAAAGGAGTGTCAACAATGTAGGATAGGGGGATGGAGTTAGTCGATGTGCTTGGAGAGGCTGGCCCCTCTGGGTTTCAGGGCTCATCTGGCCAAGAAACCATTTGGAGGGTCTAGGTTTCTGGAAAATAAACTTAGTGCATGAAACTTTTTTAGAATCTCAGAGTCCTATGAATTCTTTAGAGTTAACAGAAGTGATATTGGTTGGGTTTGGCAAACCGTGCCAATTAGCAATAGCTAGCTGCAGCTTGCATAAGAGCAACCTCCAGAATAGCCTGTTGACTCCATTTGAACTCTCTTAGCCACGAATACCTTATTTTGTTACATGCCTTTCCCCTCTTGGTCAGGGTGGCATTGTTGATCCCACGGTACCAGGTCCAGCCAAGCACATCCCTGGACGTCATGTCCCACATAGGGGAGGGTAGCAATTTTCCTCACAGAGTTGGGCTTAGAGAGAGAGAGGCCGCATCTGAGCAACAAAAGAGGATTCCTGGAAACGACTCCTAGGTTTAATTATAGGTGGTTTTAACTTTTCCATTATGGAAATAAGTTTTATAAGGACAAGCCTCAAAATCAAGGGATTCGTCTATTTCCTTGGAGTCCCTAATATCTGAGAGTACCAGGGGCTTCCCAGATGGGAAAATTTAATGGTTCCATATTTTTTCTCCAGTTATACAAAGGACCCTATCAATACTTTTAAATTATCAGCCCAGCATAGCCTGGGATGTGTCTGGGTATGACATTAGGCCACACAGAATTTCAAGTACCCATTCCCGTTCTGGGTTCCCTGGGTTCAGGTTGTTGAGATAAGCTACCCAGACAGGTAGATTTAGGTTGTGTGTTACAGTATTTTAGGTTCTAGACACAATAGATTCTCTGGCTTTGGTCTCATACAACAGGTAAAGCTGAAGAATACACCACATACAATCATTCGTCGCCCCATGTTCTGATTGACCTTGGTGCTAACCAGGTTGGCTTTTCTTTTATCTCTAACTGAAGCCTGACCTCTCTTTCAGTAACTTCAGCAGTTGCTGTACATAGCGATGCCAACTTTCAGAGCTGCAGAACTCCAGAGCTCGGCATTAGGGGTCGCAGAGGTACCCAACGTTCCAGGGAAATACCTCATTGGGTAACCATTCGCCCATCCATAGCTTCTGTGCACCTCTAAGTCCCCTAAAATCTATGTTGTAAGCCTCTGAGTTTACCATTACGAGTCCTAATAGCAAAATCACACACTATCTGTCTTTCTGTTTCTGGCTTATTTCACTCAGCATTATGTCTTCAGGTTCATCCACTTTGTCGTGTGTTTCAGGATGTCATTCTGTCTTACGCTGCATAATATTCCATCATACGTATATACTGCATCTGTTAATCCACTCGTCTGTTGGTGAGCATCTGGCTTGTTTCCATCTTTTGGCAATTGTAAATAGTGCCACTATGAACTTCAGGGTGCAATTGTCTATTTGCGTTGCTGCTTTCAGCTCTTCTGGGTATATACTAAGCAGTGGTATTGCCAGGTCATAGGGCAACTCGATATTTAGTTTCCTAAGAACTGCCACGCTGTCTTCCACAGTGGCTGCACCGTTGTACACTGCCACCAGCAGAGCATTAGTGTCCCAGTTTCTCCACATCCTCTCCAACATTGTAGTTTCCTCTTTGTTTAAAGGCAGCCATTCCTATAGGTGTGAGGTGGTATCTCATTGTCATCTAAATCTGCATTTTCCTTATAGCCAGTGAAGATGAGCATCTCTCCATGTGCTTTTTAGCTATTTGTATTTGCTCTTTGGAAAAATGTCTGTTCATATTCCTCTGCCCATTTTATAATTGGCTTGTTTGCTCTTTTTTGTTGAGCTGTACAATTTATTTTTATTTTTTAAACTTTTAAATAATATAATATTACAAAGCAAAGAAAGAAAAAAGCAATAGTTTTCAAAGTGCTCTTCAATAAACAGGTGTAGGATAGATCCCAAAGTTTGTCATGGGCTACCATAACATCATCTCATATTTTTCCTTCTAGTTGCTCCAGAACATTGGAGGCTAAAAGGAATATATATGTATATATTTTTATCATCACTTTTTTTGTGAAAAATAACATCTACAAAAAAGCAATAATTTCAGTGCTCAGCACAACAGTTATGCATAGCACAACAATTAGTTGTAGAACAGATTTCAGAGTTTGGTATGGATTACAATTCCACAGTTTTAGGCTTTTACTTCTAGATGCTCTAAAATACTGGAGACTAAAGGAAATATCAATATAATGATTAGCAATCATACTTGTTTGTTAAACCCTACCCTCTCTGTGTAACTCTACCATCACCTTTGATCTTTCTCTCACTGCATAATTTATTTCTGTACACAGAATATCAAACCTTTATTCAATATGTGGTTTCCAAATATTTTCTGCCATTGAGTTGGCTGCCTCTTTACCTTTTGATGAAATCCTTTGAAGCACAGAAGCTCTTGATTTTGAGGAGTTCCCATTTATCTATTTTTTTTCTTTCATTGCTTGTGCTTTGGGTATAAAGTTTAAGAAGCTACCTCCTATTACTAGGTCTTGAAGATGTTCCCCTATATTTTCTTCTAGGAGTTTTAATGGTACTGGCTCTTATATTTAGGTCTTTGATCCATTTTGACTTAATTTTTGTGTATGGTGTAAGGTAGGGGGTCCTCTTTCATTCTTTTGGTTATTGATATCCGGTTCTCCCATGCCCATTTATTGAAAAGACTATTCTGACCCATTTGAGTGGATTTGGGGTCCTTGTTGAAGATCAGTTGACCATACATTTGGTGGTCTATCTCCACACTCTAGATTCTATTCCATTGGTCAATATTTCTGTCTTAGCATCAGTGGCATGCTGTTTTGATTACTGTGGCTTTATAATAAGCTTTGAAGTCAGGAAGCATTAGTCCTCACACTCTGGTTTTTTTTAGAATATATTTAGGTATTTGAGATCTTTTTCCCTTTCAAATACATTTGATAACAAGCTTTTCCAAGTCTTCAAAGGAGTTTATTGGAATTTTGATTGGTAGCACACTGAATTTTGATTGTTAGCACATTTGGGTAGAATTGATATCCCAACGACATTCAAGCTTACTATCCATGAACAGAGAATGTCTTTCCACGTATTTAGGTCTTTGATTTCTTTTAGCAATGCTTTATAATTGATAACATCTGTGGTGAAGTTTATTCCTAAATATTTGATTTTTTTAGTTGCTATTTTTAATGGGATTTTTCCTTAACTGTCACCTCAGTTAGGCTATTGCTTGTGTATAGAAACATTACTGATTTCTGTGCATTAACCTTGTATCCCACCACATTGCTGAATTTGTTTATTAGCTTAAGTAACTTTGTTGTAGATTTCTCAGCATTTTCCATGTATAAGATCATGCTATTTGCAAATAATGAAGTTTTACTTCTTCCTTTCCTATTTGGATGCCTTTTACTCGTTTATCCTGCCTTATTGCTCTAGTTAGAGCTTCTAGTACAATGTTCAATAATAGTGATAATGGGCATCTTTGTCTCATTTCCAATCTTAGGGGGAATGCTTTCAACCATTTACCATTGAGTAAGATACTGGCTATGGGTTTTTCACATATGCCCTTTATGATATTGAGGGAGTTTCTTTTAATTCCTATTCTTTGAGGTATTTTTATCAGAAAAGGATGATGAATTTGTCAAATGCTTTCTCAGCTTCAATTGATATGATCACGTGATTTTCCCCTTTTGTTTTGTTAATGTGTTAAATTGCATTGATTGATTTTCTTGTGTTGAACCACCCTTGCATGCCAGGGATAACCCCTACTTGGTTATGATGTATAATCCTTTAACGTGTTGTTGGATTTGATTTGCTAGTATTTTTTGAGAATTTTTGCATCTGTGTTCATTAGGGAGATTGGTCTGTGGTTCTCCTTTCTTATAGCATTTTTATCTGGTTTTGGCATTAGAGTGATATTAGCTTTATAAAATGAGTTAGGTAATTTTCCTTTTTCCTTAAATTTTTGGAAGTGATTAAGCAGGATTGGTGTTAGTTCTTTTTGGAATGTTTGATAAAATTCCCCTGTAAAGCCATTAAGCTCTGGACTTTTCTTTGTATGAAGTTTCTTTGACGACTGATTAACTCTCTCTACTTATAATTGGTTTCTTAATATCTTCCATTTTTTCTGGAGTTAGTGTAGCTTGTTCGTATGTTTCTAGGAATTTGTCCATATCCTAAGTTGTCTAGTTTGCTGGCATATAGTTATTCATAGTTTTCTCTTATGATTCTTTTAATTTCTTTAGGTTCCATGGTTAATGACTCCCCTTCTCAATTTTGATTTCGTTTATTTGGGTCCTGTCTCTTTTTTTTTTCTTTGTTAGCCTAACTAAGGGTCAATCAATTCTGTTGATTTTCTCAAAGCACCAACTTTTTTTGTTTGTTTCATTTTTTTGTTCTCCAGTTCATTAATTTCTGCTTTAATCTTTATTATTTCTCTTTTATTTGCTTTGGGATTAGTTTGCTGTTCTTTCTCTGGTTCCTCCAGGTGAGCAGTTAAGTCCTCAATTCTTGCTCATTCTTCTTTTTTGTGTAGGCATCTAGGGCAATAAATTTCCCTCTCAGTACAACTTTTGCCACATCCCATAAGTTCTGATATGTTGTATTTTAATTTTAATTTGTCTCCAGATATTTACCTGTTTCTCTAGCAATTTCTTCTTTGACCCACTGATGGTTTAAGAGTGTGTTGCTTAATCTCTATGTATTTGCAAAAATTCTGGTTCTTTGGTGGTCATTAATTTCCAGCTCTATTCCATTGTGGTCAGAGAAAATGCTTTGAATCACTTCAATTTTGTTAAATTTATAAAGACCTGTTTTGTGTCCCAGAATATGATTTATCCTGGAGAACATTCCATGAAAACTAGAGAAGAATGTGTATCCTGGTATTTTGTGTTGTTATGCTGGTTTGAAGCTATCATGTTCCCCAGAAAAGCCATGTTTTTTAATCTTCATTCAATATTTCTGGGTGGGAGCTTTTTTATTGTTTTCATGGAGATGTGATCCATGCAATTGTGGGTGGTAACTTTTGATTAGGTGGTTTCCATGGAGCTGTGTCTCCACCCATTCAAGGTGGGGTTGCTTACTGGAGTCCTTTAAGAGGGAACCAATTTGAAAAAGCTACAGAGCCCATGCAGCCGGAGACCTTTGGAGATACAGAAGGAAAACGCCCCTAGGGAAGCCTTTTGAAATGAGAAGAGACATCGCTGTGTGCCTTTCTGGCTGACAGGGGTATTCTGGACCCATCGGCCTTTCTTGAACCAAGATATCTTTCCCTGGATGCCTTAATTTGATATTTTCACAGCATTAGAACTATAAATTTTCAAGTTAATAAATCCCTATTCTCAAAAGTAATTCCAGTTCTGGTGTATTACATTCTAGCCGCTTGCAACTAAAACAGATTTTGTTACCAGAGTTGTGGGGTGCTACTGCAGTTTGCAAATACCAAATATGTTGGAAAAGCTTTTAAAATGGATAAGGGGCAGATTTTGGAGGAGTTGTGAGGAGCTTGATAGAGAAGGCCTAGAATGCTTTGAAGAGCTTGTTGGTAGAAATGTTGACTCTTAAAGATTCCTCTGATAAGGTCTTAGACAGAAATGAGGCCTGTGTTACTGCAAACTGGAAGGAAGGAGACCCTTGTTTAAAGTAGTGAAAAATTTAGCAAAATTGACTACTGGTTTTGGATGGAAGGCAAATTTAAAAAACCACAAACCTGATATTTAGCAGAAGAAATTTCCAAATCAAACGTGGAAAATGTAGCCTGGTTTCTCCTTGCAGCTTATAGTGAAATATGAGAGGAAAGAGATAAGCTGAGAACTGAATTCTTGAGTACAAAGAAACCAGAAATTGATGGTCTGGAAATGTCCAGGTTTCCAGAAAGGGAGACCCCAGAGAATAGCACCCCACATAAGGATTTAACTAAACATGGAAGCAGTCAGCCATTACAGGAAAAGTAAGGATATGAGATGGAGTTATCTAGGAAGGACTTGTGGAAAGTCCTATTGTCTGGTGGCCACAATCCCAGCAAAATGCATAGAAAACCTACAAGAGTTTTGTGGGATCTATATAAATGGAACCACTGCCAGTCTGAACTAAAAGGGACAGAAAAGGGACAAATTGAAGGAAAATTAGCTTCAAAGGCAGAACCATAGAAGCTGAGGTCTGAATCCAAGAAACCTCAGGCGAGGAGAGTGGACCCACCCATGCACTTGGAGAGAGGGTGAGTTTGCCAAAAGGCAGAGGGTGGGCCTTCCACCTCGATGTTCTGGAAGAGTCAAGCCACCTCAGGCCTTGGAGAGAGTAGAGCACATTCACTGGGGATTGGGGAGAGCCTGGCTGCCACCACATTGTTCTGAGGGGGTTCAGCGTGTGCCCTAGAGATGGCAGAGAGCTGTTGTGTTCCTTGGGTCAATTTTAATAAGTCTGCAAATAAAGAGATCAAAAGAAGAAATATTTCTTAATAAGGAATACTATTAGCATTTTGGATGAGACAATTCTCCTGTGCGAAGATATCCCAAGAATTATAGGACTCTTATCATTTCAGCTGTCTTCCCCTACGAACTGCTGGTGGCACTCCACAGTCACTGCAGCCACCGAGACAACTCCTTCCCATTTCTGCTGCTTTCTGCAGGGGCGGTACTGCTTGTACTGAAAACTCCTGAAGGAAGGGGAGCAATCATAAATCGATTATAGGTTTCTAGAGCAGGTCTGGAAACCTGGACATCAGGATCTGAAGTCACACAAATGATCAAACAGAAAAACAAGGCTGGGAACACAGAGGAAAGTAGAGTCAAATTAACCAGTTTAAGGGAAATCTGAAGTCAATGAGGATAGGTAAAGAAGATCCCTAGGCCCAGAATAAGATGGCACAGCCAGTTATGAGTACGAGAGAGAAGGGGAGGGTCTTAATACCCTTAGGCCTTTCCTCTCCCACCTGTCCCAGATTCACAGGTGAATTCTGTTTGCTTTAGTGCCTCTCCCCCACCCCCACGCCATCCCCCAACACACATAAGGGCTTCACATGCATTTTGTATAGTCTTTTCTTACAAGCTTGCATTTTTATCTTCCACCTATTGTATCTGTAGGAAGTGGATGAGAATAAAGCAATGTGGCTCACGGTGAAAGCAGTGATTCTTAACCCTATGTAGAAACTACATTAAAAAGTCATTTGGGTCATTTAGAATTGAGAATTTCAAGCTTTCCTTACACTTGCCCTCTTCTTCCTTCCTGTCCCCTCTATGCCGTCACTCCACCCACGCCTTCCCCTCTCTCCCCCTCATCCTCGAAGGTTTGGCCATGGAGCCACGTCCTACAAAAGCCTTTCCACCCCCCTGGTTCTTTTCTCTTCTCTTCTTATGGGCATTAAAGCATTTTGCTTTATCTCATAGTGTTTGTGTGCAGATCTTCTTTCCCCTCATGGATTGCAAACTCCCCCAAAACAAGGACTGATGTCATTTTCATTTCCTTGCTGCCACACTTGCAATTATCTGCTACTTCAGAAGTCCTCAGTTGGTGTGCTCGGAATTTTACAAGTATGCCACCTGTTTTGAGTGAGGTGGACAATGTTGCAGCAATATCTGCAGAAGAAAACACAGAGTTGAGTGGATAATGCTCCACAGTCTGCTGCAAGGTCTAATTTGCTGCAAATAAGCAGCAGCTTAATATTGTCAAAATTGCATTAGAGAAAGACCATAAGAACAAGTAAAAGAAAAAAATTACCATTTAAGACAAAAACTGACTGCAGTCGCTCCTGCGATGTTGGACAGTGGCAAAACTCATTTTGGGGGGATGATGGAAGTGGAAAGGGTCTATGAAACAAAGCAGGAGTGAGTGGTTTGCCATCTTCCAAGGTGCAGGGAGAGGAGTCAGGTGATTGGGGCTGGGAGGTTTGCAGGCTCGGGCTTTTACATGAGAAGAGGAGGTTGGGAGGTGAAGAGGACTGAGAGGCGGGCTTTAAGCAGGGAATAAGAAAGGGTACAATCTAGCCCTGAGAGCACAAGAGAGCCCTTGGGATTCCCTCGATTTGTGGGAACAATTCCAATTAGCACCCAGTTTTGAGAGTTTTGTCCTGTTATTATATCCTCGATTATATACATGTCTTTAAAACTAAGTTTGCTGGGCAGGCCAGTGTGGCTCAGCAGGCAGAGTTCTTGCCTGCCATGCCGGAGACCCGAGTTCGATTCCAGATGCCTACCCATGTGGAAAAAATAAAGAAAGTTTGCTGTACATTATTGCAGTGTTCCTTTAGTCAAGCCTGGAGAATCAAGAAACAGGACTGACACCCCGGGCAGGACGAACTGTATGGAAAGGGTGATGGTCAGAGGAGCTGCCATCCCCAGCCCCCACCCAAACACAGGGGGCTGAAGGAAGCAAAATGAGAGTTGCCAAATCCCCTTGCGGGATTGCTGAGGATTGGTTACTGTGCTGGAGTTTGGAGGAAGGGCAGGAGGGGGCAAAGCCGTTTGTCCAACCTGGGCAGCCCATCTCCCACGGCGGCAGTGGCGGCTCCTGGTTCCTCCTACTTAGCGCTCCTGCTCGGCTTCAGCCGCAAGCCCTGGACGCCGAGGCGCGTGGCGTCAGTGGAGGCAGCTGGGGCCCAGGGCGGGTCCTGGGGGCTATGGCAGGCAGGCGTGGCTCCCTGCAGGCTGGGGCACCCCGGGCACTGCGTGTTCCCTTCTTCCTTTGTCCCTGGGAAGCCACCCCTCTCCCTTTTGCCCATCACCGGGTCAGCACGCTTTGTGACCAATTCCTCGTATTGAGTTCTCTGTGTTTCAAAACCCTGGACTGTTTCTTTGGCTGGCCAACAGTAAATAGAGAAGCTACAAGTAATAGTTCGAGGTAGAGCAACAGGGGAAGCAGCTGCAACGTGGACAGACTGCGGGATGCCCACCTCCCCGGAGGGCGAGACCCACGGGTGGGGCGGGGGGACCCCGGTCCCCCTGCGTGGGGAGTTGTGGCTGGCTGTCACCAAAAGCATGCTCAAAAGTGTCGGCAGCCCAGGGACGCCTGGTTACGTGTGTTTGCTGGAACATAAAATAACCCTTCCCTGGTGGAAATAAACGAAGCACATCCAGATGAGAGCACATGAAGGCTCTCCACTCAGCACTTGCTGGAGCAGGGCAGCCAGCGCCGCCCTGGGGCTTCCCGGAGACCCACAGGCAGCCGGAGGGGTGGCCTGAGATGGCTGGGGGCTGTGGGGTGGCCGGTCCGAAGCTGCTGGCTCTGGGTGGCATCCTAAGGGTGAGGGAAGCAGATTAGGCTTTCTCCAGCTGGTCCTCAGCTGGAAGTGGGGGCAAAAATGAGGGAAACTGCCAATTGCTGATCAAGTGCTACTTCCTTGGGGTCAGCCACTGCAGGGCCTGGGGCCTGGCCTCCGGGGCTGGGATCTGACCTCCAGCCTGGCGGTGGGAGAGACTGCAGGAGGTGGGGCAGGGTTTCCTGGCCAGAGCCATTTGCCTGTTCATTCTCTCAGTGCCTAACGGAGCAGAAGCAACACTCTGTTTCAACAATGCCGCAGTGGGAAAGGGTAAGCTGCCGAGCAGTGCAGTGACCGTGTCTGCCACAGCTCCGTGAGGCGTGGTATCCTGGGACGGTGGCATCACCATGTGTGGGTCACTTAATCCTAGCAAGGTTCTTACTCCAGCTGCTTGCTTTCAGACTCCCGACCAAAACCTAAAGGGCTGAGAGCCAGGCTTCGCACAACGGACAGTTCACGAACATTTGCTCAATGGACTCTGAACTTCACATTGTCTCAAGGGTTTTGAGAAAGAGATTATAGGCGTTGCATCACTGTAATTTTTCTGTTATCTAAGGAACGCTTCAATTTCTGCCTCTGTCCTCCTGACGTTTACACTAACAATAAGAAGTTATGTCACTATCATAAATAAAAGGACTCATAAACTGTTCTTAATTATAGCATATCTGTGGCATCAGAATGAAAAGTTACAAATGTCCATCTTAATAGTGAAATTAATGTTCAAAAGGAACAGCTAACATAAAATACTACAGATTTTTATTTTTACTGAAAGAGCTAAATTGGAAGCATTATAGAACTAATACAAAGTACTTAAAGAAAATTGAAAGTTTCAGACAAATAAGAGCACCAACTGATAATTGTATTTTGTTGAGTCTGTGAACCAACGATCGCAATGTCACAGAAGAGTTCAGGAAAGTGGGAGAAAAGAAATGTAAAAATGTCTTATGTAAGCCACTTAAATGCTTGGCCACATAGTCCTTCATATTTAGAAAATGTGGATTTACTTGTGGACCCTCTAATGGCAATGACAAATACTCACGCTGCCTTTTTATTACTGGTATTATTCAAGTATCTCAGCAACTAGTTTAATTATGGAGAATTTCTTGATATTTCCCAGGAGACGTCCTCACCACACCCACCTGTGGAGGCTGGACCCCCTTGCTGCTCTGTGAAGGTGCCAAGAAACTCCCTGGTAGATGTATCCTCCCACCTTATCGGATCCCAACCCCTCCTCCCGCTCTATCGCTTTAAATCACATCATTAAAACTTCATTTCATTGTCTGAGCGAGGGCTTTGTTTGCAAATACAAACACCTTTTAGAATTATATTGAACTGTAATTAATTATCAGTTGATTAGCTCAGTTTCATCAGTGGCAGCGAGCTAATGGGGCTGTTTGGGAAGCGAGCTTTTTAATAGAGGAAGAAATGAGATGATTCTGAAGTAGCGTGCTTTTCTCCAGCACTGAAGAAGAGAAATGGCTCATTGTCTAATTCACCCAAACAGTCATCAATTGTGGTTCAGTTGGATCCAGCACGGTTCTTGGAACTGAGGATACGAAGTTGTGTCCTGCCTTTAAAGGCCTCACAGTCTCGTATGGAAGAGGAAAGCACCATCAGCTCTAATTCAGGGTACCGAGTGCCAGGTAACCGTATCGAGAAAGGGCCTTGGAAGCATATGGGAAGCTTAATCAGATCGGAGTGGAGAAGTCAAGGAGGGCTTCCTGGAACAAGTGGCACGAGAAGAGATTTTAAAAATACGTAGGTATTGGCTAGATGAAGAATGGGGAAAGACATTACGAGGAAAGGAAGCAACACCATGAGCAGGCCCTAAGGAGGCTGTGCGGCCAGTGAGAGGAGGTGAAGGGATGTGAGGTGAGCAGGACGCTCACCTGGCTGGCTACTTCCAAAATCCAGCCTCTCGCTGGGTGGCAGGCGCTAAGTCCTTACAGGTCTTACCTCATTCAGTCCTCGCAACAACACCAGGACCTACGTGCTGTTTGCATCGCTATGTTACAGACCCTGACACAGGGGGGCTGAGTGACACGGACGTTCCCACAGCTGGTTAGTGGGGCCTGCAGCCAGGGCATCTGCCCCGCGGGCCTCTCCCAGGAAGCCTGGCATGCAGGCCCTCACTCGTCCCCGGACTGAACAGACTGAATATTTACCTGGGAGAGGCTCAACTCTACCTCAGAAGCAGTTGGAAAAGCTCCTCACCTGAGAGGCCATTTCGAAGACTGAAGAATGTCTGACTGCCACAGGAAAGTGCCCGCGGATTCCCTTCCCGCCTGCTGCCTGGAGCCGCGGGCTTCCTGCCCACCAGGCCTGCTGTCCACACTGCAAGGCCACGAGGGGACCAGCCCGCCCGGCCCAGTGGGCGCCCCACAGCTGTCCCCAGCGTGCAAACCTGAGCTGCACCCTCCCTGGGGGATCTCTAGGCACCCACCTCCAGTGCCCACTTCTGGGCCCCCACTTCTGGGCCCCCCGCCTCCGGGCCCACCCCCGCCTCTGGGCCCCCTCACCTCTGGGCCCCCCACCTCCGGGCCCCCCCACCTCCGGGACCCTACCTCCGGGCCCCCCCCGCCTCCGGGCACCCCCACCTCCTGGATCCCACCTCCGTACCCCCCCCCCGCCTCCGGGTCCTCCACCTCCGGGCCCCCGCTCCGGGCCCCTCGCCTCCTGCTGGTCCTGCTTTGAGGCAGCGCAGACCAGCATGCCCACGAGTCCTCTCGCCTTCCTGGCCTGGCCGCGTGGCCCTGGGGGAGCCCTGCGGGATCCTGAGCCCCCCCCCCCGCCCCCCCCACCCGGCTGACACACATTTAACCTGCTCAGGTTGTGCGGGGCCCCTCCTCCCCACCGAGCCCCGCAGGCAGGTTTGTCATCTTGTCCTGGAGGACCCACGGGGCGGACACACTGTCCACACTCCCCCTGCAGAAGGGCTGGAAGCCTCCTAAGCGCAGCGGCCGCCCAGCCTGGGCCCAGGTGCTGGGGCTTATATCTGGTTCCCCAGACCCATGGACTTTGAAAAGAGCTTCTGGCTGGGCTGCCAGAGCGCAGCAGTCTCCCAGCTCTCAAGTTCTGTTATTTAAAAGCTGCAAGAAGTTCTCACCAGGTGAGGACTGGCAACTGGGGCTACCTTCAAGGTACAGGGTGTCGTCATCATGTGGAGAGACAGCTTTGAGTTATGCAAATACACAAAAAGGTCTCAGGAAGTAGAGAAGTGGGTGGAAGGAACTTAGATGCTTTGGGGTGAGAATGAGGCACGTGGCCCCAGGCTGAGCTGCCCGGAAGGACAGAAGCAGGACGGCTTTTGGCGGAGAGCAAAGCAAAGCATTACAAAACAGCCAAGACAAAGGGCTCGCCCATTTTGCACACCAGGGTCTGTGTGTTATGTTCCTCCTGCTGTCCCCTACAGTGTTTTAACAGAGAGGACAGCTGGCAGCAGAACAAAAGACGTTTTATCCTCCCTCCTCACCAGGTAGGTAGGTGGGGTTGCATGCCCGCAGGTGAGGTTGAAGGCTGCCCCACTTCAGTAGCTGTCATCAAAGCACCCAGCGTCAAGGGCAGGTGTGCTCGAGGGCTCTCGCTAAGAAAAGTTGCTAGGTTGAAAAACATCGCCTCTAATTAACTTGAAAGTCCAACTTGGAGAAATCTATGAACACAACTTCTTTTATATTGTGGGTCATTATCACTTAGCGCCCAGTTGTTCAGCAGCAGCTCAGCCTGTGAGAGGCTGGAAATCACTTTTAAAATGATGTGCCCATTATTTTAATACACTGCGCAGCGATCACCACAGGAGGTTAACAAGCAGAAAAATCAAGCATGACTACCAAAAGAAATCGCTGTGTTTGGTGGCAAAGCCCATGACCTTCTGGAAAGGTCATACAACAGAGGCTGTATTGTCACGGCATCTGGTTATGCCTTGCTCTATAGGCAGTGAAAAATAGTGTCTCCTACCAAGGGAAAAATGACAGAATCCCATAAAGTAAGCTGCAAACCAATGGGTGCACCATTCAGATCTCCAGGGTACAGGTATTGTGTCATCAAAGGGAAACAGAACCAGCAACCTGGAGAAGAAACCTGGGATGCCCAAAATACTAACTGGACTATGAAATAATAGAGGGAGACTTGGGAAATAAGATGACACACTACTCTTAAGAAGTAACAAGAGAGGGAGCAGTAATTGCAGAAAAGGAGTTAGCTGTGACAGAGACACTGTCCAACCCATTTACTACTGCAGGTGAGCCGAGCATGTTTCTGGAAGACGTGAGTGGTAGCCATAACGCAGCCGAGGAGGACCTGGGCAGAGCAGCAGGCCACGTTGTGGATAAAACACCAGCTAATTGCAATAATACGAGAGAAAATGACGGATCTAGAAAATAATTTATGGAAATTTAGTCTACAAATACTATGGGTAGCTGAGAGAGTTTAGAAATACAATGATGTAAAAAGTCTCATTTGAGGAATAATTTAAAGTTTTTTTTTTGAACTGGAAGAGCAATTCATCAAGAGTACCTGGACCTATTAAAAATATCATCAAGGCAATAAAAATGTATTCAGCTACATAAAAATTTAAAATTTACCAAATGAATTTACTGAAATGCTCACAATAAATATTAAAAGAAGAGGAAGAGAAACCGAAATGGTGGCTTACAGCACTAACAAAAGCTTATTGCTTAAATGGTGTCTCCACTGGTTTTATGGGTGAAGTTGCGAATGCCCAGATCCGTGTGAGAAACGGTCAGAAGAGGGCAAGAGGTCTTAGACCCTTGTTTCTCAGGCTATGGCCTGCTCCCTTCTTGGATGAAGGGTGAGGGGAGACACCCAGAGTAGGCGGAGAGAGAAGGCTAGGAGAGAGGATTTTTCAAAACATCCACCAAGCATTCTCTCCTGCTGTTTCCTCGCCGTGTGCACAGAGAGGATTTTAAAGGAACTGGAGTGTGCTTGTGCAGCGTGCTGGCTTAAAAGAGACCAAGAATATCTGGTTGAGGCACAGGGAAAAATAAGCAGTAAAAGATCATTAAAAGTGCACAGCTCTGCTAACCACTAATACAGAAATTAACACAGTTTTAGGTATAGATTAACAAAAACAAAAAAGATCCATCACTGCAAACACGCATGCATTTGTGGACCAGTGGTGTAAGTGTTACGGAGGTTCTTAATTCATCTGTGTTCATCTGCTTGTGTGTGCACACTCGTTCATGCGTGTGTAGAGAGTCACAGGGAGAGAGAGAGAGAGTCTGTCTGATGAGAAAAAGACGTAAGCAAGTCTGAAACAATACATGACATTCTACTCTAGCAACTTTCAATTTTCCTTGGTCCTTTCCTGCTCCTTTCTTTGTGTGGCAGGTATGAGCCTGGAAGCGATGCCGCAGGAAAGGAGGACTATGCGCAGAAGACTGGGCAGTTGGGGGCCTTGGGACGTGGCTGCTTTGGAAGGGACCTCCCTGAGGCAGGGGCCACGGCAGCTTTGGGGAGGGCGCTGGAGAGGGACTCACCTTCGTACCCTGAATCCATCCTCATGACAATGTGTTCTTTTCTAAAGGAACATGCTTGAAAAGGGAATTTCTAAGTGGTAGCAGATACAGAAACTTCTTAGTAATAAAGCAATAATTCAAATTTCAGCTTTTAGTGAATCCTAAGCAGTGACAAATTTGGAAAAAAGGGAATTGAAGCACGAAATGGAATCTGAGAGCTTCATATACTATACGCAGTCTCATAGAGAGGGACCTAGAAAACGGAAGAAATAAAAGCCATCCTGGAGAGCTTTTACTCCTTGCTCTGACTGCAGCTGGTGAGCGTTTCCAGATTTGACTTCATCTAAGAGCCAGTGAATGTCATCCTTTCAAAAACTCCTATAATTTTAGAGTCTGACTGAGAAAATTAGCCACCTGTTTTAACTCTTTGTTGCAATAGTACTTATCTTTTTTTGAATATAGTTCTGTGTCATTTACACAGAATCCAGCAAAAGTACCACTTTTAAAATACAATTTTATTGAGAAATACCATATATTCACATACCGCATAATCATCCAAAGTATACAATCCGTGTTTCAATCCGTGAATAGCTTTGCATTCATCACCACAATAGATCTTTGAATATTTTCATTACTCCCCCCAAAGAAAATAAGAATAAACGTGAAAATAAAGGACACCCTAAACAACCCATACCCCCCCCATATTATCTATTTTTTTTTCTTACTCATGTCCATGCACTGGATAAAGGGAGGGCCAGCCACAAGGTTTTCACAGTCACATGGTCACACCTTAAAAGCTCTACAGTTATCAGTCATCTTCAAGAATTAAGGCTATTGGATGACATTTCAACAGTTTAGGTATTTCCCTCTAGCTGCTCCAATACACAAAAAAGCGCTGTTTTTTAAGAATAAGAAGAAATGATAGACCACGTTAAAATAAGAACAACTGAAAATATATTATTTAAAATGATGATACTGTGAAATTAAAAGAAAAAATAAAATGGCACACAAACCTTCTCAAGTAAACAAAATATTGGGTAATGCCCCTAGAAATATCTCTGCTGTATTTTTATACCCCTCTGATTCTGCTTTGAACTTGTATGAAGGGTACCCTTTAGGTAGAAGAGATACTTGAGAATGCAAATGAGGACAAATATGACTTCCTGTAAATATCCTGGGATGGAGGAAGCTGAAGAAAATAGTAAGTTGCCAAATAACTACAAAATATGCTTTGCCTTCTGAGAAAAAGATTTGTAGCTGCAGATTGCATTTCTGAGTTTAGAAGGGCCAACCAAACTTCAGGGAAATATGGGATATATTCCTCGGTCCAAAGAGATTTAAAAAAAAATCCTAAATCATAAAAAGCACAGAGGAGATTCATAAAGAAAGACATGTAGTAACAAGTTATGAGATGATATTTGTCTATCTGGTTAACAGATAATGCTTGGAAAAAGCCTCTTGGGACTTTTATTGAATATGCAGATTATACTTGAATTTGAAAACTACAAAAGCTAAAATAGTGATAATTCATATGGAAAAAATAACTAATGTGAATTAAGTGGTGGTAGAGGTGGGCATCTCTGCTGTTGCCCCGGAAATGACTTCGACATTGTTACGGGACAAAGGCCATGGATTCTCTTGCCCGACGTGCTCAATAACCAATTCCTGAGACCCCAGGGTTTCAGGGAGGGGAAGAGTTTATGACCAGGTGTGTAGTAGGAGGGCAGACAGCCTAGCGGCCCAATCTGTTTCACCAAACGGCAGTAATTCTGATCGTTTTATTAGAGAAAAGATGGGCAGGGTTAGGAGAATGAGCACGGTGGCCCCAGGCGCTGTAATTGGAGGGAATCTAATGATCACGGACGCGCAGGTTGGTTCCATGCTTCGCCACAGAGCACGCGTGAGGAAACGGTGCGTGAGGCCATGGAGACTGGTGGGTGAAAGTCTCAGCCACTGCGCAGGCCAGGGGCCCACGTTGGTCAGATCCAGTCCTGGTCATCAAGGCAACTTTGGACTTGGGGTGGGCGAGCACTGGGCTGACCAAGACCCTTCATTAATAAGCGTTAGGGGCTGTCTTTAGTGATCACAAGACTCTAAAGAGAAAAACTGGATAACTGGGTACAAGAGGAGGTTAGTCACAAGGTTTTTATAGTCATGGGGCGGGAGATGAGGGCACAATCACTGTCAGGGGTAGAGGCAGCTGGGTTACAATTCAGAGATTTCAGATATTTTCCTCTGTCTACTTCAGTAAGACAGAAGCAAAAAGGAGTATCTATAAAATGATTTAGTAATCAAAGTCATTCCTTAAATCCTGGTTTCTCGGTTACGTAATCGTGTTAAAAGCTGATGTTGTCTTCTTCTGGCAGAACAGGCAGCATGCACTAGAAATCCAAGGGCCCCGTGCAATTCTGGTTTTTGTGAATTTTAGTTTCCAAAGCTATAAAATGAGGGGCTAGAGTTGGATGATTTTTGAGTTTCTTCTGGTGTGTGATTCTTTGCCTTGCCGCAGAATCCTCGACAGTTTCTGGTTTAATTTGGGTTTCCTTAAGGAGAACTGAAGTGGACGTGCTGGACGGCGTTAATGAGATCGGAGAAAGACCCCCTGAAAGAAGGCTCACGGTATTGCCTTCTGCAGTCAATAAAGGTTCCAGTATCGTTTCCTCTTTAATCAAGGTTTGGAGTCAATACTATGATCACAGAAGTACAGAAAGTCCTGTGGGTTCTCCACGTAGCACAGTTTACGCATCAACCTGGATTCTCCTGTTGCAAACGATTCCATGCCCTGCTGGGTAAACCTCTCTAAGCAACAATCCGTGAGCAAGCTGAATATCTTCTGGTGGGGCTCCAAGGTTTAGATTCCTGGTATTTTAAAATAAAAATAGTGCACTTTACAGCCACCTGATCATGAACTGAATTCTCTGCGTGGATCCTGACCCCAACTCACTGTGCCATGCACCCCACTGGGTCTCAGCTGAGTGGGCGTCAGCTAGCATCTGTGCACACCACCACGTCTTCTATGCTGGGTTGAGCTTCCTGAGAACTTTCCCCGTTTAGCCTTCACTCTTGAAGCTCCATCGACCTGCTCTATGGGTGTTGGCTTACTGTTGCTCCTGAACTTGTATTGATTTATCTTTCCTTGTCTCAGGGCTACTCTCACTCACCCCCCAAAACATACCACAGTCTTTTATCTTCTTCCCCCCAGCAAGTTCTCCTGTTTTGGTGTGTTATCAGCTTCCCCTGCCTTACCCTCACTGATTCCCTTTGGACCTTATTAAATAGTCACGAAGGCAGTTCAAAGGCAGATGGATAGGATTTAGGGTTTTAGATCACCAGGTTTGGACTAGAAGTTTGACTCTAATCTTAACAGTAACCGAAATGACATGCTTATCAGTGTACAGATGGGAAAAACATATTCAATCTTTAGGGAAACAGATTTTTCTGGCATTAGCTCCTCAGTGAAATTTTTTGGGTGTCACTTCACACTTTAAAACATCCTAAAATGCAATACATTTTTTGAATCTATTTATTGCCTCAGTATAAGTTAAGGGCATAGAGCCCAAGTGAAGACTTTCTGGAGAAATTGGGGATGAACAAGAAGTACACGTATACGAAGTTTTCTGTAGTCTGGCCTAGTCCGAGAGAAATAGACTATTTTTCAAGCTTCCGAGTTATTTTCATCATCTAGGGTTTTGATATAAGTTGGTCCGGGAACTGTTTGAGGTTACACAGGTCTTCATTTGGTTCCCAAATGTTATGAAGAGGGCACAACATATACTGAAATTCTCCCTTTCTCTCCTTCTATGTTCTCCCCACAGCAGGGCTCCTGGCTCTTCTGTCTCAAACGCTTCCTGAAAATCTTGCCTTAGTGAACACACACCTTCCTCTATCTTTCCCTCCTGTCTGATTTTGCATCACCAAATTCCAAATAACCAACTTAGAAAGGCAGGACCCTCCGTGGAAGGAGATGAGACACAAAGACAAGACCCTCTTCAGCAAGTAAGACAGGGGTTGACGGGCATCCCCCACTGAGTCTCACAGACATGTTTGCTAAACGTCAAGTCATCCTGTGCGACAGCCATCGGTTTCCCGTTTTCAAACTGGACACTGAGGTTTAGAGACTTTATGTCATGTGCTCAGGATCTCACCATCGCTGGTCAGCTGGAACTGAGAACTGTGCTCATGTGAGGACCAGGAGACAGGCTCTCTGTGTCTGGCAGGGACGGGTCAGGCTTTTTAAATGCTGGGATTCTGTGAAATTACGTCACAGAGGAGGGTGACTGTGTGAGGTGAAAGCAGCGCCCTTATCCAGGAATAAGCTTCATGACGACAGGCGACAGGCTTTCGCAAGAACAATTGCGTATCCTGCTCTGGGCATCGGGACCCCAGAGCGGTGTCGGAAAGGCCCCACCCGGCCCTGCTGTCCATCCACAATGACTCCAAGTACTTCACTCTGGAGTTCATGAAGCAGCAGAAGCCTGCGTTAAGTCAGTCGAGTTAACTCGACTGCGAGTGGCAGACTGAAAAACTGCCCAATATTTTGTAGTTCTCCCACCAAGAGATGGAGTCTCTGCCAGTCCCTTGGAACCGGCTTTGACCCATTTAGTGTGGTTGCGGTGATTTGGGCGTTTTCTGGTTCTCAGGCCTGCACAGCCCTGTGTTGTGGACATTGTCCTCCTGCAGAGCTCCCTCCTGCAGGGCTCCCTCCTGCAGTGCTCCCTTCTGTAGTGCCCCCTCCTGCAGTGCTCCCTCCTGCAGTGCTCCCTCCTGCAGCACTCCCTCCTGCAGTGCACACTCCTGCAGTTCTCCCTCCTGCAATGTGCCCCCCTTCAGGGCTCCCTCCTGCAGAGCTTCCTCCTGCAGTGCTCCCTCCTGCAGTGCACCCTCCTTCAGTGCGCCCTCCTGCAGGGCTCCCTCCTGCAGTGCGTCCTCCTGCAGTGCACTCTCCTGCAGTGTACCCTCCTGCAGGGCTCCCTCCTGCAGTGCTCCTTCCTGCAGTGTGCCCTCCTGCAGGGCTCCCTCCTGCAGTGCTCCCTCCTGCAATGTGCCCTCCTGCAGGGCTCCCTCCTGCAGTGCGCCCTCCTGCAGTGCGCCCTCCTGCAGGGCTCCCTCCTGCAGGGCTCCCTCCTGCAGGGTGCCCTCCTGCAGTGCACTCTCCTGCAGTGTACCCTCCTGCAGGGCTCCCTCCTGCAGTGCTCCTTCCTACAGTGTGCCCTCCTGCAGGGCTCCCTCCTGCAGTGCACCCTCCTGCAAGGCTCCCTCCTGCAGTGCTCCCTCCTGCAATGTGCCCTCCTGCAGGGCTCCCTCCTGCAGTGCACCCTCCTGCAGTGCGCCCTCCTGTAGTGCTCCCTCCTGCAGTGCTCCCCTGGGCAGTGGAGGAAGATCCTGAGGCTCAGCCGATGGCCAGCACCCACTGCCAGGTGCCTGGGGGCTGAGGAAAAGCGTGTCTCATTTTTCTACTCCCACCTGGTGGCCCAGAAACCTCTACTTTGGTACTTGTTTTACAGAATTGAAGAAAACTTTTACCATTTTTTTTTTTTAAGTTGTAGGTTTTTGCATGAGCTCAAAGTACAGTTTTTCACTGTGGTAGATTTTGTTATCAACTGAGTTTTGTATAGTTCTTTTCTTTCTTTCAAATATGCTGTGTGTAATGATGGCCTGCTTGGATGCGCTGTGGCTTGCTGCAGTTGTCTGACTCTCTGGCGTGAACACGTGCTGCTGAAGGGCACTTACGGCTTGGGGAGTAGAAAAACTTCCCAGTTGTTGTCTGAAATGGCAGCATCCTTCTTTCCATTGTGCTGAGAATATCCTATATATTTCGTCTTGTCTGCAAACTCTGATTTGTGTTGACTGCCTGGAACGAGGCTAAGGCATGTTGTGCTGCCATATCCGGGCCCAGTTATCACTGAGTGGACAGGAAAGTGGCCCTACCATTGGCCATGGAATTTTCTATGAAGCACAATTAAATGGCTCCCTTCCTCCAGCAGAAGCAGCACTAGGGAATTTCTATTTAATCACTTCATACCCTGTATGCATAGTTTATAAAGTCATATTTGCTCACTTAGATAAATTTAATGAAATCCACGAATAACAAACATCTTTAGATACGACAATCTTATCAAAAGCACAGAGGTTATTATTTTGGTCATTTCTATTTGTGTAGTTTCTTTCATAATCATGTATAATTGCTACTTAGTTGTTGGTCCACAGTGACATTTTTATAATAAATATTTTACAGCTATAATATAAAGTTACAGTGAAAAAACTGCTGCCTGAAAAAAGAATGGAAGAGGCTGACTGAAACGATAATGGGCTGCTGGGTTGGCAAACTGTGGCCCTGGGGCCAGATCCCACTTGCCACCTGTTTTGTAAATAGAGCTTATTGGAACATAGCCGCTGGCATTTTTTTTCATATTGTCAATGCCTTCTTTTGTGCTAAAATGGAAAAGTCAAGCAGTTGCAACAAAAGCAGCAGAGTTTGATGATTGAGACAGAAACATGGTCTGCAAAGCCTAAAGCATTTATCTGGCCCTATATAGAAAAAGCTTGTTGACCCTGATGTGTTGAAATGGTTAAAGATTTGACATTTATTGACTATCCTCCATATTTAAGGAGAGGTGCATATAGAAGTAAACAGACCTTTGAAAGACTCTTTTGTACCTAAGAAAAGGCTTTAACTGAAGCAATCATTTTTAATTCTGTCTACACATCAAAATCACATGGGTAGAGTCTTAAAAAGTTACTAATACTTAAGACCTAATGGACGAATATAAAACCCTCCATTCAATAAGAACAGACAACATATTCTTCTCAAGTGTGCATGGAACATTTTCAAGGATAGAGCATATGTTAGGCTACAAATCAAATCTTAATAAATTTAAAAATACCAGAATCATACAGTGTATCTTTTTGGTCCACAATGGGACAAAGCTAGAAGTCAACAACAAAAAGAAAACTGGAAATTTTGCAAATATGTTGAGGTTAAACACACTATTAAACAACAAATGGGTCAAAGAAGAACTCACAAGAGAAATTAGGAAGTATCTTGAGACAAACAAAAATGAAAACACAACAAACCTTAACTTATGACATGCAGCAAAGGCAGTGCTCAAAGAGAAATTTATAGTTCTAAATGCCTATATTAAAAAAGTAGAAAAATCATAGCCAATAATCTAATTTCACACCTAAAAAATCTAAAACAAGAAGAGCAAACTAAACCCAAAGTTAATACAAAGTAGGAAATAGTACAGATTAGACCAGACCAAAATGAGATAGAGAATAGAAAAACAATGGAAAGAATCAACAAACTCAAAAGTGTGTTCTTTGAAAACATCAATAAAATTGGCAAACCTTTAGCCAGACTGACAACGAAAAAGAGAGAGGGGACACAAATAACTAAAATCAGGAATGAAAGCAGGGACATAATTAGTGACCTGACAGAAATAAAAAAGATTATAAGAGGCTTCTAAGAACAATTACATGCCAACAAATTAGAAAACCTAGGTGAAGTGGACAAATTTCTAGAAATACACAAATGACCTAATCGGATGCAAGAAGAAATAGAAACTATCTCAACAAACCTGTAACAAGTAAAGAGACTGACTCGGTGTTTTAACACCTCTCAACAAAGAAAAGCCCAGGACTGGATAGTCTCACTACTGAATTCTACCAAATATTAAGGAAAATTTAAAACCAATCCTTCTCAAACTCTCCCAATAAATAATTGAGGAGAAATTACTTCCCACTCATTCTACGACGCTAGAATTACCCTGATACCAAGCCAGACAAAGATAACAAAAGAAAGTCTAGTTACAGACCAACATCCTTTATGAATATAGGTGTAAAAACCCTCAACAAAGTACTGGCAAACTAAATCTAACAGTATATTAAAAGGATTATTCACCACAACTAAGTGGGACTTATTCTGGGAATGTGAGCGTGGAAGGATGGTTCAACATAAGAAAATCAATTGATGTAAAATACCACATTAATAGAATGAAGGGGGGAGGGAAACCTGATATGACCATCTCAATTGATAAAGAAAAGAGACTTGAAAAAATCCATTATCTTTTTTATGATAAAAACACTTAGAAAACTAGGAATAGAAAGGAACTTTTTCAACATGATAACGAGCACTTGGGAAAAACCCTCACAAATATCATACTTAATTGTGAAGTCTGAACGCTTTTCCCCTAAGGCCAGGAACAGGACAAGGGCACCCACTGCCACCACTGTTATCCCACATTGTACTTGAAGTTCTAGCCTGAGCAGCCAGGCAAAAGGAAAAAATAAAGGGCATCCAAATTAGAAAGGAAGAAGTAAAAGTATCCCTATTTGCAGATGATGTGATCTTATATATAGAAAATCCCCCCAAATCCACAAGAAAGCTACCAGAACCAAAAAACAAATTTAGCAAAGTTGCAAGATACAGGATAAATACTCAGAAGGCAGTTGAGTATCTATAGACCAGTAATGAAAAATCTGTAAAGTAAATAAAGACAATTCCATTTACAGTATCATCTAAAATATGAAGTACTTAGGAATAAATTTAACCAAGGAGGTGAAAGCCTTGTACACTGAAAACTATACAACATTGCTGAAAGAAATTAAGGCAACCTAAATAAATAGAAAGACATCTCATGCTCATGAATTGGAAAATGGAACATTGTTAAAGCAATCTACAAATTTAACGCAATTCCTATCAAAATTCCAGAAGCCTTTTTTTTCCCCAGAAGTGGAAAAGCTGATTCTCCAATTCAAGTGGAATTACAAGGGACCCCAAATAACTGAAACAATTGTGAGAAAGAACAAAGTTAGAGGACTCACATTTTTTTTATTCCAAAACTTACTACAAAGACACAGCAATTAAAACAGTGTGATACTGGTATAAGGATAGACATACAGGCCAATGAAATAGAATTGAAAATCAAAAGATAAATTCATATATCTATGATCAGTTGATTTTTCATTACAACTTTATTTTTAATAGTTAAATGGTTATATTCATAAATTATGAAATATCTATACAATGCAATACTATGCCACCTGTGCTAGTTTGAAAGAGTTGTGTACCCCAGAAAAGCCATGTTCTTTAATCCTGATTCAGCATTGTAGGGCAGAAACATTTTTTTTTTTTTTTGCATGGGCAGGCACCATGAATTGAACCTGGGTCTCCGACAAGGCAGGTGAGAACTCTGTCACTGCACCACATCACCCGCCCTGGAAACCCACTTGATTATATTATCTCCATGGAGATGTGGCTTTGCCCATTCCAGGTGGGTCTTGATTAGTTTACTGGAATTCTTTCAAAGGGGAAACATTTTGAAGAAACCTCAGTTATATGCTTGGAGAACAGTTGCTTCAGAGCCGACAGAGACATGGATGTTTGGAGATGCTTGGCATGCCGACAGAGAGAGCAGATGTCTAGACGTGGGCAGAGCCCAGCAGACGTTGCCTTGTGGCTTCCTATGAGATACTAAGTGACCCGGAACCCAGTGTTGTGTCCTGGAGGAGCCAAGTGAAGGCCGCAGATGCTTAGAGAGGAAGCCACTGGCATCAGAAGCTGGAAACAATGGAACCAGGAATAAAGACCAGCAGATGCCAGCCATGTGCCTTCCAGGACAGCTTTTCTTGAGTCAAGTTATCTTTCTCTGGATGTCTTAGTTAGGACTTACTTATGGCCTTAGAAATGTAAACTGGCAACTTAATAAATTCCCCTTTTAAAAGCTATTCCATATCTGGTAGATTGCATTCTGGCAGCTTTAACAAATCAATACACAGCCATTAAAAAGAATGGCCTCTCTCTCTCAGCCAACATGACAAGCAAACTCACTGCCCTCCCCTCTCTACGTGAGACATGACTCCCAGGAGTGTAAACATTCTTGGCAACATGAGACAGGAACCCTAGAATGAGCTGGGACTCAGCATCAAGGGATTGAGAAAACCTCCTCAACCAAAAGGAAGAAGAGGGAAATGAGACAAAATAAAGTGTCAATGGCTGAAAGATTTCAAACAGTCAAGAGGTTATCCTAGAGGTTATTCTTATGCGTTATATAGATCTCACCTTTTTAGTTAAGGTATAATGGAAAGGCTGGAGGGAAGTGCCTGAAACTATAGAGCTGTGTTCCAGTAGCCACATTTCATGAAGATGATTGTGTAATGATATAGCTTGCGCATTGTGACTGTGTGATTGTGAAAACTTTGTGTCTGATTCTCCTTTTATCTAACTTATGGACAGATGAGTGAAACATATGGATTAAAAATTTATTAAAAATAAATAAATAAATAATAGGGGGAACAAATGTTAAAATAAATTTAGTAGATTGAAATGCTAGTGATCAATGAAAGGGAGGGGTAAGGGGAGTGGTACATATGAATTATTTTCTTTTTATTTCTTTTTCTGAATTGATGCAAATGTTCTAAGAAGTGATCATGATGATGAATATACAACTGTGATGATATTGTGATTATTGATTATATACCAAGAACGGAATGATCATATGGTAAGAATGTGCATGCTTGTATGTTGCTATGTTTAAAAAAAGTAAAAAAATTTTTAAAAATGGCCTCTATGAACATATATGGAAAAATATTAACAGACAATATAGTTTTAAGTGAACAAAGTAAGGTGATTCTATTTTTGTAATTAAACAACAACAAAAACTCCAAGCGTGTATCATAGGGTCTTAATTGCAAATAATAGATCACACTTTAGATAGTTGATACAGAAAATAATTCATCAAAAGACTGCTGATAACTCGCAGAATCCCTGGGAGAGCCGGAGCTCAGGCTTAGAGGCCCTGCCAGCATTTACAATATTCAAATCAGACCACAAAACTTCTTTAGCAATGGCCCAGCTGCCACAATATGGGTAGTAAGTTGACTTTTGATGAGGGTGCCAAGATTATTCAATGCTGAAAGTATAGTCTCAACAAATGGTGCTGGGACAACTGGAAATCTGCATGAAAACACGTGGGCCCCTTCCTCACATCATATACAGAATCTAATGCAAAAATGGATAAAAGCTTAACTGTAAGAGTTTATTCTCCTAGAAGGACATTATCAAGAAAGTGAAAAGATTACTTATAGAATGGGATAAAATATTTGGAAACCATAAATCTGATAAAGGTTTACTTTCCAGAATAAATAAAGAGCACCTAAAATCCAACAATAAAAAGACAAACAAAGGGCTCAGCACAGTGAGCTCAGCAGGCAGAGTTTTCGCCTGTGATGCTGGAGACCTGGGTTCAATTTCCGGTGCCTGCCCATGCAAAAAAAAAAAAGACAAAATGCCAATTAAAAAATGGGCCAAGGATTGGAATAGGCATTTCTCCAAAGAAGATGTTCAAATGACCAATGAGTATATGAAAATATGCTCAACATCATAAGCCATTAAAGAAATGCAAATTAAAACTACAATGAAATACCACTTCACACCCATTAAGATGGTTATTCTTTTTTAAAAAAAATGAAAATTACAAGTGTAGAAAAGGATGGGAGAAATAAGAACCCTTGAGCATTGTTGGTGGCGATATAAAATGGGCAGCCACTGTGGGAAACAACCTGGCATTTCCATAGAAAGTCTGTATGGCCCAGCAATTCTACTCCCAGATATATACCCAAAAAGACTGAAAGCAGGGACCTGTCTACACCAGTGCTCATCACAGCATTATTTACAATAACTGAAAGGTGAAAGCAACCCAAGTGTCTGCCAACAGATGAGTTGATAAAGAAAATGTGGTATAGCCACACAGTGGACTATTATTCAGCTATGAAAAGGAGTGAAGTGCTGTAACACATATGAGTCCTGTAGACACCATGTTAAATGAAATAATCAGGACATGAACAGGTCAAATATCGAGTGAATTCTCTCATATGAAGTACTTGGAGTAAGCAAATTCATAGAGACAGACTAGCAGTCACAAGGGGTGAGAGGAGAATGGGAAATTATTGCCAAATGAGCGTGCGTTTTGGTTTGGGATGATAGAAATTGTCTGGAAATGGATGGTGGTGAGAGTTACACAGTCTTGTCAATATACTTAATGTGAAAGGATCACTTTCTTATCCTGGTTAATATGATGTTTATGTTATGCATAATTTACCACAATTAATTAATTAATTAATTTAAAAGAAAAATTCAAAAAAGTTTACTAATACTTGGATAAGGCCCATGGGGGGCCTGAGTGTTTTACGTTTCTGAAGGCAGCTCAGTTGAACCAAGGCACGGTTGAAAAGCTGAAGGCTACTGCTGCTCGCGTTAGCGCTTTGCTGTTCCAGAGGCTGCCATATGTAGAAACCTGGTTTACTCCAGGTGACTCTGACATAGCTTTACAAACAGCAAATGAGAAAGTATCAAGGAATGTTGGCGATTAGTACAGACTGAGCGAGCCCTCCCCAATTCCCAAGGCAATAGAATTCTCACTGATGAGTCCAACTTCCTTGTTTGTAAATCATTGCTGTCCCTTCCTCAGATCTCCAGATTTAAAACAATTGGTCATGCTAACAAAACCATCCCTACTGTTTTGAGGGCCTTACTTCCTTAACACTCTTGAAAATAAAAACCCAGATAACTGTATCCTGTTCTGCTTTTAGAAAATTTGTTTATATTGCAATGCTTAGAAATTATTTAGGAGCTGGGTAAAATACAAGAAGATTAAAGTAGGATGAGGTGAAGACAATCCATTGCCTTCCTGCTCAACATGCAGCAAGCTAGAACGGCCATCCCAGAATTAGAGGATCAGGAGCTTCTCTCGCAGCTCTGGTTTTAAGCATTACACACATATAACTCTCAGTGTCCTTTCTAGTATTCCTCTGAATTTCGCAGGTTTAAATAAATTTGCATGGGTTTAATGAGTCATAGACTGAAATTTTTCATAGACAGATGAAAGCAAGGCCGGCATGAATGAGTGGAGCTGCACATAGCCAGGAGTCACTTAGAGACTGAAAACCTCACACTGTTGGATGCTTGCTCCCAAAGATGTATTTTCAGAACTTCCTAGGCAGCTTCTTTTTACTAGTGTTTTTTTTTTTTTTACCATTAGTAAAAATATATACATTTATATTTTAATATTTAGCACCCCAACAGCTAGTTTCAGCATATGCAGCGATGGACGTTTCTGTCCATTTTGCCAAAATTATACTTTCATCAATTCTGTATATGTATAATCTCTCTTGGCCACACTTGTCTCTTCTGAATGCCAATTCCTCTGCTTTGTTACCATTTTACTCTTAGCCTTAAATGTCTTCTGTCATCAGACTATGAAAACTTTAAAGTCTGTCTGCAAGAGATGCTATTACAGAGCCTAGGAAAATAAAAACAGTGAAAATAAACACAATTGAGACAAAGAGAATGCAAGGATGAGCAGAATCCATTAAATATTTTCAAAAATATTCTTTTATACCCTTTTTTGGAGCCTTCTACTCTTGTTTTCCATAGACATGGCAATGTCACATGGTCGCTCATCTCTCTGTTTGCCCGAGGCTGGTCTTGTCTTTACACAATTCCTTTGCAGAATTACTCAGTCTTAGGTCTGAATGGCATGACCTGGCAGTGAGACCTCAGGCTGTACCCGCCACAGCCTTTCCACCATGACATGCGCTTGTATTTTTTGATGCACTCTTATTCCCATGTATAGAGAGAAAGCACCAAGCCCAATGTAAGTGAACACGGTAATGTAAAAGAAAGAACGAATAGTTGTTTCAGTGTCTAAGACATGCACGTAACACTTTAAATGCTATTTAATCCTCATAAAAAGCCAATCATATGGCATTATTTCCACTTTTACTGATGAGTTAGGTAAATTTCACAAAGTCACACAGCTAGTAAACATCTGTTTCTTTCTAGTCCTAAATAGCTAACATTGATCAGACTAATCTTAAATATCAGTCAAGTGAATTGTAAACTAATGAGCTTTTACTGGATTTGGAAATCATTTTCAACTTTCCGTGGACCTTGCAAAGTACCTGGTAGGCATTTCCGCAAAGGAAAGTAATTGCCCCTGCTGCGAGGCACCAGTGAAGCAGCTTGCAGAGACCTCTGTGGACTGTGCTCCTTCCCACCAACCTCCTTCCTTCAACCCCCAAGCTAAATCCTCACTCATCCTCAGAGGTGCAACTTGGGAATCACTGCAGTGTGAGGTCTGACAACTTACTGCAGCTCTCTGCAAGTTCAGACATTTTCTGCAGTGAACAGAAAGTACAAATGTAGCTGAGTGTTAATTAAAAAGAACATCTTGAGTGTAAACATTAAAAATTGATCACCTTCTGTGAACACTTTAATTTATGAGCATTAACATATTCCAAGGTGTGTCTTGAATTTAACTAGAGCATCTCTTGATGCATAATGAAGGGGAAGAAGGAAGGTCCCCCTTAACGTGAATTTATTCAAACTTCTCTTTTCTCAGCCACTGCGGGTGAGCAAATTTCTAAGGCCAGCGAGGCAGCATTTGTGAAAGGATAGCAGCTACAGCTGCAGGACCCCTGGCCCCAGCATCCCGGCCCCCGAGGCTCCGTCCACAGAGCAGATGCAACACCACTGTGATTGTTTTCAGAAAGGGGTCGACCTGTGGGGTTGGCTCTGGCAGTTTTCCTTTCCTTTCGGGTTATACTAAATCACTGATTTATACTAAATCGCTTATTTATTGCATTTTCAGCTTGTTCAGTAAGGCACGGTGGAGCGTGCATAGGAGAGAATGGAAAAACAGAACGAAGTAAATGTCGGTGACTAAGTCAGCCGGCTCTCTCCAGGACCTTAATTAAGGGAACGGTTTTTTCCTCTTAGTTTCAGGATCCATTTCCAGTGACAAGGTCCTGATGTCCCATCTTGGAAACGTTATTACGTAGAACCGGTGCGGTGTAACACGTGGCCTGTGGAATTGGCGGTGGGGCGCGGAGCTCTTGTTGGAGCCCCTCTCCTGCCCGGGAGCCTGCAGCTGCTCAGAGCCCACCCGTCCTTCCAGACCTTTCTCCTGCCGGCCCATCCCCGTCTCCGCAAAGCTTGTGGGTTCCCTGGGCCCTTCCTTTAGCAGTTCCCTGTGACAGGTCGCAGGGTCCCCTCCTCTCTGGCCTGGTTCCCGTAGCTAGTGCGAGGCGGGGCAAGCCCTGCTTCCCAGCAGCCTTAAGTGATTCCAGTTTTGGAGGTGGAGAGTTTTCAAAATCCTTCTGCGCAGGCACTTCCTTCGTCCACGCATGCTACCACAGCTGCCCTGGGCTTCGTGCTCGATCTCTGTCTAGGTGAGGTGGACATAAGTTCAGGAAAGTTCTTAAATAGATTTGTCTCATGATAGCTTAAAAAGAGTTTGAGGATGGGCTTGGGAAAGAAATTTTAGAATTTTCTCCTTTGTTTCATATGCTAAATAGGGTGATATTTTAATGAAGAAATTATGATTCACCCACAGAAATACGAAGATTTAATAAATGTTCTTTGCCTGTATTTATTTGTAACACATGGCACCAAGTATATTTCAAAAAAAGGCTCTAATTTAATAAAGCCATTAGCCCACAGAAATGATGTACAGGGACTAGCAATGGCTCGGGCTTGTCCTGCCTGGCAGCTTAGTGGCTGGGTGGCTGTGGACGACGGCTGCTGACATTCTTCCAAGATGACACGAAAATTACAAGATAGTAGCCAAGGGGTAAAAATGTGAGAGAGTGTGAAGGTGAAATTTCAGTTTTATTAAGTTGTCAAGAAAGTAAAGTGCAGTTATTTATTTTAGCATAAATCTAATCACCAGTGAAATGCTAAAATAAACAGTATTTTAAATGATCCAATGTAGATTTACTATTTCTCTGGAACGTTCTAAAATAACAGAGCAAAAAACTGTCTCTGTCCCCCCAGATCCCACAGCTTTAAAAGGGCTGCTCTCAGCCTTGTGGTGAATCTTTCACTCAAAAGAAATGGCTGCAGCTTTCTGTAGCTCAGAACTGTTCTGTATGTGAGAGAAGAAGGGATCTGGGGTTGATCATCAGATGGCTGCCTATATCTGATTAGCGCTCTATTTCCAGATATTTTTGCCAAGTTTCACACATATATTCATCCTTCCACTGGGTTAAAAATTAAGTTGGCATGATTTAAGGTTTTTGAAAAATCTGATTATACTATTAATCTATCAGAATTTTGCATATGCAAATTGGACTGTAGTTGGGTAATAAAATTTATGTGATTATTTTAATTCCTCCAGAAAAGTACTGAAATAGATTCATAATGTTCCCGTGGGCATTTGGCAGTTGATCCACCGAGGGCCAAGGCTGGAGCTGGAGGCTGGACGTAGCAGCTGGCGTCGAGGGGGCCCCAGGCGCATGGCAAAGGGAATAAACTGACACTGGCACGAGGACAGCGTTCCAGCTGAATCAGCCCCTTCCAGCCCAGCAGCCTTGGGACGCCACGATAAAATGGGAATAATCATACCCATGTCACAGGAGTGCCGTGAGGACCGTGGAAAGATTGTGAGAAACTGCTGGCAGAGTGTGATACAAATGCGTTATCACGACTGGGAGAGCAAAGGCCTGTTTCCACACAGGCCTCGTTGGTTTTGTCCTCCCACCCCACCCCCACTAAACCGTCTTCCTGATCGGGGAATACTTGTGCATGGACCACCGTTATCCAGAGTAGCTGTGCTGGGAGAACACTTCCCATGGCAAGGGAGAGCAACTCAAGGAAATACAAAAGGAATGTATGGGCTTCTGAAACAAGAATGCCTAAGCAGTGGTGGGTTTAGTGTTTGGTTTTCTTCTTTTGTGTCTATCTGATATATATATATATTTGGAGCAATGAAAATGATCTAAAATTGAGTGTGATGATGATTGAACAGCTAGGTGATAATTCTGTGAGACACTGTATACTTTTGGTATGTGAATATATCTCAACAAAATCTGCAGATTAAAGGGCGGGCCCCGGTGGCTCAGCAGGCAGACTTCTCGCCTGCCATGTCGGAGACTCTGATTCAATTCCCCGTGCCAGCCCATGTGGAAAAAATAATATTACAATAAATAAATAAATAAAAATCTGACGATGAAAGGAAAGAGAGATGTTGTCAGGAATCCTCTTTTTCAGCATCTCTGGCTCTGCAGTCCTTTATCGTGTCTTTGTTTTCAGGCAAACGATTCCGAGTGGTGGCAGCGATGGTTCCATGTCGCCGACCTTATGTGGAGCACGAGCTCTCGGGAGGACTGCTTCAGCTTCCTTGGCTGCTCAAGCTGACACCATGCAATGGGTTGGCTTAGACAACGGGAGTATAATGGCTCACAGTTTTGAAGCTAAGAGAAAGCTCAAATTAAGGCATCACAGGTGAGGCTTTCTTGGTCCTGACTTCCCCTGTCCCGCGGCAGGGCAACTGGCGGCCTCTCCTGGCCTCTCCCTTCTCTTCTGGGTCCCACTGACTCTCAGCATCTGCCTGCACTCTCGATGGCATTCCCTCTGTCTGAATTTCTACTCAAAAGGACTCCAGTGATGGGATTAGACCCAACCTGAGTGAGGTGGGCCGCACCTTATCTAAGTGACCTCATCAGAAGGTCCTACTTATAATGGGCTCACACCCACAGGAATGGATTAGGTTTAAGGAACGTTCTTCTGGGGTACGTAGCTCCAAACCACTATGCACTCTGTCTCTCAATGCCCTTATGAGTCCCAGCCAAAGGATTCTGAGTCCCCAGGACCAGTCCCTGCAGCTACAGTGGGGGGGTAGGAGACTAGGAGACTACCCCGCCAGACTAAGGGGTAAGAGAGAGGGGGCCTTGTGGCCAACAGCCCAACAGGAAGGGAAGGGATAGTTCCCAGAAGAACACTAATGTCCAAAAGGGTGCAGGGCAGACAAAAAGAATTAGATGCTAGTATGCTGTTCAAGTAAAAAGAGAGTTTGTTTTTAAAGGGATAGAGGGGAAATCTCATGGGTAGCCGAGGACAGGAAATGAGATACACCTGGCACCTGAGTCGCACCAAGGCTGGTGCTGGGAAGTCTGGAATGAGACTAGACCAGGTTGGGCCCCTGGCTTCGTGTTCCATGGCATTCTGAACTTTCCCTGTCATAACATTTGTGGCACTGCATCAAATCAGCACAGATCAGTCATCAAGTTCCATGAAGTGGGGGAGGTTTACTGTCCCAGTTGTTGGGGAGTCCATGCACCTGTTGAGTCTCAGGTCATCAGCAAGTACTTGCATGGATGGATAGATGAATGGGGCTGCTCTCTTCTCCTCCCTGGTACTAGATAATCTGTCACCCTGCCCACCGCCCCGTGTATCTGCTCCTCTCCGCTCATGCCTGGGTCCCTCCGTCCTCTCAAGGCCAGCATGACCTCGGCCTCGCCTGCCATCACACTGACTTGGGCTCTGGCCTTCCTTGTTTTTTCGGCTCTAGAGGACGGAATTGCACACACTCTGGTTTGGTGCCCAGGCCTCTTCCAGGAACCTGCAGCTGGGTGGGGTGTGTGGCTGCACTCTACAGAGCTGCATAAACCTGCCTTTTCAGTCTATTTTAAGTCTATTCATCCATCAACACTAATGTTATCTACAGAGTAAAAGTGACACAAACAATACACCCGAAACCCATTTTAAGAAAATAAGGCATGTCTCAGCCCTTGAAAGTCCTGTGTGCTAAGGTTCCGTTCCCTTAACCACCGCCCAGTGGCCTGGAGTCTCGAATGGTATGTAGGACTGCTGTAGGAAGACACGGAGCCTGTCATGTTACAGCGTAGCTGTGCTATCTCCTGTCACGTATTTATCTATCCCTTCACCGCGCAGGTTCCTGCTGCGGAGTCCGGCTCTCGGCAACATTCTCTGGGAGCGGAGGATACACATGAAGTAGATTATGTTGCTCATGCCCTTGAGAAGCTTACAAGGGCATTCATTCATTCATTCATTCATTCAATCAGGAGTAGGTGAGCTGTGAACACCTGGCATCTCTTAGGAACTCTGCAGGAAGCTGAGGCTGAAGCACACAGGCAGTCTTTGTTTGCAGAAAGCAGACTTTGGTGGCAAAGAAAAACAATTAAAAATTCTATTAGATCGTGCCATGAGAGTTATGGTAGAAGGAGAAGAGGTTGCAAGGCATAAGAAAGGGCCCTGACGTGGGCTGTGCACCTGGGGGATGCCTTCCTGAGAGAGTGGCCTCAGGTGGGACGTGAAGGAGGCTGAGGAGGTAGCCAGGTGAATGGAGGAACTGGGAGGGAGAGGGTGCAACGGCCTGGAGGAGATGGGAGAACAAACACACAGTAAGTGAGGACCTACCTGGGTTTAGAAGCGTCACTTGTATCTCAGGAAAGTGTCCTGTTCTATTTTGTTTTATCTTGCTTTCCTCACTTAACTATGTATCATGGAAGTCCCTCCAAATTCATTGGTAGAGACCCATCATTCTTTTTAATAACTGCCTGTTCTTCCATGTTGTAGGTGTACTGCAGTGTATTCAGCATTCCCCTATGGATGGGTCTGCTTTGTTTCTATCGTAAAAACAGTGTTTCATCAATTTCATGTTCTTAGATATCCTGGGATTTTTATTTCCTAGGTGTGTTGTTGCTGAGCCTAAAAGTATGTATATTTTAAATTTTAATAGCATAACCAATTGTTTTCCCAAAATGCTGTAACAATTTGTATTTTTACCAATATATTTGAAGGGACTCTTTTTACAGCACCTGAATAGTAGTAGGTATCACCATTTTCACTTGTTGTTAACTATTGTCAATAAAGTGTTATTTCATTGTAATTTGAATTTCCCCAACTGCTTTGGAGCTTAAATTTCCTTTCATATGCAAACTAGGGATGTGGATTTGCCTTCCCGTGAATTGTCTATTCATATTCTCTTCCCATTATATTTTGATGCATTTCTAAGAGTTTCTTGTTTATTGAAAATAATCAGTCATATGCATGCAAATTAAAAAATCTATTTGTCAGGGAATTGACTTGGTTTATCATATATGTTTCTATTCAAAAGGTGAAGTTTTTATTTAGTTAAATATAACTATATTTACTTCGGTAGCTTTTGGGATTTTGGTTTGGTTTAAAAGTTTTTCCAACTTCTGATTTGTACCTATAAATGCTAAGTTTCCTTTTATAAAATATTTACTGTATTATTTTTATGTTTATCTTTAATCCAATTGGGATTTTGCTTTAGGATTGTGTGAGATATGGAGTCAAGTTTATTTCTTCAAAATGAGTAATCAAATGCTCTGCCATTTTTTTTCCTTTATTTGACATTGTTTTTTAAAGCATCCTTTTTTGACTGAATTGGAATGATATCTTTATAATTGATTAAATTCTCTTACATATTTGAGATATGTTACAGAATTTTCTGTTCTAGTTTACTGACTTATTTGCCTATTACTGTGTTAAAACCCCACTGTTCGGATTGAAGTGCCTGTTTTAGTTTGCTAAAGCTGCCAGAATGCATTCTATTAGAAATGGTGGGGCTTTTAAAAGAGGAATTTATTAAGTAAGTTCTAAGGCTATAGAAATGTCCAAACTAAGGCATCCAGAGACAGATAGCTTAACTGCAAAGAAAGGGCCTATGATGCTCGGGATTTCTCTCTCAGCTGGGAAGGTTCATGGTGACTTCTACGAGCTGTCTCTCCTCATTTCCTCAGGCTTCCCAGGGGGCATTTCCTTCCGCATCTCCCAAGGTCTCTGGCTGAGGGGGCTCTGTGGGCCCCAAAGTGTTTCCAAAGTGGCTCCCTCTTCAAGGGCTCCAGTAAACAACCCTCCTTGAATGGGTGGAGACACATCTCCATGGAAACCATCTAGTCAGAGCTACCACAGACAACTGAGTCGCATCTCCATGGAAACAAGAAAAAAGATCCCACCCAGCAATATTTAGTGGGGATTAAAGAATTTGGCTTTTCTGTAGAACATGACAGCTTCAAACCAGGACAGTAGCTTTATAATATATTTTACTATCCAGTTAGGCAAGCCCTCCTCTTCACTATCCTTATAGTTTTCTTCACTATTCATGGGCATTAACTCATCCATTTTGACTTAAATATGTCATCCAGACTCTTCAACATTGGAATTCAAACTTAAATTTCATTTCCTGTGTATATAAGTCAACAAAAACTCTCAGGCTGTGAGCCAAGAAGCCAGATGTGCAGTGAGGTTCCTTAGTGGGCCAGGCAGCACCGCCTCCTGAAGCTGGTGTACCCATGAGACCTCCAAGTGCAGATGTCCAGTAGGTGGGCTGTCTGTTTGAAGGCCAGGAGAGACGTCCGGACTGGGGAAAGTGGGGAAAGGGTCATCGGCCCGTAGCTAGTGATGTTAGCATTACCCGGGACAGTGAGTTGATCCCAAAAACCTAGAGGAAACCTATCTTTAAAAAATCAGAGGAGGAAAGGAGTCTTTGGAAAAGATGGAGAAATTCTACTGGAAGGCAGGAGACAAAGCAGGAGAGTAAACGTCTGTGGGAGTGCACAGGAAGGAGAGACTTGTTAACACTTGGAAATGCTGCTGAGAAGTCAGGTAAGATGAGGAGTTAGAAGGGTTCATGGACGTTAGAGACATGGAGGTCGCTGTGGAGACAGCAGTTTCCATAAAGCGATAAGGGTAGAATACAGATCACAGTGCCTCATGGGGAAAAATTGAAAAGAAGAAATCTTGAGGCCAAGTCTAGGTGATTTATTCACAAACTTTGCCCTGCAGGAGACGGGAGATAAACGGTAGCTGAAGTGGGAGGCGTAGTGAAGACAGGGTCTACTGCTGTCAAGATGAGATAGAATAATTAACGGCAAACATCGGACACCAACCCTAAGCCAGCCATTCAAGGAACTGTGACAAATGTGGACCAGGCTGACAGCACTTAGGGAATCAGAGGAAAGCGGCAACTGCTGTGGGCTTGGATAAGAGCAGAACAAGTATCAGTGCACGGAAGGCAGGGTCCAAATGCTTGCCCTAGTATTTACTAAATATGGAACTTCCTTATCTGGATAATGGAGATAATCTTACTTTTTTCAGACAATCTGTATAAAAGTACACTTACCATACAGTAAAAGACGTATTGCACATTGTGCTCCCTTCCCTTTTTTCTCTTTTGTAGACTAAATAAAAGGAGCAAGGAGACTTAAATATGAGACTAGATATATAAAATGTAGGCACCCTATAAAAGAAAGACTCTTCATGTTTTTAATGCCCTAAGCTATGTACTATGATAATGTCAATTCCTTATATCTCATACCATTTAATAACTCATCCTGTTGTTTCTTTTTCATCTCACAACAGCTCTACGTGGTAAGTAGGGCAGGTATTCTTATCCCTTGTGGAAGATGAAGGAACTGGGGCGCGCTAAGGTGAGGGCGCAGCCTGTCCTCAGCCAGCCACGGGACCTAGTCTGGGACTCGTCCCTGGGGCTCTGGGCTTTCTTTAGGAGCCTGTCACATGCTCAGAAAAGCTAATTGCAGTGCCAGTGGCACATCTAGAACAATGCCAAGTGGGAAATTATTTGGGTCTTACTCTTGAATTTTCAGAAAAGAACACGAGTTTAAGCTTCCTTCTGCTGAATTCCACACCATTTATCCCACAGGGACTGATTCCCTGGCTCTGACACCTAAGTCAGCTTCGCCCTAAGTCAGCAGAGGGTCAGCCCGTGTACGACGAGGTTTTCTGTCCTTTCACTCTATTTCTTTCTCTTTAATGCTTGAATTTCGTGCCACCACTTGCTTCTAGTTGAGTCCCCAGGGACAGGCATCACTGCAGCTCCAGGGAAGGGTGTGGTTTCCAGGTGGAGGAAGCACAGTGAGCGTCTTGGCATCAGCACCCCAGTCTCCTCTCTCCTTCCCGAGGGCGGCGCCGCAGCCTTGGGCCGCACGGAACTCAGCGTTAATACAGCTCATTGGGGAACTTAACGATCTAGTACAGTTCCTTTCAAAATCACCTTTTCAGTGTCTAAAGTCATGTCAGGCCCCAACATTTCCCACAGGTGCTTCAGCTGTGGTCCTTAATGAACCTGTGTGCACCAGGCCACGTCTCCTTTACCTGTCCTCAGACTGCCTCTGGTATACTCACTTAACTCTGCAGATTGGCGCCTCATTTCAAGCATTCAATGGCTAGCCTTTGCCTACAGAGAGAAGTCCAAACACTTAGATGGTCAACCAAAGCCTCCATTGCCTGTCCTTCCACTCTGCCCTCTCTACTCCGTATTGAATGATTTTGAGTCCTTGATTATTATGTCATTACTGCTTCGTGCCCCTGCTCCTTTGCACAGGCTGTTTCCTGTGCCTAGAGTCCCCTTTCCTCTCCTCTGCAAAGAAGACTCCTGCTCAACTTAGAGACTGGACTCAAATGTCTCCCTGAGATGCCTTCCTGAGCCTCCAGGTTAGATCTGACTGCTCCTTTCTTGGTGCATTTGCTGTACCTTGTTGTTACCTGTTATGTAGCACTCATCACACACGCTGTGGAAGTAACTTTTGTGAACGTATTGAGCTCTCCTGCTAAATCAAAAGCCTTTGAGCCTTTGTGCTGGTTTGAAGCTGTGATGTACCCCAGAAAAGCCATGTTCTTTTAATCCAGTCTTGTGGGGGCAGACCTCTTGTGGGTGGGAACTTTTTATTTGACCCACCCAATTCGTGGAGGGTCCTAATCCACTCACTGGAGCCGTCCATGGAGAGAATACAAAGCAGAAGACATATGGAGAGCTTAGAGCCAACACAGGAGCAGAGAGAGGAAACCTAGTGAAGGACGTTTGGAGAAAGAAAATACCCCAGCAGAAGCCAGAAGGACCCACAGGAGAAGAGGGAACCAGTGTGAAGCCAACCCAGGAGAGAAGGGCCAGCTGATGCCACCATGTGCCTTCCCAGATGACAGGGGAGCCCCAGACACCAGTGGCCTCTCTCGAGTGGAGGGATCCTTGGTGTTGATGCTTAATTTGGACCTTTTCATGGCCTTAGAATTATATTCGTAACCTAATAAATTCTGTTCGTAAAGTCAATCCATTTCCAGTAAATTACATTCCAGTGACTTTAGCAAACCAAAATGGCCTTGGAAAGGGCTGAGCACCTGGTAAATGCTCAAGAAATGCTCGTTCTGAAAGGAAGATGCACACACACCACATCTGTGTGTATTCTTTTCAAATGTTCCTTTAGTATTTCTTTTTAAAATATAGATGTGGTCAGTGAAGGAATAAAGTATGACTTGTCCCCCTGCTCACATTCAGCCTACTTTGTGAGTAATTGACCGTATTCTCCAACTCTGTCAGACTGAAGTTAGCGTGGGGTTATGAGAAAGCTTAGGTCTGCCTCTCTATTCACCCAAAAGTTTGGGCCTGATCAGAGCAGGAGCAGAGCTGAGGTGAGAAGACCAGCAAGTGAGAGACGCTTTGCCTTTGTGTTGGCTTAGACAATTCCCTCAATCTAGCTTGCTGGGCACCCAAGCCTACTCCAAAGGAACCCATTATGAGGAGTGGACATTTGCCACGTAGGAGAAGAAAGACTCTCAGCGGCTTTAATCGCTGTGTCAGGGAGTCGCACACGTCCCGCTTCCACAGGGAAACTTCCAGTCCAGGGCCCGATAAAGTCTCTACCACATCAAGCCATTTACATGGAGGAGACACACACCAAAGCCCAGACTCAGTGGACAATCGCACGGCTTCCTCCCCTCTTCGGACTTTTCCCGTTTACATCCCTGCTGCTGGTTTGTACCCTGTGTGTTCTGGGGACTTGGAAACCTGCTGCCAATCACGCTTGTCCGAGCCGCGCCGAGGAGCTCCTTGCTCAGTTGAGCTAATGGTGTCCTGTTGGTGGCAGCTTTGGGACCCCCTGGCGAAGGAGTGTCATCCCTTGCTCGGCTGGCAGTCTGCAGGACCACCTGCCTGGCTGCAAATACGGAATCATTTCACCGAGTGAAGACAGTGTGGCCAATGTAAATCAAACAATTTCTGAATCATTTGTGACTTGGTTTAAAGATGATTCAAAATTTGGTGTCTTTTCAGTAAATCATTGTAATACACAGGAACTAAGAGAAACAGTAATAAAAGAAAGGAAACTTAGACTTTACTATTCCTCGTCTGGAAAATCATGTCCAGAGGTGAAAGACTGGACAAGTGGAAAAGTATCTCTTCCGTCAAACAAAACATGAATTAGAGACTCATCTCTAACAAATCAATTTTTGTGGAAATACCTATTTTCCTTTTAGAGACATATATACACAAACAACATTTAAACTTTTAAAAGTTTCTTTAGTTTGAATAAGCTTTTCTCTGCAATACCCTATAGTATATTATTAGACTGAAAATAAGTTAAAATTGAGATTTGCTTTCATGAGTGTGGGGAGAAAGATGGAAGAGAGGGTGCACACGTGCGCACGGAATTTTACTGGCCTTTATGTGCTTGTTTGGTCATGGGAAGAAAAGGTTACCCTTGGGACAGAGAATCACATTTTAGCTTTGCCCTTCGTCTCATAGAAAAAAGTCACATCACATGATTTCTTACCTATGCATATTTTGGGTGGCTATTTATATTCACTTTTTATCTTTCCAAAGGAAATAGTTCCCACCTAATAAGGGGAAGTAGAATGTAGTTTTAATGCAATCAAAGCATTTTTATATAGAATCACAATTTTCTAGCCTATAGAGTTCATCATGCATTTAAATAAGTGCCATGCTTTGGTACTCCAACGCTTAAATAAGTCCTTCATGCTTTGGGCTATTTGAGCTTAGATAAATTTTTAAAAATCTGAAACAATCTGGAAATATGAATGCCTCAAAAGTGATGTCATTCATGCCAGGGCTGTCTGGCCATCCTGTCCTCTTGTCCCTCCCCAGAAGAGATGGCCTGTGTCGGGGACCTGTTCAGGGCAGGGGCAGCGTCTGGGCAGGAGTACCGGCCTGGGGAAGGTGCACGAGCGAGGTCTGTGATCGCCATGGCCTCTGAACCTGAGGGCTATAGGGAAGGATTCTCCGAGGAAGTCCAATGTGACTACTTTAACCTACTGATTTATGAACGTGCTGGCAAATTATCAGTACCCACTTGCTTGTGCTGAGTTGAAATACTCCCGGTCAGCAGCGTGTTTCTGGCTCTGTCTATAGAGTTTTTGCCACAGAAAGGCAAATCTTTAGATTAAATAAGTTGACTCCGTCAGTCTTCTCTCTCACGAATTCTGGGTATCTTGGCTTCCAACGACTGCCTCCCCTACAGGGACTGTCAGCCTGTGGGACTGGGGGAGAAACTTCACCCCAGGCCACAAGGACACACTGGAGGACCAGGGAAAGGTGAAATCCACAGGGTACCGGGGGCAAAGCCACTCCGCTGGGGCCTGACGTGAGGGACAGAAGGCGATGCGTGGGTGTGCGTGGGTGTGCGTGGGTGTGTGTGGGCGTGCGTGGGTGTCTTCACGGGTTTCGGTCTGGAGAGAAAAGGGTGAGGCAGTGGGTGACTGTGGGCACGCTCCCCAGAGCTCCCTGGGCATGCCTGGACAGCTGGATGACACTGTCCAATTCTGAAATCTCTGACATTTCGGATGATCCTACTTGGTTCACTTGTACAAACTCAATTACATTCAACGGACAAACATGCCTCCTTGGCTGCTAGCTAACGTCTTCATGACCAGCGGACCCTTGGGTGATTCGGTCATCTGGGAGAGGGGTGGCGGCACTGCCCGCTTCCATGTCTCGCGTCTTCCATGTGGGTCCTCTCGCCCCGCGTGCCCCGGAGGGCTGTGGCAGGTTAGTTTCCTTCTCTGGACAGAAGAAATGACTCATCTCAGGTCGCAGAGCGTATTAAAGGGAGACGCGCCTCTGGGCCCTTTATCCTGGACTCGCTGAAGCTTCTGGTTTCCAATTCTGAGCAGGATTTTCATAAGGGAAAACAAGCAATGCCAGGAAACCACACTTTCCAGGTCCGCCTTCACCTGGCTGTTTAATTTCAGCACAGAAATCTGAGCTCTGAAAATATCAGTATCAGCTTCCAGGGTGCGGATGACTCAGCAGTAAACGCAAACCAGCCGGAGGGAAGCTCCTTGTAAGACTGGCCCTCCGGCATGCGTTCTTCTTAGCCCCTTGGCTATTTGTACTGATAAAATTTGATTCTTTTTTTAGTCTTCATAGAACTCTTCTTTCCAATGCTTAGATTCCATTGGAGACAAAAGGTCACATCCTTATTCATATACACATTTAGAGGTTTAGAGCTAACTTATATAAGGAAGATATTCCTAACTCCAATAAATAGTCTAGTTAAAAAAATTACTTGATTGTGACTGACGCTACCTCTAGCCATAGTATGGACAGATGAGTAGAAAAAATAAATGAATAATAGCAGGGGCAGAAGATATCGGATGTTAAAGTGTAAAAAAAATTACTTGAATGACTTGAAGATAAAAAATAATAATACAAAAATAATATATGTTCATGGAATATGTAGGAAATTTGGAAACTACGAAGACTTGAAAAAAAAAGAAAAAGGAAATGATATCAGCCTAATCTGAGTCTGAAGAGAGCGTGGTTAGTCGCGGTGACTTTTCAGGCATGTACACACGCACACACGTACAGGTACACGGCATGCACGCACACACACACGGCATGCACGCACACAAGTGCAGGCACATGGCGCACACACGCGCACACATGCAGGCACACGGCATGCACGCACACACATGCACACTTGCTGGCACACGGCACGCACACATGCACACACACGGCATGTGCATCTGCTGACCCGTGGCTGGGTGCGGGGGAGGCAGCTGCAGGGTTGTGCGCCGCTGGCCCCCCCTTTTCACCCTCACCATGGATATTTAGTGATCACAGGCCTCTTTCCTGATGGCCAGGGGCTATTTCAGAGGGTCCTTCAAACACTCAGAGAGCCACTACCAAAAATCCAAATGTTAGCCTAAGTCCTGTTTCATACCTCGATTTTTTTTTCCCTTCACTAGAGTTTTTTTGTATGCATTTTCCCACATCATAAAGAATTTTAAATAATTTCATATGACTGTATACTATTTCTACAAATATACAAACCCTCTATTAACCCTTATTGTTGGATGCAGGTTTTTCTACATATTTTGCCATTATAAATAAAGGTGCGGTAACACCAGTGTGCTTAAACTTTTGACTGGACCCCTGATTATTTCCTAAGGAAATTTTCCAGGTTTCCTTAGAAGTGGGTTTTTTAGATCCAGGATTGAAAACAATTTTTATGACTACCAATTTATTTAGCAGTATTGTTTTCCAGAAAAATTGGGCCCATTTCATAGTCTTGATGAACTTTTGACAACAAAGAATACTAACATATTTTAAACTTTTTCTAATCTGCTGAGTAAGAAAAGGATTTATAATTTAGATTCACAATTCTTTTTTTAAATTAACAAAGCAGATGATCTGTTTATGTTTTTAGGCCGTATTTCAATTTGGATAATAGTTTTATTTATTGATTTGTGTGAGTTATTTATTATTAATAAAAATACCGTGGGCAATGTTATTTCCCAGTTTTGAGCAAGCTTGGGGTGCTTTCTAATACATGGGAAGTTTTCATACTTAGGCAGTCAAATGCGTATACATTTTACATTGTGATTCCTTATATTTTTTTATGTTTGGAAAGTTCTTCCCCATTCAGGGAAAAGAAAACTATTTGTCTAAGTTTTCTTCTGGCATTCTTCCAGTTCTAAGAACAATGGAGCATGCCATGGATAAGAAAAAATTTCCAAGGAAGCCATGACTACGTCTTGTAAAATCTGTCATCAGTAGGGCCACCGTTGGGAAAAGTGACCTCGTCTAAGCTGTGATTTAACGGGACTGAGACAGTCTCCCTTCCAATGGCAAACTCCTTACCTGTCATTACGTTACAGAGATTCATTCTTGGGCCCCGAAGGGTTTGTTTTGTCAATTCCCTCTTCACTGCTGAAAGGAATCATCGTGGAGTTATTAGCTAACGTATTCATTATTGATTACGTTCCATGACAATTTGCTGTGCATTTAATAATCCATTAGAGCAGGGTCTCCTGGGAAGGCGCCTAAACTCCGTGTGCAGCTGGGAGCCGAGGGGGGCAGGAGGGGCAGCTGGCGGAGGCTGGGAGACAGCAGTGCTAGATGCTGCTTCATTTACGACCTGCCAGGACCTGGCTCTGATCCTCGTTGCAGAATCTGTGATGATTTTATGCAGTTTTTCCTCTAGCTTCAGAACATGCGAGGGCAGACTTTCAGGAATCCCTCTGATTCGATCACCCGCCTTTCAATCCCCCCCTCCTTACTGTTTGATCAGTGACTGCTAGGATGGTTTATTCACGGTGGCCACCTGACCCTCACATGCAAGCTCTGTTTTATTGGAGGAGAAGTTACCCATGTGTGCTTTCTAGCCCCTAAAGCATGTGTGCTTAATAAATAAAATAAGGCACGTAAAATAACAATAAAGCCACCATTGACGGAGCACATAGGTTTATCGCTTATCCACTCTTAGCCACCACCCCACGAGGTTTCTTGGATGGAGCGGGTTTCTTGGATGGAGCTCAGAGACTCAGAGGTAAAAACCGGTCTAAGAGCAAACAGCATTTCCTAAGGTGCTTACGGAGCGACTCCCAAGGGCTACAGGCCTGGTCTCCTCCAAGGACCGCAGCTGCCCCCAGGCCGCGGGGGATGAAGGTGCCTGGGAAGGTGGAGCGTCCCCTGGCCGCGGCTGGACCAGGTGGAACTGGGGACTGGGGACATGACTGGCGCTGCCCACCCACCCCCACCAGGGGCCCTGCACACTCAGGGAGGGGCCGAGGCGCGAGTCCAGGGCAGCTGTGCGCTTGGGCCACGCCACCAGGGCAGGGCCACCGCAGGGGACTCCCCAGCTGGGTCTGCAGCCCGCGTGGGGCACCGCGCGAGAAACAGGCTAGTCGCAAAGACGCGGAGGCTGTGAACGCTGACCTTTTAAAGTACATTGGCGTGAATTCAATGCGCACAGTAATGCGTGGAAAGAAATAGAACAAAACAGAATTTCTGTGGCGAAGAGATTTAAAACTCGGCCTGGAGGTCGTTCTGGGGGTTGCTGTCAGCAGGCCCACCCTCCTGCCCACTGCCCCAGCGGCAGGTTTAGGCTGGTGTCCCCCAACATCCGAGGGCACAGGGACAGGCACGGCCCACGACAGCATCGCTGCCCGCGAGGACACGCCCGGCGCTCCCACCAGGCACCAGCGCTGGTGGCTGGTCTCACTTTCTTTTCCTTTAAACCCTGCCTGGACCTGCCAAGACCAGGCACGGGGCGGTCGCTGTCTGATCGGTGTCCCTGAATTCTAGCACCCCAGATAAACGCCCGTGTGCGCTGCAGCTCAGCGTGTGCTTTCTCGTTGACATGCGACTTTTACTCGGCTTTCTGCTCTACCTGCCGGAGTGGGGGCCACCGGAGAACTTCTGCTCGCCGTGCCTGGGGCAGGAGTCCAGGCGGAGCAGGAGGGATGCCTCGTTGCTGCCGCGGGAGACTTGCCAAGGGCTGGTGGCTCCACTCGGGACAGCATCAGGGCGCCCGGAAGCTGAGAGACGCTCATCCTCTGTCCTGCCCAGGTGCGCTGGCCCAGCAGCCGCAGTGCAGGTCAGCATGCTCCTCCAGGTGACTCTGATGCAAGCTCGTGGTGGAGACCCACGGATCTAGAAGCTTCTTCACTCACATGTGTGCGCCCTAGATGAATGACTGGAGGGTGGGGCCAGTGGGGGTCCACCAGGACACCTGTGCGTGGTCCTGCCGCGCGACCTGGGCCCCTGCGTGCGGTGGCCTGGTCCCCACAGGCAGATTCCTGACAGGAGGCATCCGAGAGCCAGGTGGAAATGGTACGGCCTGTTCCGACCGAGTCTCGGGAGTCACCATCATGTCGTCTCTCCTCTGTTGATCGAAGAGCCACAAGCCAGCCCGGGTTCATGGTGAGAGGACAGACACGCCTGCGTGTGGTGGGCTCGCCAAGGGTTTGGAGCCATATTCAAAAACCTCCAGAGCGTGTCCTCTGCGCAGACTCCCATAGGCAAACTCTGCTCATCTGCGTCCAGACTCCCCAGAAGACGCCTGGCCCTTGGCAGAAACCTCAAGGTCCACAGGGGTGTGATGTGAGGAGTTTGCGTCGAACACTGTTTGGTGGAAAATAGGTTGGGAACCACTTCTCCTAACCGTTTAATTTCACGACTTCCCTTAAGAGAGGATTGCAAGGCTTTCTGAGAACAAGCTTCTGATAAATGTAACTGTAACAATCAATGCACGGCAATGCTATATACCAGTACCTCGCATGTGAACTCAGTGAGTCATTATGGACTAGAGCTGTAAAATGCAAACCCGAGCCTTTCCCTCTAGCCCGTCCCAAGCACGCATTTGGTTTAGCGGGTGCCCCTTCTTCACTCTTCTGAATCTAACACAGTGTGACAAAACACACGACTGCCATGAATCACAGAAGACGTGACAGAGGGAAGCTGTTAGCCTGGACATCTCTGAACACTCCATTTCCTATCAGTGATTCTCACTCAGCCCCTCAGGGTGCTGTGCTGGTGAGGGGGCGGCTGGGACAGTGGAGGCCAGAGCCCTCTTGCCTGGATATTTTAAGCTTAGACAAAAATGACTTCTCAAGTGCTAGGTGAGTCACATTTTCTAAATTCAAAGTATCAGTTTGAATTTGACATCTCTAGGGCTCATACATGAATTTTCAGGTGTTGAGATTTCATGCTGGTTCTCAGACTAGTTTTACAAAAGTTCAGGAAGGTTTACCAAGGGCTCATTCCAGCCACAGAATTTCACCCAGAACTTTGATGATGAAATGAAATTTGAATATTGTGGTTTTTACCATTTAGTCAAGGATTTTATTGGTCTCCTTTGATTTCCAGTAAAAGAATCTTTGAGTTCAAACAAGCATTTGTAGGTCATCTCCTCAGCTTGCCTTCCAGTCCCTGAAAGCTCTGCATCTGTTTTCTCTCCCATTAATCACATATCTCTTTAATTCTTAACATATGTACTTTCTTTTAAATTGAGTTTCCCAGAAAACTTACAATAGGCATTTAATTGTGGGGAGTAAAGAATTAGCATACATCTCCCATCAGGTCTTAACATGTTAATGTGCGTGAGTAGTGAAAGAACTTTGAGTAGCAGTGGTGAAGGTATTGCAAAGGGAAGTATTTTCAACGGTCTCTTGAAGGAAGTGGGCATTATGTAGGGATTTGTCTTGGTCACCAGAGCTGCTGTGACGATCCCACCCACGGGTGATGTAAACAGCAGGAGTTATTGTCTCACGGCTTTGGAGGTTATAGGGATCCACCATTAAGGTCTTGCTTCTCCGGCGCCTGCAGCCTTCTGGTGATGGTTTGCCAGCACTCCTTGGCATTCGGAGCTGCCTCTGTCACAGGTGCCTCTCTCTCCATCCCTGGGCCTCCTCTGGTTGCTTATGGACTTGAGCTATATTGGGCGAAGACCTGTCCTCATTCAGTTTGGCCTCACCTTAACTGAGGGTCAACTGGACACAGGCAGAGATCCTATTTACAAATGGGTCCACACCCACCGGGTGGGGGAGTGCGACCTGAGCATGTCTTTGGGTGGGGATATAATTCAGTCCCCACAGATCAGATTAATTCCGTGCATTCTACCTGGCCACCACGATGGCCCAGGGCTTTTCAGAGAGGCTGAAATACAAGCTTGCTTTGTCCAGGCTACCAGAGATTTTTACAACTGCAAATGCAGAGTGATTGTTGTTCAAAGCACAACGCAAGCTGCTCCGTGCACTTACAGAGAGGGTCTCGAGAGTGTGAAAACTGGTGGCCGTCCACAGTGCTATGTCATGCGTTTATACGCAGGCACACCTATGAACAAACTAAAATGGAGGAGGAGGGAGGTCCAATCGAGACAGCAAACAGCTTTCAGGATGTTTCTTAATCATTTGTTGTATAAAATCCAAATGCAGATATTTCTTGGCCTCCACTCATTTCTATTAACTTGTCAGTTTGTTTCTTTTATTCTTGTCTTTTCAGCTTCAAATAAATGAAGCTGTTTAAGTCAATCAATTTGTATGTTCATTCTTTCCTTTATTTATTCGTTCTTTCATTTATTACATCAATAGCACCAAACTAATGCTGAAGATAGAAGATGAAGCAGACGTGGTTTCTGTTCTCTGGGTAGGACAGAAGTGGGGGGTATTCACACTGTCACTTGGGGATGGCAGTACAAACTTTGATTTTGTCATTTAGCGTATTAGTTATCCCTCTCTGCTAAGTCATATAAATGTTTTATAAACCTTCTGTGTATATAGTTGATAAAAATATTTAACGGGGGAAGTTAACAGCAAAATGAACCCTGAGACATATGACTAAAGACATCCCACGATTACTTAGCCATTTATCAACCTAACTAATTATCCTTCAATCTACATTTCTCCATCAAATCTACAAAAAAATCACGAGGCAGCTGTCAAATGCTTTGCTGTGATCAACTTTTGCTCTGTAGCAGTTAGAATGCTTTTGTCTGCGAAGAATAGTAAATTCTAACTTAATTGTCCTGTAAAGTAAAAATAGGTCTGATTTTACATGGAAGTGCAGAGGTAGGGCAGCCCCAAGGTTGGTTAATTCAGCAGGTCAGGGACGTCACGGACCTGGGCTCCTTCCTCTTCCTGTCCTGCCAAGCTTTACACACTGGCTGACCTTTAGGCTGGCATTCCTCTTGGCCACAGTGTGACTGCAGCAGCTCCAGGCATCGCATCCAGATGCAACACTGTCCATTAGAAGGGGGTACCTTTCCCCATGTGTCTTCTTTCAAGTCAGTGCAGAAGGCTTCCCCACAGGTGCCCATACTCTGTCTCACCTGTTGGAATTGAACCACAGCTGCATTTCTGTACCAATCACTGGCACGAGGGAACTGTGGCTGACGTGGACTAAACAAGATTCTCTTCTCAGCGAGGAACTGGATACCTTCCTCAGCATTTGAACCCAGGATGGAGGGTAGATAAGCAAAACCAAAGAAAATGGGGACCTTCCAGGGAGGACAAAGGTTGGGGAGAAATGGATTTGGGGAGAGACCTGATAGTGCTGGCTGGTTCTCTATGGCAGTATTCTCTCAAACATGAACAAATGCATCTCTGGCACCATGTGATGTTTTGCAGAACATACATCATTACCTACCAGGAACAATATTTTTTCTACTAGAAAATATATTTGTGCCCCATGTCAAAAAAATAACACAAGAAATTTTTAAGAGATCATGTTCTGGAAAAACATAGATTTTCCACTGTTATTTCTTCACTTACCATTTTGTTGTCTACTGGTGATTGTTGTCAGATGACTGCTTATGGCTAGCTAGGGACTTTTTTTTCCAAAAAAAATATTTTTTTATTGTGAAATAACATAAATACAAAGAAAACAAAGAAGAAGCAATAATTTCAAAGTACACTTCTATAAGTAGTTACAGAACAGATATCAGAGTTTGTTATGAGTTACTATTCTGCTATTTCAGATTTTTCCTCCTAACTGCTCCAAAACACCAGAGGCTAGAAGAAATATCAGTGATTCAGCAATGATACTCATCTATTAAATCCTGTTTTCTCTGCTATACTTCCTCTTTCTTTTTGATCCTTTTGCCAATGTATAGGGATCCTTAGTCAATGCCTGTTCTGACTTTTTCATGTTGAGAAAGGTGTTGACACTAAAGGATGGGGGATGGAATCAATTGATAATCCTGGAGAGGCTGGTCCCTCTGGGTTTCAGGACTTATCTGGCCTAGGAACCCTCTGGAAATTATAGATTCTAAGAAAGCAAACTTAGTGCATGAAACATTGATAGGGTTTCAGTTCAAGCCCGAGGTGTTCTTAAGAGTCAATAGGAGTGGTGACGTTGTTTGGGGTTTAGCAAACCATGGCAATCAGCTCTGTCTAACTGAAGCTTGCGTCAGAGCAGCCTCCAGAACAGCTTCTTGACTCTGTTTGACCTCGCTTAGCCACAAGGCCGTATTTTATTACACATCTTTTCCCCCTTTTGGTCAGGAAGGCATTGTTGATCCCACAGTGCCAGGGCCAGGCTCATCCCTGGGAGTCACGCCCCACGTTGTCAGGGAGACTTTCACCCCTAAATGTCACGTACCACATAGGGGCGAGCGCAATGATTTTCCCTGCAGAGTTGGGCTTAGAGAGAGAGTGGCCACATCTGGGCAACAGAAGAGTTTTCCTGGCAGCAATTCTTAGGCCTCATTATGGGTAGTTGTTCTAGTTTGTAGCTGCCAGAATGCAACACACCAGAGACTGATTGGCTTTTAATAAAAGGGGATTTATTTCATTAGTTCTTCAGAGGAAAGGCAGCTAACTTTCAACTGAGGTTCTTTCTTACGTGGGAAGTCACAAGGCGATCTCTGTTGGCCTTCTCTCCAGGCCTCTGGGTTCCAACAACTTGGGGTGATTTCTTTCTGCATCTCCGAAGGCCTGGGCTGAGCTGCGAGTGCTGAGATGAGGAATGCTGAGCTGCTTGGGCTGTGCTACGTTGAGTCTCTCTTTTAAGCACCAGCCAATTAACTCAAACATCATTCATTGTAGCTGGCACGCCTCCTAGCCAACTGCAGATGTAATCAGCAACAGATGAGGTTCATGTACCATTGGCTCATGTCCACAGCAATAGAACTAGGTATCTTTACCTGGCCAAGTTGACAACTGAATCTAACTACCACAGTAGTCTTAGCTTCCCCAGTACAGAAATAAGTTTCATTAGGGCAAAACTCAAAGTCAAGGTCCTGGCCCATTTTCTTCACCATTGGAGCTGAGAGGGTACTGGGGGTTTCCCAGATGGGAAAGTTTAATGGTTATATATAATATATATATATATATATGTTCCTTTGAAACCTCAAGGGACCTATCTATACTTTTTATTTTTTTATTTTTATTTATTTATTTATTTTTTACATGGGCAGGCACCAGGAATCGAACCCGGGTCCTCGGGCATGGCAGGCGAGCACTCTTACCTGCTGAGCCACCGTGGCCCGCCCCTATCTATACTTTTTAATTATCAGCGATGATAGTCTGAGATGTGTCCTGGTAGCACGTAAGGCTACACAGAATTACAAGGCCTTGTTCATGCTCTGAACTCCAGGAGTTTGGGTTGTTTAAACGAGCTCCCCACACGGGTTAATTTAGATGGTGTGTCACAGAAAATTTAGGTTCCTGATGCAATAAACCTCTCTGCCTTTGGTCTCATGCAGTAGGTGAAGCTTAGAGTGCACACACCATCATCTTTTATCCTGTCTTCTGATTTACCCTAGTCCCAGCCAGAATGGCTTCCTTTGTATCTCTAATTGAGGCCTGATCTCTCTCTCTCTTTTTTTTTAGCTGTTATTAACAAAGCTATGCTGACTTTCCGGGCTGCAGTGCTCCATTTCTGGGTCTCAGGTGTCACAGAGTTACTCAGAGTTCCAGGGAAATACCAGCGGATACACCTACAGCTCAGTGTCTCAGAAAGTAGGAACACTCTCACGACTTCAGACTAAGTATGGCTGGTGTAAAGGTTTATAATCTAGGCACCAGTTTTCTTAGAAGCATTTTCTTAAAGAGACCTTAGCGTATTCGTTCCTCTGTTTCTGGCTTATTTTGCACAACACATTGTCCCCAAGCTTTACTTAGTTCACTGCAGGTCTTTTAACATCCTTTCTTTTTGTAGCTGCACCACATTCCATCTGCGCCAGTTTGTACATATTATGTATCCCAGAAAGCCATGTTTTAATTTTGATCCAATCTTGTGGGAGCAACCATTACTTTTCATCCTGATTCAATACTGTAGGTTGGAAACTTTCCATTAGAACATCTCCACAGAGATGTGGCATGCCCAGTTGTGGGTGTGACCTTTGATTAGAAGGAGATGTGACTCCACCCATCCAGGTGGGTCTTGATTAGTTTACTGGAATCCTTTAAAAGAGGAAACATTGGACACAGCCAGAAACGACAGAAACTCAGAGCTGACAGATCACGGATGTTTGGAGATGCTTGGAGCCCAGCAGATGTTGCCATTTGCCTTCCCACAAGATTCAACTGAGAACGTGGAGAGAGTCAAGGGATGCCAAGAGATGAAGGCCAGCCTCAGAGAAGCAAAGAGAGGAGCCCCCACAGGAACAGAGGCTGAAGGCAACGGAGCCCAGAGTAAAGGGCCAGTCGTTGCAGCCACGTGCCCTCCCAGTTGTCAGGGGGGTTCCTGACCCATCAGTCTTTCTTGAGTGAAGGTGACCTCTTGTTGTACTTCCTTAGAACTGTAAACTTGTCACTTACTAAATTCCCCTTTTTAAAAGCCATTCCAATTCTGGTATGATGTATTCTGACAGCTTGCAAATGAATGCACCATCACATAAATGTATCACAGTTCGATGTTCTCCTTCTCAGGCTTTGTTCCTTGGGCCCCCTCCATCTGTTGGGCATCATGGATAGTGTCCAAGTTAAACAGACCATGTCTTACAGTGGCCTCACTTGGTTGTACAGTCAGCAGCAGTCTCAATTTTACCCAATTTTCATTGGTTCATAGTGACAAAGAACCAATAAATACAGCCTCACCAAATATCAAACCAAAACTACCCCTTATCTCTTGTCCTCCCTCCCCCCCAAATTAGTTGCCCCTGGTAGTGCTGTGGTGCTGTTGATGTCTTCCTGTTAACTATTGGCCATAGCATGCATTTAAAATTTTCCCCCGTACCCCTTGTGCTGTTTTGAAAGGATGTGTGTCCCCTAGAAAAGCCATGTTTTAATCTTAATCCCATTTTGTAAAGGCAGCCATTTCTTCTGATCCCTATTCAGTATTATATGTCTGAAAGTGTAATTAGATCATATCCCTGGAGATGTGATTTAATCAAGAGTGACTGTTAAGCTGGATTAACTGGAGGCTTGTCTTTACCTATTTAGGTGGGTTTTGATTAGTTTCTGGAGTCCTATAAAAGAGGGAACATTTTAGAGAATGTGTGATTCAGAGAGAGCAGAGCAGAATGACATAGCCACGAGAAGCAGAGTCCACCAGCCAGTGACCTTTGGAGATGAAGAAGGAAAACGCCTCCCGGGGAGCTTCATGAAACAGGAAGCCAGGAGAAGAAACTAGCAGATGACGCCCTGTTCACCATGTGCCCTTCCAGATGAGAGAGAAGCCCTGACTGTGTTCGCCATGTACCTTTCTGGATGAGAGAGGAACCCTGACCATGTTCACCATGTGACTTCTCACTTGAGAGAGAAACCCTGAACTTCATCGGCCTTCTTGAACCAAGGTGTCTTTCCCTGGATGCCTTAGAGTGGACACTTCTATAGACTTGTTTTAATTGGGGCATTTTCTCGGCCTTAGAACTGTAAACTAGCAACTCATTAAATTCCCCTTTTTAAAAACCATTCTGTTTCTGGTATATTGAATTCTGGCAGCTAGCAAACTCAAATACCCCTCTACTGTTTACTCTTTGACAACTATCTAACCAATGAAACTGTTCATGTGAGAACTAATGATAATTGCAGATTTTATCAGTGGAATACATGGCACTAAACATCCCCTTTCAATCATGTTCACCTTCAATATGGCAATGTTACTTATAACCCCACTAATGAGCTACTGTCACTTCTCTCCATTCCCTTGCACTTACGTTCACCCTCATTGGTAGCCTCCCCCATCTCTAGCTTCTGTGCTCCTCTAGGTCTGCCATGTTCTGCATTGTAACCTCTGAGATTCCCTTTACCAGAACCACAATAGCGAAATCCTGCAGAATCTCTCCTTCTGTGTCTGACTTATTTTGCTCAGCATTCTGTTCTGAAGGTTCATCCTTGTTGTCATGTGTCAGGACGTCATTTCATCTTACTGCTGCATAATATTCCATCGTATGTACGTACCACATTTTGTTTACCCACTTATCTGTTGATGGGCACTTGGATTGTTTCCATCTTTTGGCAACTCTGAATAATGCTGCTGTGAACATCGGTGTGAAAATATATGCTCATGTCACTGCTTTCAGCTCTTTTTGGTTTATACCAAGTATTGGTATTGCCAGCTCACAGGGCCACTCAATATTTAGTTTTCTGAGGAATCACCAAACTGTTTTCTATAGCAGCTGCTCCATTATACCTTCCACCAATAGTGAATAAGTGTTCCAATTTCTTCACAACCTCTCTAACATTTGTAGTTTCTGTTTGTTCGACAGCAGCCATTCTTATAGGTGTGAGGTGATATTTCATTGTCATCTTGATTTGCGTTTCTCTTATAGCTAATGAAGCTGAGCATCTCTTCATGCGCGTTTTAGCCTTTTGTATTTGCTCTTCAGAAAAGTGTCTATTCATATGCTCTGTCCATTTTTATAATTAGGTTGTTCTTTTTTGTTGAGCTCTATAATTTCTTTATATGCACAGATATCTAGCCTTTATCTGGTATGTGGTTTCCAAATATCTTCTCCCATGTGTTGGCTGCCTATTTATCTTTTTAACAAAGTCCTATGAGACACGGAAGCTCTTGATCTTAACGAGTTCCCATTCATGTGTTTTTCCTTTCACTGCTTGTGCTTTAGGTGTAAAGTTTAAGACGGTACCTCTATTCCTGTATCTTGAAGATGTTTCCCTGCGTTTTCTTCTAGAAGTTTTGTGGTGCTGGCTCTTGATTGGGTTCTTTAATCCATTTTAATTAATTCTTGTATAAGGTGTAAGATGGGGGTTTTCTTTCATTCTTTTGGCCATTGCTGTCCAATTCTCCCATGCCCACTCACTGAAAAGCCTATTCTGTCCTAGTTCAATGGATTTGGGGGCCTTGTCGATAATCAGTTGTCCACAGATTTGGTGGTCCATCTCTTCACTCTCGATTTTATTCCGTTGTGATCCTTCTATCGTTTAACCAGTGCCATGCTGTTTTGACCACTGTGGGTTTATAGTAAGCTTCAAAGTCGGGAAGTGTGAGTAGTCCCACTTCACTCTTCTTTTTTAGGATATCTTTAGCTATTTGGGGTCTCTTTCCCTTCCAAATAAATTTGATAACTAGCTTTTTCCAAGTCTTCAAAGTAAGTTGTTGAGATTTTGATTGATACTGCATTGAATCTACAGATCAATTTGGGTAGATTGACATCTTAACAACATTCAACCTTCCTATCCCTGAGTAGGGACTGTCTTTCCATCTATATAGGTCATTGCATTGGTTTGTTAAATGCTGTCGGGATGCAATATACTGGAAATCGAATGGTTTTTAAAAAGGTAGTAATTAAGTTGCATGTTTACAGTTCTAAGCCCGTAAAAATGTTCAAAGTAAGGCATCCGTGGAAAGATGACTTGACTCAAAAAGGCTGATGAAGTCTGGAACACCTCTGTCAGCTGGAAAGACATGTGGCTGGCATCTGCTGGTCCTTTGGCTTCTGGTTTTCCAGCAGCTTCCCCAAAGGTGTTTTCTTTCTGCCACTCCAAATGTCTGTCTGTTTCAGCTCTCTCTGTTGGCACTCCAAGTATCCAAGCTTCCTCCAAAGTGTTTCCCCTTTTAAAGGCTCCTGTAAACCACCTAAAAGGGCAGAGTCACGTCTCCATCTAATCGAAAGGTCCCAGTAACAAATGGGTGTGTCACATCTTCATGGAAATAATCTAAAAAATGCTTTCCACCCTAAACACTAGATCTGGCCCCACAAGGTTTGATCAGGATTAAAACATGGCTTTTCTGGGGCACATAAGAGATTCAAACCAGTGCCGTCATTTAAAAATTTATTTTAGCATGTTTTGTGGTTTTCTGTGGACATGTCCTTGACGTCCCTGGTTAGGCTTATGCCTACATGCCTGATTCTTTTGGTCACAATTTTGAATGGAATTTTTTCAAGGACTTTTTTTTTCCCAGTGCAATAGAAACATTCTATCATGGACTTTATTGTTTCTTGACTTCAGCAATGAAATTCCTTCGATATTACAAGCTAATCAGGCCTCTAACCTTTCAGTAGCAGGAGCTGCCAAACTGACTTATTTATACTACTTATTTCGTATCTGCCTGTGTCTCCTTCTTTCTGCTAGTACAACTCTTACACAAGTCTAGCATGCAATTTTGCTGATGCATTTATATTTAATATGCTAGGGTATGTACTGGAATATTTGTGTTAAAAATTTTGAGGGTGGAATGGCTTATATGTATTTTTTAATGCAATTTTATTGAGATATATTATGTATTCATATACCACATACTCATCTAAATTGTACAGTCGGTGGTTCACAGTATCATCATAGAGCTGTGCATTCGTCACAATTCATTTTTGAACATCTTTACTCCAAAAAACATAAGAATAAAAGTAAAAAAGAACACCCGAAACATTCCATATCCCTTATCCCCCTATGATTTATTTATTTATTTTTGTCTTTATTTTCGTACTCATCTGTCCATTACACTAGTGTCAGTCACGAGGTTTTCACAATCCCTGTCACACCTCAGAAGCTCTATATTCTTCAAGTTTCTTCAAGAATTGAGGCTATTGGATTGCAGTTCAACAGTTTCAGCAATTTCCCTCTAGCTGAAAAGAGGTATCTGTAAACCACATTAGAATAACCTCCAGAACAACCTCTCGGCTCTGTTTGAAATCTCTCAGCCATCGAAACTTTACTTCATTTCTCTCCCCCTTTTGGTCAAGAAGGCTCTCCCACTCCCACGATGCCAGGGCCAGGGAAAGCCTGATACTGAAAACAGGAGCCCACCAAAGCGAAAACAAACCCCAGACAAGCAAAAGCAAAGTTTCCTTCGAAGTGTGGAATTTCAGGATCAGTGAACAGACGTGTGGTCGGCCAGGGCCTGTCAGGGTGTGTGACACGACGGCCATGCCCCCCGGCCCGTCAGGGTGTGTGCCACGACGGCCTTGTCTCCTCTTGCAGAGTGAAGAGTGACCTAGCTGGGGACGATTGCTCCCGGGCAGGGAGGCCCTGCCTGCAGCTGCCTTGGAGCACCACTTCAGCATCTTCTCCAAAGTGTGAAGAACCCATTCCACATTTAGAAAGTCAATTTCATTTGTTTTTCATTTTTATGATAATGGGAATGAAAAAGCAAGCATCCAAGCGATTTTAACCTTTCATTTGAAGCTGAATGGTTCTTGATTGCTGGGAGCTGAACTCTATTTTATTAACCTAGTAGTGCTGTTGTTACTAGGAAACCATGCTTCACAGTCTAGCATGATATGTGAAAAATGAAATGCCTAATTATTACAAAGGTATCTTGATGTGTGATGTAGCCTTTTAGGTTTAAAGCCTCTGCCTGTTTTCCCAAAAGTTATTTTGTGATGAATTAGATGACATATATTTAATTTCTTTTCAAAATCATTTATATCAGCCCCCCCCAAAGATAATTTATATATTACATCTTAGCCAATTTATCTGTTACCTTAAAAATATGTGCAGCACTATCCCACGATGAGGGAGCATCTCATGCGAGTTGCTGGGTAGTTTGGGGTTATTGTTCAGCGGGTATTACTAGGGAGCTGTTTGGTTATAAAGTCTAAGTGAACTTTGATAAAAACTTACTATGCCCAGAATCATTCACTGTGTGAGTGCAAACTGCATCTGCCGTATCTGTTCGTAGTGGTTTATTACTCCCGTACTTTGGGAGCTACTTTGCAAGCATGCATTGTTTCCATGGACCCATGTAAATCTCCTACAATATTGCAGGTGCTTTGCCGTCGTTATTCAAACCCACCCGTCAGTGTTCGGAAGGGAAGACTACACTGGCACGAGCATGGCAGCAGTAGCCGTAGCTTAGACTTTTGCTGTTCTTTCCAAAGGGTTATTTCATGTGCTTTTGTTCCTATAACAGCCCTACAAAATACATGGTGAGATGCGATTAGTACCCTTTTACATGGGAGAAAATGGATGCTGGGATAAGACAAGTGAAGTTTTCAACACCAGATAGCTGTTAGGTGGTGGCCCTGGGCTTGACCTTAGTTTTTCTGACTCTGAATGCCGATGCGTGTGGCGCGTCTCCTGCAGGATTCATGAACACTCTGAGAGCCTATCGCTGTGTCCTCTGAATTATGGCGGAAGATGTTTCTTCTTACAGAGATTTTACCTGGAATATTTATTTGCAATCAGTGACAACTGAAGTAGATTCAATTCAAATATTTCTGAGCGTCTACAACCTGCCAGGTTCTAGGTTAGGCTCTTGTGTATACACTTCTCCTGGATCATCCCATTTAATGCTATTCAGACGCCTTCCAATTCCATTCAAACCCTTAGACTGCTTAGTCGTTGAGTGTCTGCCATGTATGAGACAGACATTGTAGAGGCTCTAACTGCTCCAGATAATTAAGTTAGTTAGATTTAACTTCTATTCTCCTGGAAAATTAGGCCAGAAACTCTAAATTTATACTTTGTATAATCTTTTGAAGATCCTATTATGATGAAAACTGGACTTTTATCTATAAGCTTTTTTTTTTTTTTTTTTTAAAGCATTTTTTTTATTTTATTATTTTTTGTTTGTTTGTTTGTTTTTTACATGGGCTGGGGCCGGGAATCGAACCGGGGTCCTCCGGCATGGCAGGCAAGCACTCTTGCCCGCTGAGCCACCGCGGCCCGCCTATCTATAAGCTTTTGTATTGGCAATTACTTAATTTCTGGTTCTTAGTTTTCATGTTTGAATTTTATTAATCATTTAAAAATATTCCATTTGCAATAGATGTTGCAGTGGTATTGAATACTTATGTGTCAGTCTGTGAATAAAAATCTGTATTGAATTTGGCTATCTGGCTTTCACTTGCCTTATTTAGATTGAAAGATATTTGATTTTTAAAATATAAATAGTGGTAAGTTAGTTCCCAAATGATTGATGTGGCTAATTGTGATTAAGAGATCAGTTGTGATAATGTGCTGAGGAAAGTGGGAAAAGAAAAGGAAGAGCTCAGGATTTCAAATTTCCAGCTCAAATACCCCATAAATGACTGAAAGTTTCTATGTCAGTACTAAACCCTTATCCCCTGTAACCAAAGACATGAGATTTTTGAAAACCAAATTCAGACCCCTAAGATCAGGAACAAGACAAGGATGTCCACTATCACCACTGTTATTCAACATCATGCTGGAAGTTCTAGCCAGAGCAATTAGGCAAGAAAAAGAAATACAAGGCATCAAAGTTGGAAAGGAAGAAGTAAAACTATCACTGTTTGCAGATGATATGATACTATACGTCAAAAACCCTGAAAAATCCACAGCAAAACTACTAGAGCTAATAAACGAGTACAGCAAAGTGGCAGGTTACAAGACCACATTCAAAAATCTGTAGTGTTTCTATACACTAGTAATGAACAAGCTGAGGGGGAAATCAAGAAATGAATTCCATTTACAATTGCAACTAAAAGAATGAAATACTTAGGAACAAATTTAACTAAAGAGACAAAAGACCTATACAAAGAGAACTACAAGAAACTGTTAAAAGAAATCACAGAAGACCTAAATAGATGGAAGGGCATACCATGTTCATGGATTGGAAGACTAAATATAGTTAAGATGACAATTCTACTTAAATTGATTTACAGATTCAACACAATATCAATCAAAATCCCAACAACTTACTTTTCAGAAATAGAAAAACCAATAAGCAAATTTATCTGGAAGGGCAGGGTGCCCCGAATTGCTAAAAGTATCTTGAGGAAAAAAAATGAAGCTGGAGGTCTCACGCTGCCTGACTTTAAGGCATAATACGAAGCCACAGTGGTCAAAACAGCATGGTACTGGCATAAAGATAGATATATTGACCAATGGAATCGAATAGAGTGCTCAGATATAGACCCTCTCATCTATGGACATTTGATCTTTGATAAGGCAGTCAAATCAACTCATTTGGGACAGAACAGTCTCTTCAATAAATGGTGCCTAGAGAACTGGATATCTATATCCAAAAGAATGAAAGAGGACCCGTATCTCACACCCTATACAAAAGTTAACTCAAAATGGATCAAAGATCTAAACATTAGGTCTAAGACCATAAAACAGTTAGAGGAAAATATAGGGAGATATCTTATGAATCTTATAATTGGTGGTGGGTTTATGGACCTTACACCTAAAGCAAGATCACTGAAGAAATAAATAAATAAATGGGAGCTCCTCAAAATTAAACACTTTTGTGCATCAAAGAACTTCATCAAGAAAGTAAAAAGTCAGCCTACACAATGGGAGACAATATTTGGAAATGACATATCAGATAAAGGTCTAGTATCCAGAATTTATAAAGAGATTGTTCAACTCAACAGCAAAAAGACAGCCAATCCAATTACAAAATGGGAAAAATACTTGAACAGACACTTCTCAGAAGAGGAAATATAAATGGCCAAAAGGCACATGAAGAAATGCTCAATGTCCCTGGCCATTAGAGAACTGCAAATCAAAACCACAATGAGATATCATCTCATACCCACCAGAATGGCCATTATCAACAAAACAGAAAATGACAAGTGCTGGAGAGGATGTGGAGAAAGAGGCACACTTATCCACTGTTGGTGGGAATGTCAAATGGTGCAACCACTGTGGAAGGCAGTTTGGCGGTTCCTCAAAAAGCTGAATATAGAATTGCCATATGACCCAGCAATACCATTGCTAGGTATCTACTCAGAGGACTTAAGGGCAAAGACACAAACAGACATTTGCACACCAATGTTTATAGCAGCATTATTTACAATTGCAAACAGATGGAAACAGCCAAAATGTCCATCAACAGACGAGTGGCTAAACAAACTGTGGTATATACATACGATGGAATATTATGCAGCTCTAAGACAGAATAAACTTATGAAGTATGTAACAACATGGATGGACCTTGAGAACATTATGCTGAGTGAGACTAGCCAAAAACTGAAGGACAAATACTATATGGTCTCACTGATATGAACTGACATTAGTCAATAAACTTGGAACATGTCATTGGTAACAGAGACCAACAGGAGATAGAAATAGGGTAAGACAGTGGGTAATTGGAGCTGAAGGGATACAGACTGTGCAACAGGACTGGATACAAAAACTCAGAAATGGATAGCACAATACTACCTAACTGTAATATAATTATGTTAAAACACTGAATGAAGCTGCATGTGAGAATGATAGAGGGAGGAGGGCTGGGGACATAAATGAAATCAGAAAGAAAGATAGATGTTAAAGATTGAGATGGTATAATCTAGGAATGCCTAGAGTGTATAACAGTAGTGAAATGTACAATGTATAAATTTTAAAAATGTTTTTGCATGAGGAAGAACAAAGGAATGTCATTATTGCAGGGTGCTGAAAATAGATGATAATTAATACTTTAAAATGTCACCTTATGTGTGACTAAAGCAAAAAATGTTACAAAATTTAGATTTTGACTAGAGCATTTCCTAATATAACTCATGTAGATAGTTTGATTGAATGTCATAAGTACTTGGAATCTCAGGTAGCACATGAGATTTTGTTGGTTTGTCCAGAGTGATCCCCCAATGAATCCCAGAATGATTTGATCAGTGACTGGAAAAGTATTTGCAAGCCCCCTTCGGGGAATGGTGAGAGTGGGGAGAAATTCAACTTTCCCAAGTTGAATTCTTGATATTCTCACAAGCAGTGTGGACAACCAAAGCTATAGGCTGAGCCCCCAGGCTTGGGGTTTGTTCACATGAAACTCAACCCCACAAAGGATAGGTCAAGTCTACTTAAAATTTAGGCTTAAGAGTCACCCCCAAGAGAGCCTGTTTTGTTGCTCAGATGTGGCCCTTCTCTCCAGCCAACATGACAAGCAGCCTCACCACCCTCCCCTTCTCTGCATGGGACATGACTCCCAGGGGTGTGGACCTTCCTGGCAACGTGGGACATAGATCCTGGAATGAGCTGAGACTCAGCATCAAGGGACTGAGAAAAACCCTAGAATGAGCTGAGAATTAACATCAAGAGACTGAGAAAACCTTCTCGACCAAAAGGGGGAAGAGTAAAATGAGACAAATTGTCAATGGCTGAGAGATTCCAAACAGAGTTGAGATGTTATCCTGGAGGTTATTCTTACGCATTAAGTAGATATCACCTTGTTGTTCAAGATGTAGTGGTGAGGCTGGAGGGAATTGCCTGAAAATGTAGTGCTGTGTTCCAGTAGCCATGTTTCTTGATGATGATTGAACAATGATATAGCTTTCACAATGAGATTCTGTGAATGTGAAAACCTTATGTCTGATGCTCCTTTTAGCTACTATATCAACAGAAGAGTAGAACATATGGAATAAAAATAAATAATAGGGGGAACAAATGTTGAAATAAATTCAGTTTGAAATGCTAGTGGTAAATGAAAGCGAGGGGTAAGGGGTATGGTATGCATAGTCTTTTTTTTCTCTACTATCATTTTATTTCTTTTTCTGTTGTCTTTTTATTTCTTTTTCTAAATCGATGCAAATGTACTAAGAAATGATGAATATGCAACTATGTGATGATATTAAGAATTACTGATTGTATATGTAGAATGGAATGATATCTAAATGTTTTGTTTGTTAATTTTTTTAAATTAGTAAAAAAAAGTTTTTAAAAAAAAAACAAATTCAGAGTCTTATCCTGCAAGTGGCTGAATTACAATGCAAATGTAATTCCCAACCTTGCAGGGTACCTGCTCTTAAAGTGAGGACATTGATTGGAAAGGAATGGAATCCTGAAATTTGGAATGAGGACAAATGGGTGGAATCTGATAAAGACGTGGCTACTGAACCTCTAAATTCTGCTGACTCTTGTTTGCCAGTTGAAGCAGCCCCTCCCCCCTCGTCTGGGGAGGTTAACCCTACTTTGCCTGGAATGGCTCCCCTGAGGTTGTGGCCTCGCGAGACCGTGTTGATGGTCTCCAGGGATATCTGAACAGCCCCTTTGCTGCTAGACCTGTCACTTGACTCAAGTCCCAACAGGTCCTGAGGGGAGAAGTAAGACGTGTAATCCATGAGAGGTCAGTACACTCTAATAGAACTGCTTGATTGTTCTAATTTATACAGAAAGAAATCTGGGGAATGTATGGGAATGGATATTAAAGGTATGGAATGATGCTGGAAGGAACATACATTTGTACAAAACTGAATTTACTGATATGGGCTCCATGGCAGTTTGAATTATGTACTCCAATGAAAGATGCATCTTTAATCTTAACCTGTGTTCTTGTGGTGTGAACTCGTTTGTAAATTGGTCACTTTGAAAATGTGTTAACAGTTAAGGTATGGACTCTCTTGTGCATAGGATCTTCTAAGACCCTGTTGTGTGTGGATGAACAGATCAGTGTGGGCCTTGGTCCATTTTAACGGAGTCTCAGAAAGATGCGGGGGTGGGGGGGGGTCATGGGCGTTGTCATGCGCTAGGGGCAGAGATGCAAGTCAAGGAACCCAATCACTGTGTCTCACCAGCAACAGACTGCAGACCTTAGGAGTGAAGCATGGCCTCACCATGCCTTCGTTTGGGACTTCTACCTTCTGAAAACTTGAGTTAATAAATGCTTATTATGTTTAAGGCAACCTATTAGGTGGTGCCTGTCATAGTAATCTGGAAAACTAAGACAGGCTAACGAAGCAGAGATTTTTGATTCACTATTGGAGTTTGAAGGATAACAAAGGGCTCTAACAGTCTAATTGGTCGGTTGGATGAAACATCTTTTTCAAAAAGATGGCCAATATTAAATGACATTGAATGCTAGAATGGGTATAATGTGGGAGAAGATATTCAAGGCTTAGAGAGATTGGAATGTGAGTTTCTCTTGCAAGACCCACTCACCTACCCCAGGAATGTCCAGAGGACACACCTTTCAGGCCTGGGAGGGTAAATCTGTGAGACTAACTCCATTGTCCCTGAAGAGCTCTGTGGCTGCTCGTCGCTGTAGGTCCGATATTACAGGGGGAACTGCTGTCACTGAGCTGGGATCCCTAAACACAGGGGGATGGTCAGATCCTGGTTGGCAGGAGCCAAGGGACAGCACTCAGTTGCCAAAGACAAGGTGGCTGTGGCCACCACAGTGGACAGCCGAGGCAAAGCAGGAATCAGAACACCCTGCCTCACAGACTGGCATTGGCTAGTTGACCGTGGTGTCTCCAGAAGAGAAACAGATGAGCTGCCTCCTAAATTCTTACTTGATCTGTGTAAGTGGGAGAGATCTAGGTCAGGTGAAGAGAAGTGTTAATTGAATATTTGAGACAGAGAGTCGTGGCCTTTTAATTAATTCCCAGAGTTGAGAGATTTTGTGGACCCAGAGCACGTTGAATGAGGAAGGACCTGCCACAAAGTTAGACTGTTAATCCTTCCCCCGAGATGTAGGGCCTTTCACCAGGGTAACATGCATAGGGGAAAAGGAAATGATCAGATATTTGGGGGATTATTAGACACCGGCTCTGAACTGAGAGTAATTCCAGGGGACCCAAAATGTCACTGTGGTCTGCTGCTCACAGCAGGGGCTCGTGGGTCAGGTGAGCAGTGGAGTTTTAGCTCAGACCCATTTCATCGTGGGCCTGGGGGTCCCTGGCTCATTCTGTGGTAAGCTCCCCAGTTCTAGAATACATGGTTTGAATTGACATCCTCAGCAGCTTGCAGAATTCTCACTCTGGGGGAGTTTTAGTAAAATGCCACGAGGAAAGAGTCAGCAGAAGCCTGAAGGTGCCCAGTGGAATGAGGGTGGTGCTTTCAGTGCATAAATGGAAGTGAGGAAGATGTTCTTGTGGGCTAGAGGAAAGGGACTCTTGTTAGCAGGTGGAGCAATGCTGTTACCTGCAGTCACAGGGAAAATAAGAAATATACCTAATGAACTTGGTGGTCAAGCTACGGAGATGTCGAGGCAGACTAAAGTGCTGACTGATTCTTCTTATCACCATTGATAAAACATGTGAAGAGAAAGATAAACTCAAGAAAATGGTAAATACCAAGGACACAGGACTTGCTGAATTTGAAAATAGAACTTCTTGTTATTCCCAGTCTTTCCAGACAGCAGAAGAGTCTTAAAATAAGAAAAGGTTTCAGGTCAATGACCAAATTCAGGGTGATGGTACATATCCTTTGTGAAATTCTGAGAAAAATCTAAGGCAGTGGTGCACAGGACCTTTCAGACAGACAGAAGGCTGACTACGGACCTTACGAGTAATGCTCTCAGACTCACTCTACCAAGTACTGGGACTGTGAAGAATTGTGTATTGTCCCACCTGTCTTCCCAGGAGCCTCAAATTGCATTATGGTCCTGGTTCTTGGCTAATGGAACGTACCCCAATAAGGTTCATAGCAAACCTACAGAGATTCT